>NC_088201.1:52518023-52820068 GCF_037126465.1 Ornithodoros turicata
GTGAGGTGAGAGTGATGTGAGGGTGAGGGCACCCTCACCCTGATTTGCCCTCGTGAGGATGCCCACCTCTGGTCCTGGGCCGACTTCTAAGGGAACTGCGCGACATATGTCTGAAAGCGTCTGAGTAAAACCCAGGAAAAACCCCAGACAGCACAGCCGGCACCGGGATTCGAACCCGGGTACCTCCCAGTCCGCGCATTCCTCGCCCATAATTTCGCGCATTCCTCAGAATGACACGCTAGCAGCGAATGGGACAGCACGGACCTAAAGACATGTGCCTAGGTAACCCACCAGTCACCTGTGTGCACGTCCGCACGGTCCCAGTCGCTGCTAACATGCCACTGTGAGGAAGGAATGCGCCGGAGCGTGTTCCGCAAACCTCTGTCTAGCACTGTACACTGTAAATACGGCAATATCCTCACATGGCTTTGCAGAAACCACGCAGTTCATGCATGTATCAAAATATCTATCAAAAACGCGCTTTGTCAGGTAAGTACAGTACAACCTTCTCTGCTGCCCACACCGCCATTCGTAGATGTTCCTCAACGAGTCGATATCTCAGTGTATTGCCAAATGTAAGATGGGACACGCGCAATGTTATGTCGGTGACTAGTGGATCCTAGCTAAGGCCGTCGCCGTATTTAGTAGATTCACCGGATATCCGCACAAGCGACTTTTTGGGGCGAGATCTCGGCGGAGACGCGAGGGCGACAGGAGTGGCATCATAGTCGGGTGCACATGTTCGATGTCACGACTTGTCGTGTACTGCCCTGCCGCAGGGAAATTCTGTGCGCGCTCCCCAGAATTTCTCCGAAGAGAAACTGCTTCTGCGTTCTGCGCCGTCCTCCGTCGCGTTTTCGAGTAACTTCTCTACCGTCACTACAGACGTCGTTCGGATGCTCTTGGTATTTCTTCTGCGATATCTCGTTGGCACGTGCTTTCCTCCTCGCTCTCCTCTGCCGACATATTGTGGGCTCATCCCGAGCGACTTCATCTCGCCAGATGAAGTCGCTCGGGCAGATACCTGCTAAAGGGAAGGTCGCATCTGGAAACTCATCTATGAAACCGATACCACTATGTTCGGCATCGGCAGACAGTCTACTTTTTTTTTCCGAAAAGCGCTCAGGCATTAAGTAAACGAATTTTAAAGGTCAGCGCTGCTTCCGCGACTGCGAAGCTCCGGCGGCGTGACGTCACTCCGTAAGCGGAGGAATGAGAGGGAGGCGCTCACAGGAGGAATAGCACCGTCGTAGACGTCCCGTAACTATGTGAGATGCCCTCACGGCAGCGGCATTCCTTTTCTCAAGGACGCGCCTTCATTGGTTCTTAGAGTGTGATTTCCGACATACTCTCGACATCCGGCGTCTGCTCTTGTTATGTATTCCATCGAATAGCAGTCAAACTACGCCACTATTTCGCGTGGGATTTTTGTACCGTGGTCTGTGGTCCACGAGGAATGAAGTGACACTGCAATTTCGAAATCGACTGGAACGGATGCGATCGCCCCTTAAATAAAATAGTTTTTAAAATATCTTTCTCCTTGTCAGCAGATGTCTAGCTGGCCTGTAGGAACATACGCGCAAAGCAGAAGATTAACCGAGGTACGTGGTGTGAAGTAGGGGACTATCTCACCTGATTCGACCGCAGCACTGGCAGCAGGCAACGTATGCGTTGTTAATGTAGCAAGGCGCGTCCTACCAGAAGCACCTAGTTCAGCGAACACTGACACCTCGAAAGGCGAACCCGAAGCAAGATCCCTGAGCCACACTGTACGTCCATTTGACGATGCCGTGACGGGAAGGACTGGTCCTGATGGCGACAGAGGCCGTGCTTCTGCTGCCAAGCGTGTACTCGACCACGGCTCTCGCAGGCATGTCACTTGTACAGCAGATGCAGTCACGTTCCAGATGCTGCAGTTTGCGAGCGGTGATGCTGGTCCATTTAACGACTGCCCCCCTGCACGATGCAGATTAAAGTTATACATGCTTGAAGGAGGCTGGATTAGAGCACTGCACGGGCCCGGGCTTACCCGAAAGGCCGGGCCCGGCAAGCCTACGGGCCGGGCCGGGCCGGGCTTGGTGTTTTTTAGGCGGGCCTGGGCTCGGGTTTCAGCCACCGGGCCCGGGCCGGGTACGGGCTTGCCAACGCCAGACATGGTCGGGCATGTACGCGAACATATTTCACGAGACTGGACAGCTGAATTTTCACGTTACGTTTTTTTTCCCATTGGGTATGGGATACCAGGTATTCTCACCTGAAAACTATCACCTTTTACATGTGATCATGCGTATTTCGTGAATGGGTCTGGATTTCACGCGTGCACTCACACACATTTGGGGACGATTGGTGTGGCGGGCGCGCTGAGGGTCCTGCACGAGCGTCAGGTTAGGTGTTGGGACATATTTCGTTCTCGTGAGAGCCCGGCACGAGGGTCAGTGAGGTTAAGTGTTCCGACGTATTTCGTTTTTATGAGAGTCCGGCAAGAGGGTCGGTTAGGTTAAGTGTTCTGACATATATTTCGTTCGCGTGAGAGTTCGCGAAAGGGGAACTAACACCGGAGCATGTACAATAGAGCGGCGATCAGTCCCTCTTGAACCGCAATGTACCTACGCCCACGCGCCGCTGCGCGCTGCGTTCCCAAGCAAGCAAGCAAGCACAACGCTGCTTGCCGGCAGAGAAACACAGCCGCTGCTGCGTTCGAGTGTACCTCCTGACTCTCCACCAATTAGCTGCGTCCTTTTCCTTGCTGCGCTGTGCTCTTTAGTAAATTTAAATACGAGAACAGATAGAGCAGAGGCGGGATGGGAGCGGGCCTAAGCATGGAAACAGCCGGGTACGGGCTGAGCCCCGGCCGGGCCGGGCCCGGGCTGGAAATCTGTAGAAGACGTCGGGTCCGGGCCGGGTGCGGGCCGTAGCAGCCGGGCCTGAAAATTAGGCACGTGCAGTGCTCTAGGCTGGATTATATTCATTGCAGAGATGCATACGTTCGGACATTTGCTAAGTAATTCTTTTTCGAGCAATTCATGCCTCAAAAATTTTCGCGGTCGCACATTGTACATTTTCTAAATGAGGACTTTACTAGAATAATATTTATTGTCCAAGTGCCATCGAACGCACACACTCTCTTAAAACAGGACTTCGCTAAGCCCTGCATAGGGACTCCTATATGCCCTCCTTTATGCAACCCTCGGATGCATGTTAGAACGAGGAACATCAACTTCAATTCACCCTTGTACAAAGTACTCACAAAAGGTATTTATGTTAAGTTACTGAGTGCCGGGCAAAAAAGTAACTGAGTAGAGTACCCAATCTTCAAAAGTATTATTGCCATAGAATTATTGCCCTAGCTCCTCAGAAATTCCTGTCTCTGCGCCGAAAACTCATCTCGGACGATGGATGCACCACGGGAACCGTGGGCGCGTAAAAGGTTATGATCGATACCGGATTAAAAGCGCTAAAAACAGACAAGAACGACACACGGAGGACACACGGAGGACACACTCGTCTGTTTTTAGCGCTTTTAATCCGGCATGCAATACCAACAGGCCCAATTCCACATTTTGAGTTATGATCGATGTAAGGAAAAAAAAACCCGCAGTAGTCGCATTGTGTACACGGGTACCGCGCAGGAAGCTCGTTGATGGCGCCCTATAAGCATTTGCGGGCTGAAGGTGGACGGTTGCCGTGTTGCGAGACCTTCAAACTCATTTATTTACCCTCAGGGCCGTGAGGAAATACAGAAGTGAGTGACGTATTTCACATTTAACAATGTAACATTTCGCAATATAATGCTAACATGAGCAGCATACAGAAAAATTTACAAAGTGTACACGAACAAATTGTACAGATACGTGGGGGCACATAAAAATTACATGACGGTTACGACTCGTGTAACGCGAAATTCAGCGTCAGCTGTGCGTGTGGTGAAATGAGGCCAGATGAAAGTGTGTAGACACTATACAGCTGACGCTGCAAAAGAAAGAAAAAGAAACATTTGGGTCGATTACAGCGAACAGTGACAGCACAAGTGTGCAATGGAGATTGAAAAACGACTATGTAGCGAAATGGTCGCAGAAACATTTCTTGAATAGCTTGCGGTGTAATGGCGGTAATGACACCGGGAAGGCTATGGCAGAAAGCAGTCGTGAAATGACCTCGTTGAGCATGAGGCCCACTTTCTGCAGGTGATCGCTACGAGCTGAGATATATGCAGGTTATTGGATTAATGATTCTCTAAGGTAAGTATTATGATAATAAATTTTGTGAAACAAACAGAGACGAGTTGTTCGACGAGTGGAAAGCAGAGGCAGACTGGTTAGGGTTCCGCGCTTTCGATTTTTATTTTTGGGCGTATGTTTTTCGATGTTTAGTTATTTTCATGATATCGGTGTTTTCTTTTTCATGACGGTTTATATTTCACATGGCAGATCTTGCTGCTGTGAAGTCCTGGCAACAAGCCGAGAAGGGCGCGCTGAAAAAGGACATCATGCAGTCGTTTGATTTCGTGGTGTCCCTGCTGTCAGGACCAACAAAAGTGAACACTTCATGGCAGGCGGACAGTGAAACATCTCCGAGGATGCGGTAAAACCTTTCCAAGAGCAGTACTGCCCCGCGACCAATCGGCCGTATTCAAAGAAACGGTCCACCAAGGCGTGCAGACGGCGTTAACCAATGTGCTCCCACCCTAACAAGAAGAGCAGGCTCTCGTTTGAACTCATATGAATCAATATACGTGTCGTGTACTGTGATGTTATTATACCCTGCCAACCATCGAGATCGCCACTGTTCTGGGTCACGTAGCGATCTCTGTTACGGTAGGTAGGCAGCACGGGCTTTCTGGCCTACTGTAATACATGAAGGAGGTATACATATGATGCTCAGTTAGATCTAGCCGTGTTACTTCGAATAGCACAAGAGTTATACAGCATCACACACGCACTGCAGTTAGATGACAATTCAGAACCGTGATGCAGAAACAAGAACGATACAGAGATGCCATTTGGCTGCGTCGAACGGTACTTAACGTATAGGGCCCTTCTGTTTCACTGAAGTCGAACACCTTACGAGAGAGCTGTAAACCTAACCCTGGTAAACTTCCCAAATTTGGAAACCCTAAAGAAATATCAGGGTTGCAGTCTAAAAGTTTAAGTCCTAGCTCAGTACAAAATTACCGATCCCTCGGTTACTCGATTACTGATACAAGGTTTCTGATACCTCGATAAATGTACTATGGATAGCAGTATTCAAAAACAGCACCGGCATTGCACTTTTGGTAACAATTGGTCTTTTCAAAAGCTGCCTAAGCAGCCCAATAAAGGAACGCGCTGCCTAAATAGAACTGTCGCCTTCCTCAATTGAACCTTGCACACAAAAGCGCTGTTTTTTGCTTTTTGTTTTCTCAAGGTAGAGTTCAAAGGCTCATCGAGCATTACGAAAAGTGGCATATTATATCTGAAACTACCTATTCAAACGCATGTGGTCAAAAGCCTACGAGTCCAGACGACGGAACGATACGCGACACTTGAAGTCATAGCTCAATTACTGTCACTGCAGATAAACGTTCTCTGAGCTCCCGATGTGCCCACTGTACCCAATTAAACTGGTCTAGAAGACGCCTAGAATATAATAACAGCAAATTTATACGCTAGTTCCTGTATGTAGCAAAAGTACCGTGGCGAAAGACAAAACACGCGTCATGGACTAGAAACAAACAAAAAAAGATAGGCTGCCTTTGCTAACTTTTAGCACCAAATATGCATACAGACAGCCTGTGCACTGCTATTCAGAAAACTGTTAGTGTGTGCACTTCCCAGCAGTATATATGAGCACAAACAGCAGCCATCACACAACGCATACTCCCGTACGGGACAAGGCAAAAAATTACGTGCACGAGTCACAGAAACATAATTCAATTACCCGTTCCGCAGGAGGCTTATCAACGCGTTGGCGCCAACGCCACCATTCATATTGCTCCCGAGCTTCATCTACGTGGTGACAGATGGTTCTATACTCACACAGTTTCGCGGAAGTAGCATCGGTTCATGCTATGCAGCGGTTCAAATCAAGCAAGTTTCCCCTACCTGTACGCGTTTTACGTATGGCGTAATTGGATGACGACAAATGAAGGGAAAGAATAAACTCCTCTCTGTTTCCTTAGTCCTAACCTGTGCCTAATCAGTCATTCAGATGGCTCTTTCCGGTACACATAGATAGTAAATACAATTTATGTTACACGCGGCTTCAACACTCGTTCAATGCGAATCTGCGCGGATTTCATGCTATAGGGCTCTCTATGAGGTATGTCATCATATTTACCGAATACGGGGTCTTCTGCGCAGTAAGGTTGTCAAAAGGGTATACCCTAGAGAATTTGCATACATTGTGAATAAAAGCGGAGGTGCGTAAGTAAATTTCGTGCGGTCACCTGCACCTTGCCCGCAGAGGCGACGTGCGCTACTACAGCGGAACGATTTTGTCCTTTACTGCATGACGTTATTCAATATCGCAGAAAAAAAAAAAAAAATAATAGCCTAGATTGTGTGCTGTCCTTCTTTATAACTGCGTTAACTTGGAACCTAATGACATATTACACTACGTCGATATACAGGAGTGTCGATATACGTTTTGATATACAGGAACACAACTTGTCGAGTGTCCAGTAGATGGAGCTATCTGAGACGCGTCATCGATAATTCTGGATCAGTGATTATATACTTTTCTTAAACTTCTGAAGCAAATCTCTTTTACATGTACTATGCACTGGACAGTTACCTACCTTTAGCTGAAGCTGGTGGATGAACTGTAGCTGGTACTACTTGGAAGGAACACGATGTTGATGCCTCTCCAAGTGCGTTGTAGGCGGAGCACCGTAGTGTGCCGTAGTCTTCGGGCGACTTAAGCACGTAGGTCAACGTGCTCTTCAGACCATCTCGCGTGAAACTGTAGAGTGGGCGGCCTCGTGGTCCGTGTGGGCCAGACGTGCCGTTAATGGTCCACGAAAAAGCGACCTCCGCTGGTTCGGCGTTCATAATGCAATCCACGCGAACGTCTTCGCCCAGGGATGCCGCAAAGACTCGTGGTGTGGACCTTGAACACTGTGGCGTATCTGCGATGAGGTGATAATATTTGATCGTTTCCGAATCGAAATCAGTTCCTAGAGTTTCCTATGAAGACTCTGCTCTTACAACATGCAATAAGACTCTGCTCTTACATTTAACAGTAAGGGGAACTGCGTTGCTAGTTCCGTGGCCTGCGGAATTTGAGGCCACGCAGGTGTAATTGCCAGCGTCTTCTATTGTTACTCCCCGAAGTGCCAGTGACATTGGACCCTGGATTGCTCGCCCTCCTGGGCCGCCGATGGCCTTGCCGTTCAGACGCCAAGCCACCTCCCGAACTGGTGGATTAGCCTCCACGCTGCACTCGAAATAAGCGTCATGGCCCTCACGAACACCGGACGGATCGAGACCAGCTCCCAGGCGAAGTTCCACGCTGGGTTTGTCTGAGAGGCACATAAATATTGAGTGAGGAGCGAGGTGACAATCAGTGCAGTGGGTGTGGGGAACAACAACCAGTTGGGATGCAACCTGCAAGAGCAGCATGCAATGTTTTACTTGCGCAATGAAACTTTATCGAACATTATATCCCAGAGCAAGCTATGTTCCTTCTTCGTTTTTATGTTCGCAACATCCTCTACACGAAGCCCGCTTCACTCTCCGTCGGCTAGGTCCAATCCTGGCACAACTTAATTCGAACCTGTGCCTCATTGGCTTAGTTCTTCCTAAGAAGTCTGCTCCTGATGCAGTATGTACAGGTCCCGACAAAAGTTTACGGAACACGCGAGCGGTGTATTTTCTCCTCGGTACGACACCCTAGCGGCAAGCGGAAGCTGGCGAAATCAGGCCAGTTCACTGCCTCAGAGGGGTGGACGACTGTGCTCTTAGCGACACACAGCGGTAGTTTCGGTATGACTACTGTTGTATGTGCCCGCAAAGGGAGTTGGATTTTACTGTTGTGCTCGCCAACAACACGTGATTCACCGATTGTTGAGACAGGGAGCTCGCCGCTATCATCGTGATAACAAGGATGAATCATAGTGGCAACATTTTACGGTGTATTGCTTTTATTGGAAAGCCATGATATGTAGACAAGAGAAAGAAAGGTATGGTAAACAGTTGCTTTATTATGGACGACGTGTGACGAGCTGATAAACAATTGACGCTGACATTGATAATTGATTGATAAACAACTGACGTGAGTCACGAGTTGTTGACGAGCACAATAGTTAAGTCCAACTCACTTCGCTGGCACATACAACAGTAATCATACCGAAACTATCGTTGTGTGTCGCTAAGAGCGCAGTCGTCCACCCCTCTGAGGCAGTGAACTGGCCTGATTTCGCCAGCTTCCGCTTGCCGCTAGGGTGTCGTACCGAGGAGAAAATACACCGCTCGCGTGTTCCGTAAACTTTTGTCGGGACCTGTACTAGCATAACTTCCCGTGCTGAATAAAGAAAAACTTCTTACAGCTACAAGGAAAGTCTATAGTGAACATCGCAATAACCTGGAGAACCTTGTGAACCGCCTTTGGCAAGTCTCCCTAGGATCCAACTACAGAACATCCGAGTACCACAAGTAGTGGAATCAGCTGTTTTCTACAAAGTTGCAACGTCTTTGGACGTTCCACGGGACTCAGTATCTTCTCTACCGGCGACCATGTGAACGACGGCTACCTACCGAAGAAGAGAGGCCTACCAAGCTGCATAACCTGTTCAACATTCCATTCCAGCCGAAGGTAGTCAATCTTTTGTCTAATGGACCAAACTTTGTGCCTTCCGGATTCGGTTTTGCGGCCTGCGCGATTGATACGGCATGGATTTGCATCTTCAAGAAAGCAGTGACGATGAAATGTCACTCAACTCTGACCTTGCGAACGATGAGGAAGACGTGAACTACGTGAACTGCTTCTCAGAGGCTATGCTAGTTATGCTTTATGTTAGGGAGGGGGGGAAGACAAAAAAGGCAAAGAAAAAAGAAAACAAAAAGAAGAAAAGAAAAGGAAAAGAAAAATGAAAAACACAAAACTAAAGCTGAAGAATCACACACTCTGGCGGGATCCTATGATGTATGCAGAACTGGTATAGAAATAAAAGGAAGGAAGAACAGAAAAAAAAAAGAAGAAACAGAGAGAACGTAAACATTGAACACGTGCACAACTGAAGGCATTACGCCTTTGAAAACTGAGTGCAAAAGGAACAAAATGTATTGAATCCTCGGTGTTTGACCCGAAATGCGCGCAATATAATGAATATGGTCAATGAAATGGTGCAGCGGGAGTTGAACCCGCTCCTAACGGATAAGCGTTCCGAAGATCCTACCGTTACACCTCACTAGCAGCTGTTGGTACCTTTTCGACTGCTTCGTTTCATTGATCTGATTGCTTTGGGCGAAATTCAGGCAATGTGTTGTGTCATCCCCTGTGTTTCTTCGCCTCACCTTTTACTGTGATAATGAGTATGGTGGGCGGATACATATTTTACAAATTGCAAGATGCATTTTTGGGGTTGGTGCCTCTTCGCCCCGGGCGCGCCGAGCCCCAAAGGTTCGTGTCAGTCTCTTAGCGGGACATCCCGGGGGAGGCGCCCCCCCCCCCTAGTTCATGTTCCAGGGCACTTCGCACTTCGCTGCGTGCCATCATGGCACATGTCTGCAATTTTCCCTGACTACACAGTTGCTTTTTGGCAACTCCCCCTGACAATCCCCTCACTTTTCCAGTCGCATCGAAATTTCCTGGCAATTCCCAGTTTTCCAGACTGGGCCCTGTAAATGCCCATCCACAACCGACGACAACACTGAACATGCGCATGAACTGACTCTGCCGTATAGGCAAAGTGACGTTCGCTCATAGCCACAGGAGCGGTGGCGGCCCGCATCCCGCGCCGACGGGAAACGCAGCCGGCACGCCCGCAGTAAATCGTGATCGTCGACCGCCGGCCACTCGCACAGCGTGCCCCAAAAAGCCGCCTCGACGTCCCCCTCACCGGTCTGCGGAGCGGTGGCACCCCGCACCGACGAGTTCAAAATCCCCTACCCACGGGAAGCCGGCGAGCTCCGCGGTGGTGCCAGTAGGGCGGCGGCTCGCGCTCGCACACACACAGCTTGCGGAGGAATACATTTCTGGTATTGTGTATCTCTGGTATCTCTACGCTGCCTCGCCTGTCGTCCAGTGTGTTTGGTGATGTTTGGTGTGTTCCTGCATCGTGTATATCTTCAAGGAAATGTGCCCTTGTTTTGTTCTAGATCATTGCATGTTGCATGCATAATGGCAGCAAATATCTTGCGGTGACGTGGCAAAAGCCCTTTCCTTTTGTAATTTCTGGTGAGCTCCAAACGTGTTACCTTTGTATGGTGTATTCGTTTTGCACAGCGCGGCAAGCTAGCCGTGCTGCTAGCCAAGCTGCTGTGCACTGCTAGCCGTTGTTGAAGTTGGAACAGTTAGGGCTTTTCTGACAATTTCCAGAGCTCTAACGGCGTGGTCTGACATTGTGCAGGCTGTTGTAGGGAACCAATATGCTATCTGTTATTGTGACTCGACATTTAGCGCTTCTGTGGAACTAAAGTTGGTGAAGTTGCGTTAGTGGAATCAATGCTGAATCAAGCTCTGAAGCCCAGTGGAGCACCGCTCTGTGAGCACTACATCGCTGAGCGCATGAGGTTGTCAGCCAATCAGAGAGGGTGAATTCTGAAACGATTTATTTTAAGCCGTTTAATATTGCACGGTTTATTCTGAGTGATTGATTTTAAGCCGTTTAATATTGTACGGTTTATTCTGAACGATTTATTTTTACGCGGGGATATTTGGGCGTTTATTTTGAAGCGGTTTATTTTGAACGGTTTATTTCGGTATACACCCCCACGAACCGCCGATGAGCACGACCATGCTGGACTGTAGCGACTAGGTCGAGAACTGGATCCATAGAGCTTCAGCGGCAAGGAAATCCAGCCACTTCCCAAGGAATCACACCTTGTTTTTCGAGCCACCAGTCGAGACGATGCAAAACCTTTCTTTCCATCAGTTTTCATGATGGAAATGTTCAAGACACTCGACCGGTAATCGAGAGATGCGTGGTTCAAATCCCACCGCCGTATGTCTTTTTCGATGCCAAGCGTTATTTCAACTGGCCATATTTCATCAGCTTCCCCATGCAGCTTGTCAGGCTTACAGGGCGAAAGGAGGATAGGGCATTTGGGGGTTTGCTTCGTTTTAGGATGGGAACAATTGTTGCGTCCTTCCATCTATAGACGGTAGATATTCCTGTTGCCAAGATGCATTATATACAGGAAGGAGGGCTTGGAGTGACCGTCCGTCAATGTGTCGGGGTGTGGCATAGGTGATTTTATCGGATCCCGGGGATGAGCGGGCGTTCACAAGCTTCAACGCTGGCTTTAGCTCTATTACAGTGAAGTCACTGTCCTTAACCGCCTTGCGCGAGGAGAGTGGCTGCTGCGTGGACATGAATTTTGGGTTCCCTATACTCACGCATCCTATTCTGAAAGTCTCCAGTGTGAATGGTGTTACGATATGCACACGCAGTTCATCAATTTTCCAGCGCCTGGCCTCAAAGCCTAGCACAAATGAAACACCTCCTTAGATCTCGGCCATTGTACTTTTTTATGCATAAAATACATTACTGATGTCATTAGGGCTATCTGGTTAACCACGTAGATGCATCTAACTTGTTTCAACAATTCTTCAGTCACTGTTGCGTTCTTGCAAAAGCAAGACTGAGGGTCAAAAGGAGACAGGACGAGGAACGGATAAATGAGGAAAGCCCTGGTATGATCAAGCATAAAGATGGACGCGGTGTAGGCGGCATCCTACCAACAGAAATATGAAAGCGGAATTGAGGGCGTTCAGCAACAAATAATCAGCCTCTAAACGTCTCGCAAGAAGGAATTATTAGGATCAAAAATTTCAACAAGTCCAAAATAACGTAAAAGGGACCTGGAACGTAATCAACGTGCTTAGGGGTTACACGAAAAATACGAGTTTAGATGAAGTCCTACGACGCGACCTTGTCAGCACCGAATGTTTAGCAATCGCTTTTTCGGATCACTTCTCGACGCAGTTTACACCACGACAAAATTATTTTCCATAATTATATACAAGTTGGACCAATCAGTGGTAAATTCCTGTAAATTCCTTATCCAGAGATGCTCGAGGAGGACCTGCGACACATCGTTTTTAACAGTCGCAACACGGTAGCGGATATTGACCATATTCGCGTGTGCGACCACGGATGTATGTATATTCGCTTATCGATGAGTCCATGTTACATATTCTGAACAGCACTTTTCGAACCGGAGTTATCCCCAGTCCGCCCAAGCGTACCGTTGTTCGCTCAATCTTTAAGGGTGTGGTGGAATGTTACAAGCCAATTTCATTATTACTTACGTTATCAATAATCATGGGCCGTGTATTGAAAAGGAGTCTTTTTCCGATGAGTATTTTGTACTCTATATGTAGGCTACTTTTTTCCGGTATTTTCTACTCAGTACTTTAATTACCTTGTCAATCCTCTTGGCACTGCTGTCAGGTTCTCACAGCCTTCCACAGTTTGTTTGTTTCTCTTCCCGCTCTGGTTCTGGCAAACTTCATATCCATTTTGTCTGAGCGACATAAGGTCACTGTCCGCTATGGTTGATTTAGGTAGGGGTCCGCCTACATTCTCAGGTCGCACAATGCAGCCCACCAAGCAGCCGCATTTGCTTGCTTGGCGGTATCTCCGAGACCTTACGGATTTCCCAGAACGGATTTCCCAGACAAAAAACAAAAAAAAAACAAAAAAAAAACAGTTTAGTGTAATCCACACTGTGCTTACCAAGGAAGAAGATTCTGCCGGCTGAAAAAATTTTGAGAAGTATCTTACATGTATCCATGTTTTTTTTAGTATTTGATACTATATTTTAAATACCTTTGTTTATAAGTATGTTAAGCGGTAGTTTAATTACAATCAGCTCTCAGTATTTGGTATCCTATTTTAAATACTCTTGTGCGGCATTTTGAACATGTCTGTTTGGAGGCAAAGAAACACCAATGTCTTCCACTACTTCCTGCCTTCCTCACTCCGTCTGTCTGCGTCTGGACGCCGCTATTAGACACAGCTGTTTCACAGTACTAACAAGGATTACGAAAATGATGACATAAGTCTGTTAGCTGCTGTTAGTAGCTACGTTTAGCGACCCTTTTGCTATTTTACTTTGTTCTGTTTCACTGTAAACCAGAGGTCGCAACCGTAACCGAAAACCGCGGAAAAAAAAAAACGTTATTTTTTGTTGAACCGAACCGAACTGTAAACACTTTTTCTCTCCCCTTCAACGAACCGGAACAGAACCGAAAAAATATGATGCGGTAACCGCGCTGTTCGCCACACAGTAAAAACGCCTATACCTTCCCACTCGTCTGCCGCGCACCAGCTCCCTGCGTCGCTCGGAATCCTGCCGAATTCATAGAGCGGACAAATTGATAAACCAAGAAGTGGTGAGTCCATGCACCTCCTACAGCCTCACCTCCAAAAGATTAACGACATCCCTGTACATTTTTGTGACTCGATGTGTAGAAAAAAGATGTGCTACAGGACAGCTGTTGCCTCTGCTGCTTCCTTTCATTCAGCGTCCCAGTGTGAAGGCAGCTTAAATTTTAATAGGTCACAACGTCATCCACAAGGAACGCAGACCTCTAGCGACCACGGGAAAGACGTTGACGTGTGGTCCAGAGCATGGAGGAAGGGAACACAGGAGCGGCCTCTCGCCCGCTTTACAAAGGAGAGCAACATGCCGGCCTGCGCATGCGACTCTGAGGTACTCCTATCTACCACGCGACCGCTTTCCTTTTTTCTTTAGGAATTGGTGATAGCCTTTTGCAATGGAGTTCCATGGTATGCTGTACGCCATTTCCCAGCACTTTTCGGTACAGTAAGGGATGATCTGCTGTGAACTGCATGGTTCTTTGTACCTATGAAGTGTAGAGGCGAGGAAGTAAGAGGTAAGAACGAGGAGCAAGCCATCGCCGGAACCTGATATTACCTCTCACATGTGGTACACTGATTAGTACAGCACACGTAAATCGCCGCTATTAGACACAGCTGTTTGACAGTACTAACAAGGGTTACGAAAATGATCAGAATGATCATCTCGGAACCGTTATTTTGGTTGCGCTGAGCCCGAACCCGAACCGATAAGCTTGAACCGGAACTTGAACCGAACCCCCAAAAACTAACGGTTCCGAGCCCTGCTGTAAACCAGATAACACAACTTTCTTCACTGCCACGCATGCAACCGCCGTTTCAAATTTAATGATTCGCCGTTTATTTGTACGTTTCTTTACGTCTTTTAGCAAGTTCCAATGGACTTTTTCCTCTTCATTAGAATCGGCTTTCCCATGGGAAACACAGCTTCGCGCACAACACTTTGATCTTGCCCCGTGAGCCCCATTAGCATTATGTGCTTCTAATCCCTGTCCTTACTGCCTTTCTCCAAAATGATAAGAATAAGACACACTCTGTACAGGCATTTATGAAAGGCTTGCAAAGAAAATTATAACAAAGGAATCTCTGCGCACACGTTGTTTCCTCTGTATTTCTCGGAGAAATATCCGAGATAAGACAAACAGCAGAGGGATAAACGGAAGCTTCCATTTATTGCAATTCTTTGTAGCGTGGTTTCGTGGCTGCGGCCGGATGGCATGATAAATAGTAAGACCCTCTCAGAATCCGAAAGAACGTAGACGCATCGCTCGCTTGGAAATGATTCACACGGGCAAGGGATGGTGGAGACAGCGAAAAGAATGCGGCCATTTCTTACGTTTTCTCGCTTCCTATATCCAGAAATTAGGCCTGAGAAAAAACGTTACCGCATGAGAACAGATAGATATACGTATTAGCGTTTGCGTGTGATAGGGTGTGCAGTGTCGGTATTAAATGCAATAGCATTTTTTTAACACACTTTTCGGTGTCCGCGTCGCGTCACGCTGCTCTCCCTCGTGTGTTTCTGAGTTCGGTGGGGATATTGATAAGGATTCGAAGGATTACAAAGTGATTTAGCCGACTAGAAGGTTCTTACGAGAACGGTTCTGAACATATGATATCCGAAGCACCAAATTCCTTTGAAGTGGCTTCTGTGCAATCCTTTCGTTACACGTTTTCAACCTGTGAGCGACGTATATACCTGTCGAGGCGTTTGCTGTAGTGCGTATGTGAGTTTGTGTGGTCGTGTACGCTAATTCCCAGTCACGGCAAAGTCTGTTTGATCTGCACTTCAACGAGAGCGACTGGTTAGGCAAAGCCGCTGCTCGTTTCCCTAGCAAAAGATACGATGGGGTAAGCGGCTCAAGCTCCCCGGGATCAGTTCCGACGTGCGTGAGCGGACGAGAATTGACGATCGCTTTTATTTCACAGAGTGTAGTTGTCATTTCTTCAAAGGTGAGGCGCTTTCTTCCGAGGCGGCATCTTAGGGCTTCCTTCACAGTTCGTGCTTACCCAGTATGTTTGCAGTTAAACATGTTGGCTTGTGCATGGGGCCTCGTTGAAACACACAGCGATGTTATAACGACGCCAGTGCAAGGGCTTAGAGTCACTAAACAAGCTTCGCTTCGGAGTATCGACACTGAGGTTCAAGGGACAGCATGAGCACCATTCTTGTTTCCGCACCACACAAGTACCATCCCCATTTGAGCATAAAGACGGCTAACATAATGCTCCCTATGGGGTAGAGAAACGTGCATGATTGTATGTATGTATTATCCATCAGAGCGTCCCAGCGATGTCAAGGTGAGCTCATGGAGGTCAATCTTGATGAGCTACGAGCACTTGGTGCCAGGAATGTTTGGATATTCCTATTGGTTGGACAGGGTGACGTCACGGTGGAGCCGTAAGGGGTTGTTTGTGACGTTGTCCGTGAGTCCTGCAAGTCGGGCACGAAACGGATTTTCCGAAAGTTTGCAACTGAGCAATTAGCATGGGCTTCGCAAAGCTACGCGGGAACACGGGACCTCTGGAACAAATTACTCAATAAGTAAATGGATCCTAAAAGCAACGAGTCGAGTCGAAAGTTTGCGGGAAAAAAAGTAACTGCGTTACAGTAACGACTTACCCGAAACAATGAATTTTCGAGACATTTCAGCGGGACATACATTGGACACCCATTTTGAGCTCTTGAAAATCACGAAGTGTGTCAACCCCATTTTCAGCATAAGTTTGCACTCAATTTAAATGTGAACAGAGAAGAAATTCCCATTTCCAGCATAAGTTTGAATGAAGAATACTGAACAGGGCCAAGTAATGGCATAATGAACGAAAACGACTGTTCATTTTTATTCATTTCACTGAAAATAGAATACATCAATAGCAACCGGCCGCCAACAGCTGCACAAGGACTCCAAACGCCGTGTCAAGAGCATTGCATTGCGAACGGGGAAGAGCACATTCTCAGATTCCAATCCCGGGATTGACGCAAAGTGACGTCACACTCTCCAACATATAGGAGCATCCAACTATTCGTGGCGCCAAGTGCTCGTAATGAGCTGCTTGCAAGAGAAAGGAACATTTCACTCATGCACAATAAATGGCACCGCACGCGAAAATGCGCGTGGCTACCGCGGCACGAAAACAAGATGGCGCATTCTCGCTCTTGGAAATCAGTGTCGGTACTCTGAAGCGAGGCCGACGTGATGCACTTAGATTTCGCAAGAACACACAAGTATACGTCGATGGACAACTACCGTGCAAGTTACACCAGCAAAGTACGTTTACGTTCATCTAATCATTTCATGGTGGCAAGGAAATGTCGGCCGTCGTGAAAGCGGAACATAAAGGTCACATAACATCAAGATGACGTTTCCCGTGACATGGGGCCAGGACAAGATAGCGATTTTGCCATAAGCGACCGCCTGAGGGTGGTTCAAAAACTGGAACCTTTTGACACCCCTGTGAGTTACAGCGTAGGCGGTGTGTTGCGGAGCATTCGCACAAGTGTAGAGTTCGCAGATATGCCGGAGATGCTGCTGTGGGAGATGCGGTGACCGAAAATGAGGAACGTAAGCAGCATGCAGCCGATAATAGTGAGTTTTAGTGTATTGTACGATATCGCCTTTGCGCACGTAAAGGATAGCGTGATGGTTCTACGCACTGTGCGACGCTTTCTTTATGTATTGCGTGTGCGCAGAACCGCCAACGCTATACCTTACGTACGCAAAGGCAATAGCGTACGATGCACTAAAACTCTCTAATGCTAGGTAGCGCTGCGAGACACAGCATGCCGCCATTACACTCGGTCAAATGTTCAGAAATGCGCACCAAAGAGTACAGTGAGTTGAGTTGATCAGAAAAAAAAATGGGGAAATAGGCACTCATTATGAGAGCCGGCTACTCCAGATCACTTATAAGAATAAAAATGCCTAACTACAATAAGAACAATGAGTGACAAGAGTACAGTGACTTCAACAAGAAGTGAACAAGTATGCAGGCGAAACCCGTGTTTCTGCACGCGGCCCAAGGCAACCTATGGGCGGGTTTGCCGTTGCCCAACGCGCAAATCATGCACGGTCCCAGCTCAGGGATCGCCCTTCGTGTAGTGCAATGCTATCGTGTTTGGTACGCGTTTTGCAGTGCGACGAAAGAGTACACTGAACTTTGTTTTTTTAATTGCACAATGCTGGGTGTTGTAAAACACCCCTTACTAAAGTGTACTCTACAGAAAACAGTACAGAAGTACAATTCTACAAAAATCTGTATAGGTTTAGAAAATCAAGTAAACCGATAAGGAATATTAAGGTAAGTGCCTCAGGACGAGAACCGCCGACATTTCGAACAGGGGCTGTTCTACTTCTGGGCACCGCCCTTACTACTGGCATGCTCTTTAAAGAGTTAGGGATGACGGGTTAAGGGTTCGTGGGGAGTGTAGGGTAATTACTGTTAACTGTTAGTCTTAATGAATTACTATTTAACTGAGATGATACCATCTCAAGAAAAATAACGTATCCCCAATTGAAACACCATTCTCAACACCATATTATCAGTTCAAATGTGGGGTAAAATCGGTGTAAAAGACGTAAGCACCTATTTCAACACCTCACTTTACACATTTAACTGTCTATACTGGAGTAGGATGTGGTGCACTTTCATACTACACCTCTTGTAACGCTGCTTTTACACCTTTTCCTTGAACTTGCGGAATAGAAAAGGCTGCTTCTACAAAAACACACTTGAGCGAGTAAACCTTGAAAACTCTACTGTTCACTTGTGCTATTATGTACCTGGGAATAACTACCTGTGATATGTTTGCTCGTTGTCAGGTGCTAATCACATTTTAAGTCTTGCTTTCCCTCTCACTGCTACGTGCCGCGGCAGCACACGTGCTTCAAGTGCTTTACTCTTGTGCTACTAAGTGCTCAAGCTTCACGTTTTTTTAACAAAATGCGCAACGTTAACATTCCTTATCTTCCAAGTAACTATTCAGCGAATATTTTATTTCCTTTCGTTGTTTATCCTACCGTATTGCCGCCGACAAAATTAAATTAGTGAGATAACCTATCTGACGACAGGTGCGACTTTTCCAACATCGCTAAATCAAAGATGTGTTGAAACATGCGTTCGTTAGCAGTTAATTTCGTTAACTGCTGAGAAGGCTTGCATTTTAATGTATAATATTCAATGGATAAATGAGATACAGGTTCGTAAAGAGCCCGTAAAAAGAATAACGTATAATGTATTTTAAGGAAAAAAACCTTCTCGGGAACAGCACCGCAAAGGGAACTGCCTCGACGACCGTTTAGTAAAACGACAGGTGAAATATTTTGGAACTGCTTGCTTCAGTGATTTTGCTTCTTTGCTTTCTTGAAGCGCAGTAATAGTTTACGCAATGTGCATGCGGTCGTTTCGTTGTATGCAGAGTAATTGTAGCATGTCTTAAGTTTCTTGTTGACCTGCGGCTACCGCAGGGATGCATCCCGTGTAATAATAATAATAGTAATAATAATAACTGTGGTTTACGTCCAGAGACAACTGAGATCTTGTGTCATCATCACTTCTCCATCATTTATTGTTGTTATTGACATTTTGTACAGGTCCCGACAAAAGTTTACGGAACACGCGAGCGGTGTATTTTCTCCTCGGTACGACACCCTGGCGGCAAGCGGAAGCTGGCGAAATCAGGCCAGTTCACTGCCTCAGAGGGGTGGACGACTGCGCTCTTAGCGACACACAGCGGTAGTTTCGGTATGATTACTGTTGTATGTGCCCTCGAAGTGAGTTGGATTTTACTGTTGTGGTCGCCAACAACACGTGATTCAACTATTGTTGAGACAGTGAGCTCGCCGCTATCATCGTGATAACAAGGATAAATCATGGTGGTGTATTATGGTGCTTTATGGTGCTTCTATTGGAAAGCTATGATATGTAGACAAGAGAAAGAAAGATATCTTGTAAACAGTTGCTTTATTATGGACGACGCGTGACGAGCTGATAAACAATTGACGCTGACATTGATAACTGATTGATTGATAACTGACGTTAGTCACGAGTTGCTGACGAGCACAACAGTTAAATACAACTCACTTCGCGGGCACATACAACAGTAATCATACCGAAACTTCCGCTGTGTGTCGCTAAGAGCGCTGTCGTCCACCCCTCTGAGGCAGTGAACTGGCCTGATTTTGCCAGCTTCCGCTTGCCGCTAGGGTGTCGTACCGAGGAAAAAATACACCGCTCGCGTGTTCCGTAAACTTTTGTCGGGACCTGTATAACAAGCGTGATTTCCGCTACCTATTAACGATTCAGCGGGATCCTTACTTCGCTGCGAAAGCACTGACTAACTCTATGGTTTACTGGTTTTCGGCGTCCGCTCTAGTTACTGCTTTATGCAGCAAAACGGCAAGGAAACATTAGTCGACTATTCGGGGATACATAGGTTTGTGTACAGGTTCCGTGGTCAGGGGGACATCCCGAGGAAAAGCGCATGTACCTATTACTGGTCGACCAATTACTTAAAATTGATTAATTAACTTTAATGAGATGTTCTCGGGAAAATGCTGAAGTGTGCTGTTTCGGTTTCGGCTCATTTGCATACCAAAGTTTGGGGATTTATATCTGAAAGTACGCGGTCGTTTCAGGATATTTAAAGGGGCCGTAAACAGGTACAAAAGGTGCACATTTCTTTGTGTTATATTATTGAAACTTATGCAGTGAAAACTCCTTGCAATTACTAATGCTCAAAAACAAAAGGCGCTTGCATACGGATGAAATATTCACTGCACTCTTTCGCATTTTAGCTCCGCCCCGCGCTCTAACTTTACGTCCCCCCCCCCCCCCCCCATTTTGACGTAGCGCTTTCCTCACCAATTACGATCGAGTGTTCCACGTATGATTTTATTTCAAATGCGGAATTGGACTAGACGAACGTGAATCCTCTTCTATTCAAAATCGAAACAGTTACAGCCTCAAACTCAAAAAGAAATGCGTTTAATTTAGGTATCATACGCGCACTACGTTTTCTGGGCAGTAGCACGCAGCACACCACGAGCGCAAATTAATATCCGGGACTACAGTTCCGGAATCTTATGTAGGTGCGCGGTGGAACGTCTTCGTCATCTTCGAACGGTTGCGACAACTGGGCAGCCGTACTTTGGTTTGAGCCACGCGGCATCGCGTCACCAGCTCGCGTGGTACGGGTACGGTGGATAGCGTGCTGGCCATGTCACGTCGTGACTGGGAGGGGTTCGAATCGCGTCATGTGATAGCAGCCCAACTGTTGACGTTTGCGCCAGTCGGAGATGTTGAAGATGTCATGACGTTGAATTTCAAAACCACGGAGCGCAAAACGTCGTTTCACACAAACAAACTGAGCGCTCCGACTCACAGCTGATAACGAAGTATGTTTATTGGCTGGTAATTTGAAACGTCATGTGCGCAGCTCGACACCCCCGATTGGATGGCAAAACGCTACGTAGCCATGTGACGTATGCGTGGTGGAGAGAGGCTCTTGGTTACTCACCTTTGAAAGCAGTTATATGGGTCAATGAGCTGGCACGAGCCGAACGAAATGCATATTTGGGTATTATGATCTGCGTTCTTTCATGGGGTATCATTATTTCAGAAATGTTTGGTGGCCTGTTGACGGACCCTTTAACAAAAGATGGCGGATTTAAACGCTCCAATGGCTCCAATTCTGCTATCTCACAATTCCCTGAAAACTGCTAATCATTAAGCTAATTGATTAATTTTGGGTAATTAGTGGTCCAGTAGTTACACGTTCTTGTCAACAGGATGTCTGCACTGCCAAAATAACCCACTTCTGGAAATCCCATCTAGGTAGCTTTCATAGCTTTATAGGGACTGTGCGACACCTAAAGGGGGTGCGCTGCTCCGCCGCAACAGCGCCGCCAGTGGCGGTCTTGGAAGTATCCAACGTGATATCATGCCGCACGTTCTATGCATTCTCAAGTGGAACGGTAGCTTGCGTGGCGACCGCCGTAATTAGAAGCGCTGATTTTCGAAGTGCAAATAATTCTAGGGGCGCGAACAAAGAGAATGGAGACAATTTGCACAGAAGCAAACATCATATTTATAATGTACCTGCCAGTGCGGAAGGAGATACGGCCACTATAGCGTCTGTTTGTGTCAAAACTCCTGTAAGCGATACGTCGAGAGGATGGTTATTCCATGTTTCACGAAATCCTTGCTTGCTAGCGAAGACTAGGTGCATTTCTCTGACTACAGCCACTAGTAACATCATGTTTTTTTAATGAGTTTCGTATTCCTTTTGTCCTTTTGGTACAGCGCACATAGCTTCGTCACCGAAATCTACATCGTGCGTCCGTTATATCTGTACAAATAAACACGTGTGGTCACAACATATTGTCTGAACTTGTACTCCAGCTTTTCCAATATCTTCAGATACAATAACGCTAAAGAGAACATCAAAGAATTTTTCTTAGTGTTTTCCTCGGCTACAACCATGGGCTTGCGGCACGACGGTCCTGAAATGGTCGGAGCGTAAATACTGAACTTTTTGGGCAATGTAGAACTTCCGTTTTCACTGTCAGACTCGTCAACTAGATTACCAGGAGCAATATCGCCTCTGAGGCTGGACTCTGGCGATAGAACACCTCACTCATTATCTCTCCAAATAAAGTTACCGTTAAGTCGGTGTATCGACGGTGATACAGTATTTAGCGGCGTGTCACCGTCACGAAAACGGCAACTGTAAATCAGTGATCAATTCGCAGGTCCTCATTCAGTTTCGTCAAAACTAGAACAAAAGAAATAGAACATATTCGTTCATGCTGTGCACACCTCATGCAATGGCCGAACGCGCGTTACGAACGCTATACGCTGCGAGTCTAGTGCCCTCGGTGGTATTGGAAGCATAGAAATCATGAGAAATGAAACATCTGGTCCCTAGTGAAGAGTTATTCTAGGTTTCACAGATAGCGATGAAACAGTTCTAGTGTGAAAAAAAAAAAAAAAAAAAGACGCTCGCACTTCACATGTAAACAAAGATGGCTACCCGACACAGTCCCTATTATAAAAACTTTGTTAAGGATTAAAACACACACACACACACACAACGTCCTGTATAAGTAGTAGTAGAACAGTCTCCGTTCGACATCTGATCGGCGGCTCCCGTCCTAAGGCTCTTTCTTTAACATCCCGGAAATACAGAACGTTAAGTAGATAGACGAAAAGTAAATAGGGACGAAGAGCGGTAGAAATGAAGGGGAGAATATGATAACGCCAGTATAGCCAAGACGTATCTATCAAACCATTTCGGCTGAAATATGTGTTCTGACGGTAAGGCGAAAAATCCCGTAGGTCGTATGTAGCGTAATATATGTATCGCGTGCGTAATTACATAATGCTTATACCCTTCCAGCACTGCCGAAGAGACGTGACGGACAGTAAGGAAGGACCGCTTTCGCATTACATAAAAGCCAGAAGTTCCTTTGAAGATGATATATCTAAGACCCTAGGAGTCATCCATTCGTTTCGCCATTTGCTATTCTTCCAGAACTTACGTCGCACAGCAAGAAATATGAAGCGCAACAAACGTACAGACTGTGGAAAGAACTTGGAACGGGGAAAAAAACACTGCTGAACACCACGAAGGGTGAACGAGAAAGTGCATATTTCTGTGTTTTCTGCGCACACAAAATCTTTGGATCGATGTCCCGAATATTTTCACCATTGCACGTTGCAATGGGGATCTACGCTGTATGGAAGTTTCTCGGGTGGCGTCTTTGAGAAAACGAGACATTCTAACCTTTTAGTGCGTGTCGCATTCGAGTCACGCGCGAACAATATGCCACATATCGACCACGCATGCTTACTCCGATCAGGCAGAAGGATGCACAAATCCAAACTCATTTTAAAGACCCATCTTACAGTACATGGGGTGAACGCCGAATGTCCCCATTATTTGAGTGCGCGCGGTTTAAAGTTCGTCGATTACTTCCAGTCCACGATCCACAATCGTACACCGTGTGGCTTGGAGTGATGCAGGACAAGCGTTAGTGCGTGCATTCACATCCCTGCGGAATATTCTGGTCGAAAAAAAAAATGAGAAAAATAAAACGCTCTCTTGAGCACACCTCGCACCGTCTACATGTTTATGAAGGTCGTTGTTATCAATTAAACGTCTTGCTGGTTTGGAGCCTTCGTGTTTGTATTTGTTTACGTGTTCTTGCCCATGGCTCAGGCTTCCCTATCATGGAATTTATCCACCAGCTAGCGTGCATTTACGCCATTCTCTCTTGAGCAGTTCCGCAGCGCCTTACGTTGGGTTTGCGCGACGCTGGAATACCGGCACCGACGTATCAAGCACATAGCAGACGACACCATCGGGCCTGTCGTCAGCTAAGAATTGTCTTGTATCTGAGCCGCAGGATATTCCACATGGTTAGAAGAGCACGTTGAGCTTCCGTGCTCACGTGGCAGCAGAAAGCTATGACGTCCGGCGCCTCTTCTGGAGACTGTCGCTCATGTGAACACGTGGAGTCTGAAATGCTGGTACCGTACTTAGGAATACACGTACACGTAGTAATAACGCTGTATTATGTCGTATGAGGGGTAACGCGTATTATTCAAATCCGTTTGAGGTCAGGCACGGCTACAGAGCGCGCTACGGCTACGGCTAGAGTCGGTGCCGCTGCGATATTGTTAGGGGTCAGAACAACGCCGCTATCGCAGCGTCAAATAGACTGTGGTGAAGACAGTGCAAGAATTAGTTCAGGTTCCATGCGGGGCGGGTCCAACACAGGAACTGCATCTTACAGATATTTCCTAACGACTCAATCAGAACCAAGGACGAACATCAGCGCACACAAAAGCTATACGAAATGAGGGCAACAAATTCAATGGAGGACTACAAAGCTTCCACTTGTCTCTTGGACGAGTTTGAAGCTCACTTCCTGAAATTCTCAGTGCAAAACCACAGTCTAGAACAAAGGAAATTTGGGATCACTGGAGCTTCTAATCCCTAGATAGTGGTTATTCCGCATTTTTGTCGCCTGACCCCAGCTCTGCAAATAATCAGTAAACGTCCCATAAGCTGCCCATCATTTTGTCCCGAAAGGGACTAGTGGTTGTAGCAATTCATCGAGTGCCTCGTTTCCAGAGATCGCGGCATCGGCGTCGTCCGCAGAGGGAAGCAGTAAGAGGAGGAGAGTGGAAAAAAGCATACAACAGAAAAAGCTCCGGGGTAGAGGAAGAAAGTAGCCCTTGAGTACAAAAGAAAAACACAACAACCTTAGCGATTCTGTTTCAGACGCCATAGAGACATGCTCAGCTACTGGTCCCCCCATGCCAACTTGTTTTTGCATTTCAAAGGGAAATAAAGGAAAGACAGGAAAAGCTTTGCGGCGGACTCGAGGACACGGACTGAGTGCAAAGTTCACGAAGTCCCAGCTCGTCGCCGTAGCCGAGGCCGCAAACAAGAAAGTGCGACGTGAGTATTCCAACGTGCGTGCCGCCGAAGCGGAGGCAAAGGGACGTCAGAGGCGCGCGAAAGCCGAAGGAGCCACGAAGGGCTTCAATAGGCAATTCAGGGAGAACCCATTTGGGTACAGTTGCTCGGTCTGCGATCTCTTGTGGTTCAAGAATGATCTCACAGCGCTGCCGTTCACTTGCCATGTACTGCCTCGACTAGAAGTTACAAATGCCGCCCCTACCGCCTTCCGCTTGTGTACATGGTGTCTCGAGTCGATCGGCAGGGGGCAAGTGCCTCACTTGTCTACGTCAAAAAAAAAAAAAAAAAAGTACCCGGTGAAAGCGTTTGATCTCCCACCGTGGAATAGTGTGAGTGAGAAACTCGTACCACCTCGAATTTCAAACATGCAAATCAGGCGCTTAATGCAAGCTTGATGCACCGGTCTACAAGAAGCGTTGATGTCGGAAGTGGCCACAAGAGCATGGGCTGTAACAACCCCGAGAAGGACCCGTAGATAGCTCGTCAAGAATATCGACCACACCATGTATCACTACTCACTTCACAGATCACAAGGCAGTACTCGTCACTCTGAAGTACTTGTGCATACATCAGCAATAAAAGTGTCAACATTCACCCACAACAGCTGTCGCTGTAATTCGCGTTACAAAACCGGAACTGTCCTGCTTTTTTTTGCGTGCCGTAATCTGCATCAGAACAAAATATATCAAAGCTCAATGACTGCATGCAGCGCATAACTTCATAGTTCATAACTTATGAGTTTATACAATTCCGGCTTTCTTTCGACTCTCTGTTATCCGACAATCCGTAATATCTCAGTGATAAACGCTGACGTCCCCATAGCTATGGAGTTTCGGACTTTCTTTTGTTTATTTTTTGTTTTGTTTTTTTTTTGCAAATTCGGCATGCACTTCCCGAAGCGTGTTACTGATCGATAATTGGGATTTATCCGGCGTTTATTTGTTAGAAGTGACTTCTGAGCGGAAGCTGGGAGAGAAAGCGAACGCTCAGAAACGACATACTCACACAAGACATGAGCAGCTTCCTTCCAACAACATTATTCACTCTTTTACATAGCTTGACCAAACTTCACATGTTTACGATTCACTCTTGTTGCAATACACAGCGGCCTACTTCTCTACTCTCTGGCAACGGAACGTCGCTGCATAAGGCGCCAACCGCATGGAGCGCATTTTACAGCCGAAATGGGCCAGCGTTGTCTCTGCCAAACCGCGCGGAACGTGAGCAGAGCTCTTCCAACCGCATGCGACGGATTCTCGGCGAGCGTGGCTGGCATGGTGATGCGTCGGCTGCCTGCTGTGGACGCGGCAGCTACATACATACTAGTTTCATTGTAGCTATGCTGATGAAAACACACAATGTCATCTGTTTCCACTTTCGTAAAACTTCGAGCAGTCAAGATGTGCGTCCTCTTTAGTGCACCCGCGCGTCCCCGAGGCGCTTCTGGCTTCGCCTGGTCCCAGCTGGTCATGCTGCCAGTCGCTTGCTTTGCTTTGCTTTGCGATATTAAGTAATCACGGCAACATAATCAGACTAAGTATACATGACAGTGGCGATCATGTGCTGGAAGCAGCAGCGATGAAACATGACAACCAACTTCAGTCACATCCCAATTTCAGTCGCATACAAATACCAAAGACGTCAAACCTGGACTCAAGTAATCAGTCATCGTAGGCGCATGACACCATGGAGAAAGGCGACACACGCACGAAGCGTACTGTCCAAAAAGTTTATTGACTCACATATACGTTGTTTAAAAACTCGCTAAAATATTCGTTGTCGATTACGCCATCGACATTAACGGCCCCAATCCTCCCCGCTCTTCGATAAGTATAAATACATTTGCCTAAACGCGTAAATACACTTACGAGTTCGTCCGCGAGTTCTATCCAGAATAAATGGTTCGTTACGTCTTTGTACTCGTCCATCTTCATGTTCCAAGATTTCAACATCGTACACCACGAATCGGGCAGCCATGTTTTCTGTTTATGTGCCGCTCGCCGTGCTGGAGGGAAGGCGGTCACGTGCACTTTCCTCTCGCTGCTGATTGGCTGGCCCGATTCCGCTCCGGTCGTCACTGCCGAAATTTCTATCCCGCCAGATATGAGCGTTTCGGCTGTGGGCCTATTGTTCTATCGTTCGGTTGCGCGCTCGGCACACGCTCCGCTTCAATTCGGCTGGCAAATACGCGCCATGCGGTTGGCGCCTAACAGGTTCTGTTCCTGACTTTTTCTTTGATTTTCTCGTGATTCGTGTCTCGTCGCATCCGGAAATCCATCTATGAGACCGATACAACTATGCTCAGCATCGGCCGACAATCTACCCGGCTCATGTTTCCGCCCTAAAAGTGCTTAGATATTAAATAAACCGATTTTAAAGATGAGCGCCGCTTCCTTGGCCGCAGGGGCTCCGGCGCCGTGACGCCACAAACTGGCGCCGTGACGTTTTCTTGTTTCTCCAGTGATGGAATCCCGACATTCTCTCAACAACCGTCGTTTGCTCCTGTCATGTATTCCGTCGAATACCAGTCAAACTACACCACTATATCGCGTGGGATTTTTTATATACCGCGGTCGGTTGTAGAGGAGGAATAAAATGGCACTATAGTTTCGAAATTGCTTGAACGGATGCGGCCGTCCTTTTGAAGCAGTTGTGTCGCTTCGCTCCGGGTTATGCCGGATACACATAAAAGAGTTATTAGCGTTGCTGCGAGCTTGCATTCCACGCTTTACAGCGACGGCGGTAAGGGACGCCAGTAGGGAGAACCAGTAGGAGTAGTGGAGGCTCACACTCCTCTGACGTCAGACGTTCGACGCCAACATTTGTTCGAGGCTTCCTATCTCGCCAGCTACGATACGTGAGATTCCGTGTTAGCACCGCGAAGCAACAACAGGTATCTTCCATTTGGCTGCGCTCGTTGAACTAGGTCAGGCGGTGCAGCTGTATTCGTTTTGTCAGTGCTGCTCGTGCCCTCTGCCCTCTCGTATTCGTTTTGTAACGGTGCAGCACTAGTTCTGAACGAGTTCTGAACGGGCGGGCTGCGTTTGCTGGATCGAAAGTGCAGAACGAGTGCACGCGGAGCAGACGACACATCTGCAACGCTGACGGTTCCTTGATCTGTGTGCGATGTAATACCACTTTCATTGTCGCGATAAACACGCAACTAGTGATAATGCGGTCATATCTGAGACTACCGAACGGATGATTCGAATTTTTGCCTAAACGGGAAGCATCCCAAGCAGCACAATGTACTGAAAGTCGAGTGCAATAGGGGTGGACGGGTAGGTGGAAGGCCTTGAAGAGACTCGTGAAACTAAAGAACATTGATAAGACACATACCGTCCACCCCTATTGCACTCGACTTTCGGTACATTGTGCTGCTTGGGATATTACACTTGTCCCAAGCAGCAAAATGTACTGAAAGCCGAGTGCAATAGGGGTGGACGGGTAGGTGGAAGGCCTTGAAGAGACTCGTGAAACTAAAGAACATTGATAAGACACATACCGTCCACCCCTATTGCACTCGACTTTCAGTACATTGTGCTGCTTGGGGTCTTTACTGTATCGCAAAGGGGCGCATCCCAAGCAGCACAATGTACTGAAAGTCGAGTGCAATAGGGGTGGACGGGTAGGTGGAAGGCCTTGAGGAGAATTCTGAAAGTAAAGAACATTGATAAGACACATACCGGCCACCCCTATTGCACTTGACTTTCAGTACATTGTGCTGCTTGGGATGCTTTGGAGCGGCAGATAATCTTCTTTTCTTTTTTTTTTTCATAAAGATATACAGAGATGAAGGACTGAGTAGGAAAAAAAAAGACTCCTATTCGTCGTATCTTCCCACAATGTTCCCGTGATAGCACTGAACACGACTGCGATCTACCTTCCCTTCCGCTAAGTAAAAGGAATGCATACGTCGTCAATTCGTTGTTACTGACGGAATCCAGCAGCTCCAATTCCACTTACAGGTACATAGCCATAACAAACACCTATACCAGTGACTAGTAAAGCGAATGAAACACAACTCACACGAACAGTATACATGAAAGGAAAGACAAGCGTAAAGAACACGACAGTGGCCGCGATGCTGGCAGCAGACCACTAGCCTGCACCTTCTCTCGCTTGTTCGTTTTGGAAGCGCTAGTGTTGAACCTTCACTTGCACTGTCTCAGTCGGCGGCGCATTCTCTTTACACCACATCTGCATTACACTGAACTAGTTCCGGTGGTGCAGGCCAAATCGAAGATACCTATTGAGCTGCGCGCACTGACACGAAAGAAAATAAATATCTTTCTTTTTGCTCAGTACTCCGGTACGCAGTACAATATGTGTACCACGTCATGAGCCGCAAAAATCGAGGCGTCCCAACCCTTGTAATGGTCAGAGAAAAGCCGTATACGCCCCTCTCTTTCCTCCAATCATGGATGATGAGAACATCATTCTGCGCAATGGTTGGCGAATGGTTGCTATGTGGCGAAGTTCGACTTTCTAGTGTAAATTGCGATTTACGACTCCTCAGCGCTGTCCAAGGTCATGGCTACTGCAGGTCCCTAAATCGGAGTCTTCTGGTTAAGTCCGGATAGCTAAGCATTTTATCGACCTATATTTTTCATGTCTCTTTCGGATTGATCCGAAAACCCCGAACCCTACTCATAACTAACGCAGAACAATAGCTTAACCAGAAACGAAAATGGAATTTTTGAGCGTCTTTCTGTTTGTTACCAAGCGTTAATGAGCTTTGTATTCGTTTTTCCGCGCTGCGCGCCAGAGGCGGAGAGTTTTCATTTTTTTCATTTTCCCAGGGGGGGGGGGGGAGGATTTTTTGTTTGTTATTCTGCAATTATTACCTGTGAACAACGTGGAATCTCAGGACAAACATATCCATTGTTTGTCCCCCCCCCCCCCCCCCAGAGTGTTGTTCGTCTACCACCTTCACTATATTCGCAACGTAAGTATACACACGGTATATCGCAGCTGGGTGCGCTGTGAAAAGAAATTTCTGCCTTTTCTTTTCTTTTTCTTTTCTTTTTGTTTTCTATCGCGTTGCGTAGGATTTGTCCGGTTGCAGTTTCCGCATGACTCCACTTCCACAGAATCAGGAACGCGTCCTCTTTTCTGCATTGATCGTCCTCGACGTAATCGATGGCCACATTGTGTCTCAACGCGCGTCCGGTAGGCTCCAGATTGGCTGTTCGACATCCAGTGATGTATCGATCCTGGCACGAACTTCTTCAGATCCTTTCCCGCGTACCATATCCACGGGACCTAGGGATTATCCCTCTTCCCGGCCCATGCGGCGCAGCCTCGCGTCTTTGGAGCCAATCGAGCTAGACACATCACTTAAGTTGTGTCAAACGCGTCTGTTTTCTAGTTACCTATCGTGGCGCATAGCTGAAATGTGGTATAAGGAAGCTTAGTGCGTTCGCCGTAAAGGCGTTTCATCGAAATCCGGATGCGTCACTCTTGAAGGACCGGCTAATGGGGGGATGCTTCCAACGTAATCCCGTTTTGTTGAGGTGGTTCGGTAGAGGGATTACGTTGGACGTGTGTTCGAGTACGGAAGAGTGAAGTGAGGATTAATGTGCAAGGGGTGGGCCTGCGGGAGTTGGTTGAGTTGTAATGGAAATTACGTGCAAGGCTTCAAGCACTGTTTTCATTGAGGATCAGAGGTAGCATGGTGTCCCGTCCAACAGGCACACGTGGAAACCAGCACGCTATGTTTTGTGCGAGTCTCGTAATTTGGCATGGGCTTAAAGGGATAACCCGCGCCCAAACCAAGGCTACACACACGGGTCGCGCCCCTTCTTATCATGCTTACAGTCGCCCTGCAAAATTCTTCCACACAAATCATGTACAGGGCGGCACCTATTAACTCTACCGCGCCAGCCAGCATTCGATACTCGGTAATTGAGCCTCTGTATGCAATAAGGGGATAAGCCGAAAAATCCCAAATCGAGAAAACTGCGAGTGAATATTTGGTAAAGTAACTGCAGATGAGTTTCCTCGAATAACGCAAATGCAAAACGTGAAACATATATGCATGTGTTTACTTCACATGCATGTCCCGTTAGCGTCGCTTCTGGGTGTGTGATTTAGCAGAAATTGAACAAAGCCCAGGAGCATGACATATCCCCTTTTGCCATATAACACCGCACGCACAAGGTTTCCGTGCAGAAAAAACAAAAAACAAAAAAAAAAGTTTTCACAAGTCTGACTTTCGTGGAGCCAGAATGGGAGAAGTTACCTTTGTGCAGTGGAGCAGCCTAGATCGTGATTATCGTGCTGCTAAACGAGCAGAATCTTGAAAATAACGTTGTGTATGGCCAGAAAAACATGACTTATTGGCATAGTGCACACGTTTTTCCTATTACAACACTCAGTAGCACTGCTGACACGGTCACGTGAGGTAGGAAGAACATGTTTTTCGAGTGGATGCATGCGTAGAAAAAGGGCCTGATCTGGCTGTCCATCCCATTGACACGCATGCATTTCCCGTTTCTTATCCTCCTATAGCGAGTCAATAAATTGCCATACGGTCCTAAATTTTCTTGACAGGTACATACTGGTATGTCGATGTCATTGCAACAAAAATACTAAAAAGGGGATAATTCAACTTATCTCCTTATTGCATACAGAGGTTCAATTATTCAATGCAGATAGAATATTGTTTTTCCACTTATAAAGCTCCGAAGGAGATTCAATGCTGATAAGTTTCAGTGCGATTGAGCATCATAGCACAAAGTTACAATTCGAAACGTAAGAATCCCGTATTCAAAACATTCAAAATGGCGGTGATGGTACGAGTAGTTGAGAGTCCCCAGAGTCGCAACACTCAGGTGGCTCGGATTTCAAAACAGCTCACTGCTGACCCAGCTACTGAAGTGTCGTGCGGCGCGACGCCGTCTGGCGAGCAGCGTCTGAACAGCCCCTCGCACTGCCACCATTTTGATTGTTTTGAATGCGGGATTCGTATGTTTCGCATTATAACTTAGCGCTACGACGATCAATCACTTTGAAATATACCAGGGTTGAATCTCATCCCTTCTGTGGAGTGACACCCTCTAGAGTAAAGTTTTGGAGCCAGCGATTTCTTGAGCATATGGTCAGATTCAGAGCCCACCTAAGTGGAACAGGTATACTTTGCTCGAGTTTATCTCTCACGTGGATCACACAACTGAGTCCAAAAGGAAGACCGGCGTAGTATTCTTTGACATCGAAGGGCATTTGATGCTGTATCTCCTACCGCCGTGACGATGGCTCTCAAAGGCAGCTGTGATTCGAGGGAGACCTACCGCCTTCATACACGGCTTTCTCAATGACGGCACTTTTAGGGTGCGCCTGGGCACGAAACTCAGCCTGCCTAGACCCCAAAATCTCGGTTTATCGCAGGGCTGTCTCCTCAGCCATCTTCTTTTCAACTTTTTTTTTTTTTGCCTGTCCAAGTTATTACCGGAATCTATTCCGCAGCTAAACTGAACCGATATATGCCGATCACAGCTGCGTATGGATTTCAAGCGAGAGCCTTGGACAGCCCAGCCTAACCATTCAAGATGGAGTGCAGCGGATAACTACATCACTGCACGCGGGCTAAAGATTTCCCCGGTCAGTACACGCGCTATACGCTCCTGGGACGTGGGAAAGGAGGTCTCACGTTCGCCTTCTTTGAACAGTGCATCCTTATCAAGAGTTAGGACTCACCAGTCCGCTTAATGTGGAGGCCTTTAAATAAAGTTATTTATTTACACGTGAAAAGTTAAGGGACACGTCGACGTTGCGGGGGAAGCTCTGCCTTCGTCAGGACTCGTCAGGACAGCCCTGACGAAGATGGAGCTTCCGCCGCAACGTCGACGTGTCCCTTAACTTTTCACATGCAAATAAACAACTTTCCCCCTTTTACTTACTTCCTATACCTTCGTTGTCTGCCTCTCGTTTTGTCTAGTACCTATTTCATTGCGCGGCCGCCCGAACCCATTTCATTCAGCATATCTATCTTAAAAAGTTGAAGTTCGGTCGGACCGCCACCATAGTATCCTTCTCGAGTCAGAACGCACAAAGAACATATTTCCTGATCCACCACGTGTCGCTTACAGGCGTACACGTAACTTACAAGATAGCTTAGCTCGCTCCAAAGTAGCCGAACCCACTAACTCTCCGGCGGGCTGTCATCGATGTAATGGCAGGAGATGTCAGATTTGTAAGTTAATGTAAACCGCACAAACAGTCAAAAGTACGAATTCCAATTTTACCGTCAGCGTGTGCGTGGGAGCGCTAGCCGCGGTGCTCACAAGGACAACTGCGCTTCAACGTGTTACAAAGACGCTGAAAGTATGCTTAATATACGTCCTCGTTTGACTACTAGGTGAAAATATCCGAAATCCATGATATGGACGCGTCATAGTGACACCAATGCGTTCGGGGATTGAGAAAAACTCTTATGCTGACTTCTTTTATGTCCGAACCGTTTTTTTTTTTTTTTTTGCGAACAGGTTACCGCTATTATTTTTGTGGTTCTGCCCCGGTTCGGGTTCAACAGCGTCATGAAAATTTCGGTTCGGGTTGCGGTTCGGTTCTGGCAAAAATAACGTTTCGGGTATGGGTTCGGTTCGGGTTCGGTTCGACACCCTGGTTATGATCCTATCCTACCACTCACTCCATACGGTATCATGAAATGCTCAGTATGTACACCGAGCCAGTCATTTCTCACGTGAAAAAGCCTCCTACGACCTCGTCCAAAAGCAAGGAGTTTGCGAGGTCTAATCAAAAGCACGTTCGGAAGCTATCAGTTCGGCTTTTCTCGGTGAGTTTTCGTGGGCAGAGGCGGCGCACTAATAGCTTCGACTTTAAAGGACGGAACATCTTCTATCTTCGATCGAAGGAAAAGTCGTTGACGCTGTCTAGCGACCCGCAGTGTGACGAAACCAAAAGAAAATAAAGAACTTCCTCCACGAAAAATCTTTGATGCCATGTAACATAGAAAACAGATAACAGCGATGCATTGGCATGGACTGGAAGAGGACATGGCATTTACTGAAGAAGGAAATAATGTTAGGACCGCTGCCCGTCACACAGGTTATTTCTCGGTACATGCGCTGCAAATATGGGTCAGCCTTGACTTATTCTCCCTCGCACACGTACGGTGGACTTTCTTCCGCATGTTCTTTTTACCGCTAGTGAACGGGAAAACATAAACACAAATGAAATGAAAGTAGAAGAAAGAAAATAGGAGACGAAGTACCGAGTGTCGCCACTTTGCAAGATGGAACAAAAACAGGAAATGACATAAGACATAAACAGATGCGCTATAGAGACATGCAAATATCAGTGTGCAGCACAATGCACACGTCACAGGAAGGGTCCAATCATATTTCGTGTCTAGCATATTTGTTAAGCGGACGCGCTTTCGCATCGGTTGTGCTGTGGTAACAGCTTTTCGACACGTCCGTAGTCGTAGGTCTTGTCATATTCAGACTGCGAAAGAATTGAGATGCACTAGCTTGTCGGTAATTTTCTCTGTGCTGTCAAAAAGGAGAGGCGCGTAGGCGTCACGTCGACAGAGGCCACATACGTATGTTACACACAAAACTAGGGAACGCTGTGTTTATAAGGACGACTAATTGCTCGCCACAAAAATTACTCAGATAGGATTGAATCAACTTTTTTCTATACTGGCTGGAACAGTTTGTATCATATACTTTCGACACTAACATCGCGGAACGAGCAAAAAGTTCACGCCTTCTCGCATCCATGTGCGAAGTAGTGACAGCGATAGCTGTATCATCCACGCGCAATGCGGAACCACAGCCTATCGCGAACGTGACAAACATGTCAAAACTCGTTATTCAGAACCTTCTCCGCAAAGTCCGCGTTGACCAGTGCAAACTCCGACGGATGCGCTTTCGTTTCAAGTACGCACGTCTGGGACCGTTTACACCTAATGGTCATGGCTTCGTGCTCGCATACTTGTTCGTTCTCTCACCATCATCTCTTGGCCAGGGAATGGTAACGGACGTATTTTCTTTACCGTTTAAATTTTTATTAATGCTATATTTTCTTTTCCGTTATCCGTTTCTGATACCGGCCTTTCAATTTCGTTTTCGTTACGTTCCCGTTACTGTTTGCGGTAATGGGAAGGCCGTTACAGAGCTGCGGGAGGACAGCCAGTCCGGCTCCGTCAGCACCCTGTTTTGCCCAAGCGCTGCTTCGGTGTCACGCGTACACACTACACAAGTAATTTTACGTCGTTGGGATGCACACATCCTGCAAGATAGCTTTTAAATGTAGGAACATGTCTTCAGTCTTCACTCACTCTGAGTCCAGGAACTCAAGATGGGCGTAACCCTTCATCCAATGTCGTATTCATAAGCGACCGCTCTCAGTAGTAAATAATACTGCCATAGCCACGGTGAAATGAAAAAAAAGTAAAATATAAATAACCAATAATAAAGTAATAAATATCTAAAACCCGTAGGCTGTCATCTTCGTGCTATGGTGGAGTATAGTGATGTGTTGATGTCACGGAGTTCAGGGACGAGGTAAGCGAGGGATGCACCCTCGAGATCCAATATTGCGCTTTGTTTCCATGCTCACGTGTAGTATTTAGAGCATTACAGGGAATGGAGTCATCAAAATACAAAAATAAAATGAAAAGTCACCCAAATGTCATCGCACAACAGGAATAGCCATAACCCGAACTCAATACCGGACGACAGTTTTCGTTTCCGTTGACGTTTCCGGTAATGGAGGACCGTGGTATGCGTTTCCGTTTCCGTCATCGTTACCATCTCCAATTTCGGTAATATAGCTTTTCTATTTCCGTTACCATTACCGTTACCCCTCCCTGCTCTTGGCCTCGAATTCGCGCACCCTAACTTTCGAATCTTTTTGGCTTCGTCTCATTGCAACCGCTTTGCGTTCCCTAACTGTTGGGTCATGTTGTCTTCGTGCAGTCAATGTGCTTTGGTCCGCTTTGGCACTCGATGTGCTATGCCGTTCGCGTGCTGAAGCCGGGGCGCCGAGACTTCCTATATCTGCGGACGGCGTACAACTCTACGTGGCCGCCACATAATGGCGTCTGGTACAGTGACTGCTCTCGCACCTCCTTTTCCTTTCCCTTTTTATCTGTTTTCCAATCTGCTGCTGCGCCAGCTGCGCCAACCAATGGCGCCGCGAATAAAATGCCAGGAACCACACCGCAACCTTGACAAAAGTTTCCTCATACAGCTATCGCGGTAGTAGGGGCGTAAGATACGCAAGGAAAACAGCAGGCACACACACGCACACATCAGTGAAGCGAGGAGGTAGAAAATGAATATGCGAAAAGGCAACCAGTGAAGATGCTGCCAGACAACGAGCCACAAGAAAGCGCTTGCTTAGGGTGCTGTCATATATTACCTGTGCTATTATGTCACTGTATCATCCACGTCCATACAAACTGCCCCGATTGTTGTGCTGGCAACCAGGGGGATTATCAAGATGGCGGAATAAGGAGTATACCGTGAATCTGACGGTGCGTGCTTCTCATCATATACCAAGCAACACAACAACTGTCGACGAGTGCGAACTCCTTCGGGCATATTCGAGCGATGCGCGCTACTCCTCGTACAGCACAGATGTCACCAAGCCACTGACTCCTGAGGTGCTACCGAGAACACAAGAGGTGAGCAACGAGCATTCAACATGGCGGTCGTACCCGCTGCCTTACCGGCATTTCCTCCGTTTGACCTTTCTTCGGATCACACTACTATTGGGGACCGTTGGCAGCGCTGGATAAATCGATTTGAAAATCTACTCGTTGGTCTCAATATCACAAGTCCAGCCCAAAAGAAAGCACTGCTTCTACATTACATTGGGGATGACGGATATGACGTATACACCTCGCTGGAGCCGCACCCAGGTACAGCCGTAACTCAATCCTCCGAAGCAGAAACACGACCCGATGCAGCCTCCACGGCAGATGTTTACGTTACAGCTAAGAAAAAGCTCCACGATCACTTCACGCCTAAGGTAAACAAAGACTACGAGATCTTTCAGTTCCGACGGACAACGCAACAAGAAGACGACAGCATAGATTCCTTCTATACGCGTTTGCGCACAATGGCTCGAAATTGCTCGTTTGCAAACACTGAAGCAGAAATCAAATCTCAAATTGTTCTCGGCACAACGTCCACAAAACTCCGACGCTTCGCACTACAGACAGATGCAACACTTGACCAGCTTCTGACACAAGGCCGCACTTACGAAATTACAACTCGACAAGTGAACGATATTGAGGCATCCATGTCTACAGATGTGCATCGTCTTACACGCAAGAAGTCTCAACGTAGCAACGCATCTACTGACACGGGAACGTCAACGAGCACGCGTCAAGACAAGCAGTGTTTCAACTGTGGTGGTGCTTGGCCTCACAAAGGCGGAAAACAGTCTTGTCCAGCACGAAATGCAACATGCAATGCGTGCCGGAAACGTGGCCATTTCGCAGTCGTGTGCCGCAGTAAAAACAACACAAGCGAAGACCCAAATGTCGTTCATGAAGTTACAAACCAGAGTGCAGACAGCGAGTCCGATGATGAAGCCTTTGCACTGTTCCCGAAAAGTTCTAAAGCCCCGAGGGTGATGCTCACTGTCTTCAACAAGGAGTTAGAATTCATCATAGACACAGGCGCTACGGTGAACATAATTAGCCTTGATACGTACAATAGCATCCCGCAACGACCCCAACTTGTCAAGCCCGTGCCAAAGGTCTTTGCATATGGATCGAAGAATGAGCTTCCGTTACTAGGAAAGTTCCGGGCACCATTCTCTTACAAGACTTCGGTGGTGGAAGATACCGTCCTTGTCACAGCAACGCCTAGTGAGTCATTGCTTTGTTTTCGGTTGGCTGAAGCACTTGGGCTCATATCCATTGCTTACAACGTGGCGACAAGCAAAGAAAACATTCTAAGCAAGTACCCCAAACTGTTCACTGGCCTTGGAGAGTTAAGGGAATTTGAAGTTCAGCTCCACATCGAACCTACGGTTCCACCAGTCGCACAGAAAGCACGCCCTCTTCCATTTCACATTCGTGAAGCAGTAGAAAAGGAGATCGACAGGCTGATACAGCTAGATGTTATTGAAAAAGCCACGGGTCCAACGACGTGGGTGTCCCCCATAGTCGTGGTTCCAAAGCCACACGCTCCTGACCAAGTGCGTCAGTGCGTTGACATGCGCCGCGCTAACCAAGCTATTATACGAGAACGCCATACATCACCTACACTAGAAGACCTCGTTACCTGCCTAAACGGTGCAATGATGTTCTCTAAACTAGACCTAAACGACGGCTATCATCAGCTGCTACTTAAGGAAGACTGTCGTCATATCACAACGTTCGCAACTCACATGGGACTTTACAGGTACAAGCGGTTGAACTTCGGAATAAACGCAGCCGCTGAACTTTTTCAAAATACGGTTCGTCAAGTACTTGCGGGCATTCCCGGCCTAATAAACATCAGCGACGACATCCTGGTATATGGCAAGACCGAAAGAGAACACAACGACTCCCTTGACGCTACCCTGAAACGCCTCACCGACTGTGGAATCACACTAAGTCCAAAAAAATGCTGTTTTTTCCAGCGTGAGCTAACATTCTTCGGACATATCTTCTCAGAGAAAGGTATCAAACCAGATCCTGCTAAGGTACAAGGCTTCCTAAATATGCCACCTCCAAGAGATGTGTCTGAGGTCAGAAGCCTTCTTGGAATGATCACTTACTGTGGCAGGTTCATTCCTAACCTAGCCCAGCTAACAGCGCCTTTACGCTCCCTGACAAAGAAGGAAACACCATGGAACTGGACAACAGAGCATCAAAAAGCACTAAACCAGCTACAAGATGTGCTCACTCAAAGCAGCAACCTGGCCTACTTCGACCAGAACAAAACCACCCATCTCACAGTTGATGCAGGTCCAAAGGGATTAGGACCCATCCTCGCGCAGGATGGTGGTGACAGAACTCGTGTAGTGGCATATGCCAGCCGTAGCCTTACAGAGGCAGAGGAACGCTACTCGCAAATCGAGAAAGAGACTCTTGCTGCGGTCTGGGCCATAGAGCACTTCAATATCTACCTCTACGGAACCTGCTTTGTGCTACACACTGACCACAAACCGCTTGTGAATATTCTGACAAATCCAAGTTCGCGACCATCTGCAAGGATTGAACGACTGTGTCTACGAATTCAGCAGTACAGCTTCACTGTACAACACCAGAAAGGATCAGAAAATCCTTCAGATTACATGTCCCGACATCCTGTAGTGCAAACCAACCCAAGGTTTCGAACCAGCAAGGTACCTGACGAGTATGTCTTATTCCTGTCAAGAATCGCAGTACCTCGTGCAATAAACACCGAGGAAGTCATTAAGGCAACATTGGCCGATGTCACGTGTCAAGAACTCACACAAGCAATTCAAGCATGCCCCTCTATGAGGCACGATCTGTGGAATAAGCCGCACGTCAAACCCTACAAGCCTCTAGAGAGTGAACTGTCTGTGACGCCACAAGGTCTCATACTGCGAGGCACAAGGTTACTGCTCCCTTCAGGTCTTCAGGAACGTGCAGTTCAGCTTGCCCACAAAGGACACATGGGCATGGTGAAGACTAAACAACTGCTCCGCGAGTCCGTTTGGTTTCCCAAAATGGATACCCTCGTAGAAAAGGCAGTGCGCAATTGCATTCCATGCAGAGCTGTCACACATGGACCAAAACGCGATCCTCTAAAGCCAACTCCACTGCCTGACGGGCCATGGGAAAACCTTGCGATGGACTTTGCAGGCCCATTTCCGAATGGAAAGTACCTTCTGGTACTTGTAGACGAATATTCCCGTTTCCCGGTAGTGGAAGTCGTTCCGTCAACCGCAGCGTCATCAACCATAGCAGTGCTAAGAAGAACTCTGTCACAATTCGGCATCCCGAAGCAAATAAAAACTGACAACGGACCTCCTTTCAACTCCTCAGAGTTTAAACTCTTCGCACAGGAACTCGGTTTCCGACATCACAGAGTTACTCCGTTGTGGCCTGAAGCGAATGGAGAGGCAGAACGCTTCATCCAAACACTCATGAAAGCGATTAAAACGTGCCATGTGGAAGAGCAGAACTGGATGCAGAAAATACATAACTTTCTGCTCTGCTACCGTGCTACTGCGCACACCACTACAAAGCTTTCGCCATATGAGCTTCTCTTTGGAAGGAAAATGTTGACCACCTTGCCGAGTTCGGTACACCGTGAGACCACGGACACACGCGACGCTACTCTCTCGAACGATACAAGAGCAAAAGAAATATCGAAAGAACGAGCAGACGAAAAACGACATACTAAGGAACACACTCTTCAAAAAGGAGATGTTGTTTTGGTCAAACAAAAGAAGATTAGTAAGTTGACGTCGACATTTGACCCGGTGCCTTATATTGTCGTAGAAGTTATAGGCAGTCAAATTTCAGCAAAAAGAAATAATCATATCATCACACGGAATGCAAGCTTCTTCAAAAAACTTGGAGCGGAGTATAAGCACACACCTAACGTAGAAAATAGCGACGAAGACGACGAACTGCTTGATGACACCAGACGCGACGACCCACAAAACCAAACCAGCAACGATCCACCAGACGGTGTTTCCGCACAGGACTCTGGTTCTCCCAACCGGTACCCCATCAAAAGTTTAAGAGGTGTGACACCAGACAGGCTCAACTATACCTAGAGCTGCAAGAGGGAGAGCTGTGACTTTTGAACCTTTTGTTATCTCGCGTTATCCATTTGTGTTTTCACCCATATTTCTTCCAGAAATCGTTTCTACATATAGGGTGGAGGGGGAATGTCATATATTACCTGTGCTATTATGTCACTGTATCATCCACGTCCATACAAACTGCCCCGATTGTTGTGCTGGCAACCAGGGGGATTATCAAGATGGCGGAATAAAGAGTATACCGTGAATCTGACGGTGCGTGCTTCTCATCATATACCAAGCAACACAACAGGTGCTACTGACCATTCAGTTACGTACCTGGATACTGCTTAGCGAAGCATGGGTTACGGTTCTCCCTTCACTGAATCGCCTTTTTGGGTCGAGTTAATTCGGCCTGGTTTCCTTACACATGATATGCACCCTCAGTTTCCTTTCCGCAGCTTTTTGGCTAGTGTCCTGTTTTGGCGGTGGCTAGTGGCCTGTTTTGGAGGTCATCCATGTACGCGAAAACGAAGGGGAGTCCTCGCAGTATCGAATCAATAAAACGCTGGCACGTCTGTGCAGCGTTCCTCAAGCCGAAAGGCATGCGCAGGAATTCAAAGAGCCCGAAAGGTGTCACAATGGCTGTTTTCGGAACGTCCTCTGGCGCTACGGGAATTTGGTGGTATGCCTTAGTTAGATCGATTTTGCTGAAATACTTGGCCCCGGCGAGGTTCATGGTGAAATCCTGTGTTGAGGAAATAAGTGCAGATGGCCAAAAGGCCATGCATGTTGAGTGGACGCTCCCTTTTCACGGAACCCCACTGTGAGCTGCGACAACGCTCGTCCCCGGCTGTAACCTGAGCCGTCACTGAGAAGTGTCTTTTCTCCTTTCACGCTTTCCCGCTTTTTCCCGGTTTCTCTGTAAATAAGGTTAGTTGCATTTTGTTCTCGAACTGATTGCCTCGTCGCCTTCTTTCTTCGAGTTTTCAGCCGAACCCATCGAACGTTTTAACTGGTAGAGAGGGAGATCTTCAATTTGTGCTACTTTCTCCTACTTTCTCCTAATTTCTACTACATTTTGGTGCCGAAACCCGGGAAGCTGGAACTCTAACTGTGAACTGCGTCGACAGTCCTACGTGAATGCAACGAACATGGATCGCCTGAAAGTGAAACGTGCCAGCCGTCGTACACAAACAACGAAGCTCATTAACGACGCCATGGCTGCGCTGAACGATGGATCTTCCAGATTGGATGTGATCAACAGCCTACTGGAACGACTCACAGTAAGTCACAGTGACTTGACTACTCTCAACAAAGAGATAGAACCGCATGTGCGAGAGGAGGAACTCGAAAGCGAGTACGTCACTGTAATGGACTATGAAGACAGAGCGACGGAAACGATTGCCAACCTGCGTTGGAGACTGTCGCAATCTCAGACGTCGCCGTCTCCATCGCAGCTTTCTAACGTACAGACAGACGTATCAAGAACGCCGCATGCCCCACGTCCTGGAGTGAAACTTCCTAAGCTTAGCCTACAGCAATTTCGTGGAGACCTCTCTGATTGGCAAGGGTTCTGGGAACAGTTCAGAACAACGGTTCACGACAACGAGGGGCTAAGCAAGATCGAAAAGTTCCACTATCTCCGTTCGCTACTGCATGGTCCGGCAGCTGGGGCTATCGCCGGCTTGCAGACGTCGGAGGCATCATACGACGACGCGGTGGAAATCCTTTCACAGCGTTTTGGTGACCGCGGGCGGATAGAAAAACAACATCTCTCTAAGCTCCGCAACCTATCGGCCGTTACATCAGCAGATGACATATATGGACTGCGTAAGCTATACGACAACGTACAGATGAACGTCCGTGGTCTCCGATCCCTGGGAGTTTCCAGCGCGAACTATTCTGCTATGCTGTCTGAAATCCTATTGTCGTCACTCCCTACGGACATTGTAGTGGAATACCATCGCTCTACAAATCGTAAACAGCAGGACGAGGACAGCTCCGAATCGAACTCAACGCACGGCGCTTCGGACGCATCGACGGACGCCACATCCGAGGCCACGAGAGAACTAAACAATGTACTTCGTTTCTTTCGGATCGAGGTAGAAAGTCGAGAACGCAGCGGATTGGCTCCAGATAGAAAGAAACCTTCCATAGCGCCCAAAAAACGACAGGGCTTCAACCACCGCAGTACGCCTTCGGCCGCGGTACTACACAGCGCCTCAGTTCCTAAGTACGGCTGCCTCTTTTGTTCGGATTCTGCGCATACAACGGAGAGCTGTACTGGACCACTTCCCCTGGATCTGCGGAAGAAGAGGCTGGCTGATGATCGACGCTGTTTTCGGTGTACTAAACGAGGTCACAGTGCTAAAGAATGCCGAGGAAAAATGCGGTGTCCTAAATGTGGCGGGAGGCATGCAGTGGCGATGTGCGACCCATCCTGGACGACCCCTAAGAGAAACGCTGACGGTGCGACAGCTACTATGCTGGCAGCTGAAGACACCGCTGCGGAGAGTAACACCGTGCTGCTGCAAACTTTCCGCGCCTGGGTCACGGGCGACAAGAAATGCGCGTACGTCCGGGGAGTAATTGATGGAGGCAGTCAGCAAACTTTTATCCGAGAAGATGTGGCCGACAAGCTTCGCCTCAACGTGCTGGGCAACATCACGGTGAGCCTTAACACTTTCGGCAGTACTGCCTCCACTCCACAACGACAGCGATGCAATGTAGTGGAAGTCCGGTTACGGAGTCAGTTCGCACCAACAGAATTTACTGTGCGAGCTATCACCGTGCCTTTCATCTGTCGTGACATTTGTCAGACTCCTGTGGAACATGAGCTCGTTCGATCCATACGTGCGGAAGATGGCTACATAGCCGACGAGCTGTTGTTCCCCGACATACCCGCCGAGTTCGGGGTTTCTCTGCTGTTGGGTTGCGATCAACTCTGGAAGCTCACCACTGGAAAAATTAGACGCAGCGCATCCACCAGCGGACTGGTCGCCATCGAGACAAGCCTGGGCTGGACTTTCCAAGGTCCCACGTCTGCCTAAAGCGGCTCATCAGACTCGAATGCTATGATTTGTGTGTTGAAGACGGGAGTCTACCTACAGGATGAAACAGCCACATCGCTGCACACCTTGTGGGAGTTGGAGAGCATCGGCATTATCGACGACTCCAAGAACAGTCGTGAAATCGACGACCGTGTATGGGACGACTTCCGGCAAAATGTCACAATGCAAGAGGGGCGATACGTCGTTGCACTGCCTTGGAAGTCCGCTGAATGTCATCTTCATGACAACCGCGAGGTGGCCCAGGGCCGACTGGTAAGACCCGTTCGTCGCTTGGAGAAGGAGAGAGCTCTCGATGAATACGATCGAGCTATCCGCAGCTACCTGGACAACGGACATGCCGAAAGGGTTCCGGTCGAAACGTCTGAGGACGATCGGACATATTACATGCCTCACCGAGCCGTTGTTCGACAGGATTCAAAGTCCACGAGCGTGAGAGTAGTGTTCGACGCGTCTTCTCATGCGCCCGGGGAACTGTCGCTCAATGACTGTTTGGAAAGGGGACCAAAACTGAACACGGACCTGGTCCCCATCATATTGCGTTTCCGCATGTACAACGTGGCAGTCATAGCCGACATTAAGAAGGCCTTCCTCCAGGTTTCCGTCAACCAACAGGACCGTAACGCTCTGCGCTTCCTCTGGTTCTCGCGCTCTCCAGAGGCAGATCAGCCACTCCCTAATGTTGAAGAATGGAGGATGACCAGGGTGCCATTCGGCACCAAAGCAAGTTCGTTCCTGCTAGGAGCTACTCTCCATCACCATCTGAGCAGCATCCAGGGACCGGACCAGGAGATCGCCAAAACAATTGCCAGCTCATTCTACGTGGACGATCTTCTCGCCGGCGCATCTACACCTGAGGAGGCGAGGAACATCGTCGACGCGACGAGCCGGATAATGAGCGCAACTGGAATGGAACTGAAAAAATGGGCATCGAACTCGACTGACCTGCAAAACTACTTCGATGACCAGTTTTCGGAGGTGCCAGAAACACATCGGGCGATAACGACTGAAGAGGTGACAAGAGTTCTTGGGATCACCTGGGACAGAAAAAGCGACACTTTGACGTTCACGGGAAACAACATCCTGGACGCTCTGCACCCGTCTCACAACACCAAACGATGCGTGCTGCAAGCTGCTTCGAGGGTGTTTGATCCACTGGGGCACATCGCACCGTTTACAATAAGAGCAAAACTACTGTTCCAGCGACTCTGGGAGAGAAGCATCGACTGGGATGAACAACTACCGGTTGACCTACGTCAAGAATGGTGCGCCTGGCGTTCGGAGCTGCTTGATCTACTCAGTATCTCGATCGACCGTCACTTACAACGAGATCTGGATGGCCCGAACACTCTACAGCTCCACGTGTTCGCAGACGCCAGCCCACTAGCCTATGGAGCATCTGCCTACCTGCGGATCGAGGACAGTGCTGGCAATACACAGGTCAACCTACTTTTCGCCAAGACCCGTGTTGCTCCTCTGAAGAAATTGACACTCCCAAGACTAGAGCTACTGGGCGCACTTATCGCGGCCAGAACAGCAGATTTTCTTAAAGAAGGACTCCGGGTGGGCGCTCTTCCGGTCTATTTCTGGACGGACTCATGTATAGTGCTGCACTGGATCAAAGGATCTGCGGCGAGATGGAAGCCATTCGTCTGCAACCCCGTAAACGAAATTCAGTCCATCTGTAACCCCGACGACTGGTGCTACTGTCCAGGGAAGGAGAACCTTGCTGATTGCACAACCAGAGGAATGCCCGTCGAAGCGCTCAGAGCCTGTGCCGCTTGGTGGCACGGACCTGACTGGCTCAGACGGGGCCATGAGAGTTGGCCAGATGTCGAGACCCGGCCCGTGCCGCACAGCGAAACGGACGACGAGGCACGTCGTCCCTCAGCTACAGTCATTCAGGTAGTGGTCGTCCCCCAGGCCCCTCTGCTAAAGCTCGAAGACTTTAGCCGCTTTTCGAGAGTTCTCCGTGTGACAGCTTGGGTTATGCGCTTTATCAACAAATGTCGTAAAGTTTCACCAGAGGCTTCCCCGTGGCTTACAGCCGAGGAGATAACGACTGCGGAGACGTTCTGGGTGAAACGAGCACAAAGAGACAGTTATGCTCCAGAAATTGATCGTCTCGAAGATGGAGCCGCTGTTCTCTCGACATCCAAGATAGCCGACCTGCAACCCTTCCTCGACGAGGAGGGCATCATGCGTCTGAAAGGTAGGCTGCACTACGCAAACGAAGAAGAACGTGTAAAACATCCTATCATCTTGGCAAAGGATCACCGTCTGGCGTATATGATCGCGGAAGCCGCGCACTACCGCACACTGCACGGAGGAGTGCAAGCCACTCTCAACGAACTACGAGAGAGGTGGTGGATCACGCGTGCTCGACAGCTGGTGAAAAGAGTCATTTTCAAGTGTCAAGTTTGCCTTCGTTTCCGTCTAGAGCCAGCGGCTGCACCCACAGCTCCACTTCCGGCGGATCGCACACACCGCTGCCATCCTTTCGAAGTTGTCGGTATCGATTTTGCCGGACCGCTCTTCACCAAGTCACACGAAGGATCTAAGAAATCCTACATCGCTTTATTCACCTGTGCGACGACGAGGGCGATACACCTGGAGCTGGTGTCCGACCTAACTGCGGCGTCGTTTATGCTCGCTTTTCGAAGGTTCATTGCACGAAGAGGACTTCCAGCGACAATATATTCCGATAACGCGCTCACTTTCAAACGTGCCTCCAGGGAGATCCAAGCTCTCTGGAAGATGCTACGTCAAAGGGAGACCCAGGATTTCATTGCCACGCAGAGGGTGAAATGGAGATTTATCGTGGAACGTGCAGCGTGGTGGGGCGACTGGTGGGAGCGGCTAGTCCGTACCGTTAAACAGTCTCTCCGAAGGGTGCTCGCACGACAAACGCTGACCTTCGAGGAACTCGAAACCGTCCTACTGGATGCTGAGGCTGCCATAAACTCTCGTCCGCTCACATATCTAGAATCAAGACCGACGGAGCCGGACGCTCTCACGCCGGCCCACCTGCTCATAGGACGACGACTGACCGCACTTCCCGATCGACCTGCATCCCGACCGGAAAGTTCGTCCGCCGATTCAGTTACCCGACGATGGTTACATAGCCAGAAAGTGGCAGACCAGTTTTGGCAACGCTGGCGAAAAGAGTATATGCTACAACTAAGGTCTGCGCATCACTCTTCGGTTTCCGGTGGACACACGATCCAGAAAGGGGACTTGGTGCTACTACACGAAGACAAGGTCCCGCGACACGTGTGGAGAGCTGCACGAGTCACCGAGCTTCATTATGGGAGAGATGGACAAGTTCGCGCGTGCGAAATTCTACTTCCCTCAGGAAGGATTACAAGGCGACCTGTTCAGCACCTCTACCCCATCGAGACAGACTTTGAAAGGAGTTAAAAAATTATCTCCTTTCGGGGGGGGGAGGATGTTGAGGAAATAAGTGCAGATGGCCAAAAGGCCATGCATGTTGAGTGGACGCTCCCTTTTCACGGAACCCCACTGTGAGCTGCGACGACGCTCGTCCCCGGCTGTAACCTGAGCCGTCACTGAGAAGTGTCTTTTCTCCTTTCACGCTTTCCCGCTTTTTCCCGGTTTCTCTGTAAATAAAGTTAGTTGCATTTTGTTCTCGAACTGATTGCCTCGTCGCCTTCTTTCTTCGAGTTTTCAGCCGAACCCATCGAACGTTTTAACTGGTAGAGAGGGAGATCTTCAATTTGTGCTACTTTCTCCTAATTTCTACTACACCTGTATATTGGGCAGCGGGTAGCGGTCGGGTTTCGTAGCCATGTTCAGGGCGCGGTAATCCCCGCATGGCCGGCAGTCTCCGGTTTTCTTGGGGATCATATGTAGGGCAGATGCCCAATCGCTGGAGGATGGGCGGGCGATGCCGATAGCCAACATATGGTCGAATTCGCTGCGAGCGATATTCCACTTCTCAGGGAAGAGACGACGCGGCTTGAAGTGCACCGGGGGCCCCGACGTGTTGATATAATGGACGACGTCGTGGCGAACGGGCTTCGTCCAATCAGGTGGCTGGGACGGAGAAGGGAATTCGCTGAGCACGGCAGCGAAGGGAGACTGAAGGGACGAGAGGGAGATGGCGGGCAAGGAAATGCGGGGCGTTGATCCGATGCCTGCTATGCGCAGTCCCGTGTTCGAGTCAAGGAAGACCTTACGACGCACATCGACGAGCAGACCAAAATGCTGCAGAAAATCTGCTCCGATAATAGCCTGGTCAACGGCTGCGATTTTGAAGATCCAGGGGAAGGAACGACGTAGGCCGAGGTTTAGTGTCAGTGACTGCTCTCCGTAAACGGGAATGCTGGTGTTGCTGACAGCGGTCAGGTGGTAAATCGGGAACTTGCACTTGTTCGCCTTGCTGGCCGGAAGGATACTAATCTCTGGACCAGTATCCACAAGGAACCGCCGACGAGATGCTAAGTCGGGGACGAAGAACAGGCGGTCCCGATGGACAGGAGGGGGGGGGGGGGGGCGCTCGCCGCCTTTAGCGCTCCCCGGGAAGGTTTCCCGGCCAGGAACACGGCGGTTGGCAATTGCGAGCTTGAGCACCGAAGGACCAGTGGTACCAACAGAATGGCGAAGGGTTGGCACGCTCTGGAGAATGGGACCTAGGAAATTGTCGGGATCGTGAACCGCGACGGAATTGCTGGCGTCGAGGGGAGGCAGGGCCACGGTTCGACTGCGTCGAGGCGATGAGGGCACGGAGCTCGTGAACGTCGTCTCGAAGAGCGGAAATTTCGCTTGTTGGCTCGGCAGGACGGAAGGAAGGCGGATGGGCAGTCACCGAAGTGCAGGGTGCAGACACGTGAGCGGGCATCGGGAGGGTGGCCTGCATGACGGCTATAGTGAAAGCTGCGCCACTTCCAGAATCTTATCCACATGAAGCGCCAGCTCTGTGAGCGAAAGGTTGGTTGCAGTGGCCGGTATCATCTGCACAGTAGATGGAAGGCGCTGTAAGAATAGCTCCTTGAGGAGTGCTTCGTCAAAAGTGTGGGCGCGGTCACCGAGCAAGCTCTGCATATGCCGTAAAAATTGGGATGGTCGCCGGTCTCCGAGATCTTCAGCGGAGAGAAGCTGTTGGAAACGCTTCCGGTCGGATGCCATGGTGCGCTGAATGATAGCGGCCTTAAGTGTGTCGTAGGGCGTAGGGCCCAACGGAGCGCAGAGAATGTTGGTCACATCAGAAGCTACCTCGAGTGGAAGGACGGAAACGACGTGCTGATACTTCGTCGCTTGCGTGGTGATGCCAGCCAGTTGGAACTGGCATTCGACCTGCACGAACCAGATGGTAGGGTTCGCAGGCCAAAATGGCGGTAGTCTCACGGCGACGCGACTGACGTTGCTGGTGGACGAGGAATCCTGCATGGCAAAAGCGATCAGCCGAGGGCATGCAGTTGGATCAGCAGAGTAGTTCGGGTCACCAATTGTGGGTTGTCGCGACGAGGGATAATGAAAGGACAACCACACAGGCTGACGGTTAGCATGAGAATGGTTTAATGGCGGTGGAGCGAAGCTTGGGTGCGGGTGGTGCGTACGCACACGGCATCCCTCATTTTCCTTGGGATGCCGTGCCACTACAGACCCTTAAAAGAGGAAACGACGTCCGAACGTGTTCCTAATGCTACCACAGAAGAAGAATGCCACCGCGAAATAGGGTGGGGTGACGTGTGGGGAAGGTGCGGTCTCCCTGCCTGCAGAGTGACGGATAAGTGCACCAAGGGAGAGGGAGAAAAGGGCAGGGAAAAGATCATGATGGTACCAGAGAGGGAACGGTGTGCAGTCCCTCTTGCTCTGGGATTCGGATAGTCCAGCAGAACTACCCACGACAGAAGACACGCGAGCATCCCTGAGTACAGCCTTCATCGAGATGCTTCCTGTACCACGGTAACCGCCAGGATGATTGGTGGAGTTACCCCATCCCCTACGGCTAACTGCTGTGCTGGTGGAAAGCCACCTTGTCCACTTCTAATTCCAAATCGAAAGAGCGAGGCAAAATAAATAATTTGTGATGCCTAATTTCTGGTTTTCGTTTGCTTCACAGTGCATTCATCAGAAAAGCGCAAAGCGCATTAAAACTCTCGTTACTTTTCTGATACGTATGCAGTTAGAAATCCTCACGCAATTCGTTCTGATAAAGTTACATTGGGCGTGCGATAAATAATTCTCCTACGCGAATCAGGGCGCTTTAAAGACACATAGTGTGCGTCTTCGCTACACGCAAAACGGAGAGACGGAAAACATGCGCGGAAATATTTCGGAATCATATTTCTTCCTCTTTTGAAATATCGTTGTACCGCCAGTGGGACAAGAGTACATACTTTTTTCCTTGCGTGTATCTGTCGTTTTGAATGTGAAATGAGTCACTTTAAAACCAACGCGTACATCGGAGTAACCTAGTGCAGGACTTTGGGCGCAGCACGCCTTGTTCGTTCACACCGTGTATGAGCTGGAAATATAAAATAGCCTTTCCGACGTAAGCTATAGGCGGCCTTCGTACAAAGAACCGTGCATATCTGCAAATGGAATGAAGAAGAATAGGCGACCCGTTCGTCGCAGTATTTTCACCGGCCGGGGCGTTCTGCAACAATGGCTGTCATAATTTCTCCGATGGTAGCCTCTCCATACTCCGTTAGCGCATCGGAATGTGCATTAAGATACATGCCTGGATAATGTACTTGAAATTCAGCTATCGCACATTCGTTCCATTTGCCCACTCATCTTTTTTGTATTATCCGGTTAGACGTGTCTTTGTTTTGTTTTTTGCTTATTCGTCCTGGAGATAAAAACATCCCCAGCGATACATTTAGAAGCAAAGCGAAGGAGAAAAAGCATCGCGTTTCGTTATTACTAGAGATAAGGGGCCGAAAAGCGCTTTCAAACGTCGTACCAGAAAGAGACTCATGTCGCTCTTTCACCAACTACAAAGGAATCTGAGATTGAAGTGCAGAAGGAAAGATTAAGGTGAAGGGTGTGGTCGGTGCGTTTGAGGCGTTATGGATGGCAGTATGCATATACGTGTACGTAACAACGCTTCTATAACGAGCGACTAGGAACACTTCGTAGTACGAATTATAAACTTGACATACCACTTCACGACCACCACTCTTCAACAGAACAATCCGTCGAATGCCCATTTCACGCTCCGTCCAATGAAATGAAAAATCTTCCTTTCTTAGGAGGCATTAACTCATTCCTTCTTCGGGCTTCAGCACGACGGAATCTCGCGCAACGAAACGACTGTCGAAGACCTTCATTGAAGAACCCCAGTATATTCCTCATCTGACACTACAGTGGTAGTGTCTGGTTCTGAAGTTCTGGTACTTACACGATACCGTACTAGTTTTATCTGACGATTCCCTAAGGGGAAAATAATGAATGATTATTGCTGTCGCGTTAATCCCATTATTTTTAGCAGAAAAAATAATTAATGGAAATTATGGCACTTGGCTAAATAAAGGTCCACAAGCTGATATGCGTAAAGTTGAGTCGGATAGCATGCAAATTTCTGTCTTGAACTGACATATGTGCGTTCTCCTGATACATCGTGGCAGGAAACGTTATGATTTTATTGCTTATTTTATTATGTGTTTTTGCTTATATTGCTTATTTTATTGCGTATTTATTTTATTGCTGGGTAATTGGAGAGCACAAGAATGAATGTCCCGTGCAACTGCTCCGGACGGCATGACGTTGCACTTGCCTCTATGTCGAATTTTTTTTACAGATATTATGAAAACTGTCTGCACGATGTGTGCCCAAACACGGATAATGGTACACTATAAGAAACAAAAAAGAGCATGCCCAACTCCAGTGTAGAATCTCTGTCACTGAGATCACTCTTACATAGCATAGCATTTACTCCTTTTTTTGGAAACGTGAATAGTAAACTGCGCGAAGGAGTTTTCCAAGAGCATAAATTCTCTTACCCGGGGGGTGATAAATTTATTTTACTGTATGTCACTGATTTCACGTCGCGATTGCTTTCGAATTCACTTATCCAGAGTGCTGCCTTTAGTACTCAGGCCTTGTGCGCCCTGCGTCGTCCTAGGCGTACACACACTGAGTTGCGTAACCAGTTAAACTGACAAAGAAACCTGTGCTCGCTACCACGCATATGCTTGACCGGTCCCGAGGTTCAAGTTCAAAAGCGCTCGTGCCCTTCACTTACACGCAGCTTGCCAACGGACGAGAACCGGCGTGTTCAGCATCACAGCACTACCACCACAACAGGCGCACCATCGTCATACCAACAGCGACTGCTCTTGAGGCTTCAAAACTGCATACAGGGCTTCCGAACATGTACTGGAGAAGATGATTATCAAAATTCTTCATATTTGAATGTAAAATCTTACGCTACTTGCACATAGGTGCAGTGGCTACAGTCGGGCACCATATTTTTTGCTCAACCTCGAAGGAACAGAGTTTACCTTGTTCGAAGATAAATAAATCAGTATATAATAACCGGGAGTAGATTTACACGTAAGGTGAGTCCACCTACAATTGAAATCACATTAAAGTAATGCTTCTAACACAATGACATAAGTGCAGGCTATCTAGAGGATAAATTCCGTACTATAAAAACCAATAATGCTCTGCACAGCCTAAATAAATTTTCCAAATGACAGACTACGAAACGCAATGTTCGGAGAGTACGTTGGAGTGAGAAGAACAAGAGAAGAATATATCCAACAAGAAACAATGAACTTGTCAACAAGGAACTTGGAACTTGTATATCCAACAAAACTATAGCCAACAAGGAACTAGTCAAGCTGTTTCGCAGCTTTTTTCCCTATGAAGAAAAGTGTGAAAGAATGGTAACAAATCCCGTTTCCGCACGTCTATGGTCCTGACAGGGTATCTTCTACGCTCTTTGATTTAAAGCGATCCTCGGAAGAGCAAGGCATGACGACCACAGGAAAGAGGAGCAGAAAAGAGTAGAAAGAGAGCAAAAATCCGCCGTTAAAAAGCCGTCGGTAGCGCGTCCAACATTGTTCTAAAACTGCAGACAAGGATAGATCCCTTAGAATATATAAATTGGCATCTTGTAAGGAAGATGGAGGAACACTTACAATGAACTTCTACCATCCACGTGTCTTCCAGGTTACTTTGCGGGAAATTCCTATTGACAGCGCGGCAGGCGAGCGTCTTCCCGTTATCAGCGGAAGATGGCGTCCAGCGAAGTATGCTTGTCTGAGAGTACACGCCTCGAGGAACGTCGGGCGATGTCTGCAAGGAAAAGAGTTGTGCAGCATTAATTCATGATTGCTTTTCAAGTTTTGGTTCATCCTTAGCTTGCTTTCTCTAAGGATGGGGGAGAGTTGGTTCCTATTCAACTTTATCGATGTATCTCAATAAATACTGTCCTGCGTGATAGCTGGTGCATGATGAACGAGGTAACCTTGTATGGAATTCCAAGCTTTAAAATTTAAGCTTCTCCTGGAGCACTTACCGTGATGCTTATGCTGAGGCAACTTCTGCCTGAAGTTATATAGTTTTTATACGGGCAGCACATTTCTCCCTCCCCCGAACTCAGGAAAGTACACAAAAAACTACACATTATGTACTGTAGGTACATGTCACGCAATTAGGGTAGTGCAATAATGATAGTCCCCTGGTTTACATCGTGCTCGTGAGACAAGATGAGCGACACGGTCAGTATTAATTTTGACCACCGTATTTAACGTCCCTTGCGGAAGACTGCGTGTTGAGACAACTTGTACACCCTTCCACTACAGGAGTCCCGCGAACTCCTCACTATGGGACCGGTAGACGGACACTCTATCAACTGATCCACTAATGCCGGTGAGGCCGGCACGTCACAGGTGGCACAAGTCGCAATACTTGCAGCAGCTACCAACGGAAATCTGGAATGGGCTTTCCGTTGTGACATGTGGAGCGCCTTACCTCCGGTTTTCGCATCTGAATCTGCCACGAGCGATGGCAAGGGAAGTATTCCCCTCTCCCGGGAAAAAACGGGTGACGTAGCACGGACGGTGACGTAGCAGAGAAAACGGGAGACGTAGCACGGACGGGACAGCTCTTCGTCGCAGGTATGAAGTCGAAGAACGTTGGGACCGCGGTCGGGCGATATAATAATTGGGTGTTTACGTCGCGCAGACAACTGAGATCATGAGCGACGCCACAGCGGTCGGTCTGTGGATTGCTTTTGCCCACCTGAGGGTTCTTTAACGTGCGACGAAAGCTCATCACACGGCACCCCGTATTTAACGTCCCTCGCGGAAAACGGCGTGTCTAAGCAACTTGTACCCTGCCACCAAGTTGCTGGCGTCCTCGGCCGGGTTCGAACCCGCGATCTCGGGATCAGAAGGCGAACACGCTACCAACTGAGCCACCGAGGCCGGTCCGCCGTCGGTCGAGCGAGAAGAAACGCGTCAGGAAGAGACTGCTGCTCTTCGTGATGTCGAGCTGGCGGCTGGTTGCGGCAAAAGACGGGTCGGGCTCTACTACGCGTGGGATTCAGGGGGAAGAATCCTACAAACAATGGCAGCGACACGCGGGATGTCGTCACTTTGTTGAGGAACAGTATAGAGTTCGATCCTTTACACGAACTCCAACAGCACCCCACCTGATTGGAGAACAGTTACTACACTTTTAATCTGGTTGCTTTTAGGGCCACGTTGAAAATGCTGTAACACCTAGTTTGAAAGTTACACTACTTTTCTGACAACATTACACACCTTGTATATGTCACAGTAGAAGGTACTCGTCGGTAATATAAGTGACTGGCCGAGTGCCAGACGGTGTAACTTGTAAATATTTGTGTTCCCTATCTATAGAAGTAACGGCTATGTTACTTATAAGTTTTACCCTCACTTGAGCGTCCTTGGCCGCGCGCTGTGCACGTGGTTTTCGCCCTCTCGTTCTTCATCATTCGCCCCTTGACATGCAACTGCCTGCAGATCTTGGATGCCATTTTTTGACACGGAAAATTTACCGGTTTTGACATCGTATGAGCTTCTTCATATCGGAGGTTTTCGGCTGTCACCAGCTCGAACTCTGCTGACGGACGTCGCGCTGATGTGTCAAAGGTAAACTGTTTCTATACTCAACACGTTCTGCATGTCACTAAACGCAGAAACTGCTTTTTCAGGCATCATGCCGTTCTCAGGTACGGACGTTCGCGGTGTTCGCCATGGAAGGTGCACAGGAGATGAATGCGACTGCCCAAAATATATCTCTGAGACAGACGAAACAGGAAATCATAAACGCATATTGTGCTGTTACTGGTAGAATGGACCCGGAAGGTACTTGGCGCTTTCTGAAATCGGTAGGAATGTCGACTTAGTTGAGGCTGTACCTTTGCTGAATAGAAGGACAGGAAGATGTAATTTTTATGTGAACAATTTCATTGACACGTGAAGAGACACAATGGCAGCGCGCACATGTGCGCAGCGAACATGTCCGCCTAACGAACATGTTCCCTCATGCCGTGTAAAAGCAACACGTAACACCGCGTCAGTCGCTGAAGGAAGAACAGACATTGAGATGCTCCCTAAACAGAAAAAGAGAAAGAAAAACAGTAAATAAAATAACGTTCAGAAGACAGCGAAAGGAAATAGCAACAGACCAAACGACAACTCAAAAAGGGAAAAGAGAAGTAGGTTTTAATATCGTACCTTGGAAATATATAATTGGGTATAATGTATAAGCTTGAAAATTGCTTCAGGTGATTTTCGGTGAAATTCATTGTCCTTCTAGAAATTCTAGAAGATTCTCTTGTTTGCAGCGTAACGATTTGGCCGTCCATTGACTAGATCGCAAAACGAGATGAACTTCCCGATTATATTAAGCGAACTCGGGCATCTTCCCTCACGCCATGAATGTTTCTGCCTGTTGATTTTATTGATTGAATTAATGCGTTAAAAGTGAATTTACCGACAAGCTGAACTGAAAACACGGGCGCCAAAGTGTAGCTACATTCGTAAATAAGTTCTTTCTGGTGCAGCTTTAAGCGAAAAGTTCACGGTGCGGTGGTCTATGAAAGCGAGATTCATTGCGTGTGATAGAATTCCGAATTCCGAATTTTTCTTTTAATTTTAGTTAGGAAAGAAAAAACAACCTTTAAAGTTAAGCATCGCCTTTAAAATTTATTTCGCTCTTGGGACGCGTTCAAATTTATTCCGATGATTGCTATATTCTGTCACTTAAGTAACTTGAGTGTCACTTGAGCCTTCTGTGCAGAGCCGTTCCAAAGTCTGTTTTCGGATTTTGTACCGAAGAATGGTTGTAAATATATGTAAGGAAAAAAACTACTGGCTGTCATTTAACAAAAAGGTAACGCTGATAATTCCCATAAGGCTACACACAAGCCTCTACGTAAGAGTTACACTTTGTAAAAGGGACCGTACTCTAAACATCAAGGTAACCGTGATATTTTAAGAGGTACACCGTAGCTTTTATTCAAAAGAAACGAAAGGGAACACTGAACACTTCTAAATAGAGATAATTTCTTGGCCAATTTTTTGCCTTTACTATAAGGGTACGAAGCTAAGAGTGTAGGGTGAAAGAGCCTTGCTCAATCCGGCCCCACGTGTGGGATCCCTTAGGAGACTACTATTAAACCCCTACAGACGCACTAAATTTAAGAGGTTATGCGTAAAGTTGTTTGGAAAACACATTCCATTGTTCATTGTCACTTCGTCTATTTGTTGTTGTTGCTCTTTCCTGGGACTCTGGAAAATTATGGTCACAGCTAGAAACACACACTGCGTTATTCTGAGGGCGTAAGGAGACGTCCGACGCTCCAAACACCGAGTGCTCAAGGGAATTCGATAGGATGCAGGGGTTATCTAAGGGGTTACCAAGTGAAACTAGTACTACTCTCATTCTTAAGCAGAAGAAAGTTTGATTACGCCCTTGGAAATGACGTGGGCTTCAACTCATCATCGTCGTGAAATCGATGTCCTCGCAGGTAACTACATACGACGAAACAGGAACTAGACATTGGTGTCCAGACCTGGAGGACAGGGAGGGTGGATTGGGAGCTTCAGGGTCACATACCTGCAGAATCGCACGTGCAAGATGGGATGTGTGTGTGTAGGGCCCATAGCTCGGTGTTTCGGGTCTTCGAAACTCACGGTCACAATCATCAGATTGGGCGTGATTTCGGGCCCTGCTACAAGCTCACGTGAAGATCGACATGGTGTACCAGTGATTTCGATCATGCCGCATATTAGTGCACTCACTGGATAACATCACACTTGTAAACAGAGCAGGTGTGATATTATCTGGTGAGTGCGCAAATATGCGGCATGATCGAGCTCACCAATACGCCATGTCGACCTTCACGTGAGTTCGTAGCAGGGCACGAAATCACGCCTTATCAGATGATTGTGATCGTGAGTTTCGAAGGCCAGAAACGCCGAGCAATGGTGTAGGGACGCTGTCATAACATTTCGGCTCAATTTACCTCGGCGTTTTCTCTCGATAGTCTGGAGCTTCTTAACCTGTGCTTGACTGTAAGATGATCGTGCTATTGGAGTTTAAAGGAGGCAATCAACGAGGAGTACATAATCCTTGGCCCCACAAAAAAAGCAACAAAAGAACACCTTCCCATCAGGTCCCGCCTCGAATTTCTGGGCTGACGCAGCAGTGTTTCTACTTCATGCTTTCTTGCTTGATCTCAGCATCCCACGAATTTGCGTCTCATTTCTCGTCACCAAACGCCCGTGAGGAGTGGACATGGGCATTCACACAGTATAACATTTCGTGACAGCTCGACACTCGATTCCTCTTTATTTCAGACATCGGCATTTTCGGTACCCACCTTCGGCAGTCACAAATGTTTATGAAAAGTGATCTCGACAGATCCAGCACTAATACCCAGATTCGTATAGAAATCTAAGGGACCGGCACACGTCTATTATTCGTAACAATGTCTTATGTTTTGCAGCGCGTTTCGTCAATGACGACTACAAATGCAACACCTGCCCTTGGGTCATCTTCCATCGATTCCCTACCATCTTAAACAGTGCTGCCCATCTTTCGGCACTTGCATACGGAAGTGCAGATTCCCTATGCACATTTTTCATGCGCTCATGAATAGCGACGAACGTTGTCCGTTCCTTGCTTTGGCGAAAATTCGATCACTGTGCAATGGGTGATGCTGTTATTTGCTTTGGGCATAGCGACTTTACGAGCCTGGACCCAGTGCGACACAAAATCGAATAACGCCAGAGTGCTATGCGCCTTCAATTTATGGCGTGGAAGGTGCATTACTATGAAATAGGAGAACCACCTTTCGAAGCAGACCCCCCTTTACGCAGACACGAACTCTATCTTTAAGGACCAATGAAGTAACATCTAACGTGGCTCGGAACACTGTTTCATGGGTCAAGCTGTCCACGCAAAATATTTTCGCTATGCAGTCTGTTGTCACAACCGAACCAAATTTACAAAAACAATCGGAGAAAGCAGCCGCGGACGTCTGCAAATTCGTGTGCCTCTCATTGTATATTTCCTTTCAGCTCACGCTCTTTTTACACTCACTTGGGCTGCGGCAGTCTACGTCACGGGTCACATGATCGGCCCCTCCAGAGGGTAGGTGACATCACGACGTGCACTCTTCCTTTCCCCATCTCTCTTACAAACTCATTCCAAGAGCGGATGATTTTTCTAAGGTGTGCGGAACAGAGCCACCTGCTCTCGTCATTCCTTCGCAGGAAGTATTTTTGTCTGTTGCAAGGCACGCCGCAGAAAAAAAAAAAAAAGACAAAGAAAAAACAAACATACCGAGGGCCACCGCAGTGCCAACACCACCTAGATATAGAAAGCGTGCTTACTCATCGACGTGGCGTAACAACTAAGAGTAAGCCAATGAGGGGGCTTAATCACTTTCATCGTTCGCGAGCCAACGAGGGGCGGAGCTCTCGTTAACACGAACACGTGACACGTTTCACGTGATGCGTGACGCGCGTTTTTCGTTAACGGGACAAAGGCGTAATCTCTTGCTCGCGTAACGACCGACGGTGTCGTCTGCCTAACGAATGTGTTCACGTGCTCACAGGCTTCATCGCCTACGTGGCTCATGATCTAACGAGGCGTCAGGCACTCGGGAGCTCGAGCACGTGGTGTATGACGCGCTCTTTTCGTAAAAGTGACAGGGGCGTAATCTCTCGGTCCAGTTACGATCGAATGAGATCGTTTGCCTAACGAGTGGGTCTACCCACTCGTTAGAATGTGAAACATCTTCATTTGCAGATTTGCAGAAACGGAATTTCTGCAGAAACGAACATGTATTGCTCCACGACTGTGTACAAAATGACATGCTTCCCCTTTCATCGTATTTACACCAGTGGTTACATGAGGGCTGTGAGATATTCTCGAGAAGATGCAGATGAAGACGAGAAAGAAGACGAAGAAGTGACAACGACAAGCCATAGACAAACCATGCGAGCTATCCAAACAAAATTAAACAACCCCATTGGTCGACAAGATTGCAGCCTCGTTGGCAGCTGTAGTTCGTTCAGGGTGGTGACATCACAACACGTAACGGCTCGTTACGAGCACGATAGCCTCAACGAAGAAGCTAAACGAGGAGCAGAGCTTGTGCCACAGCAGAGTGTCGGTAAGTTTCTTCGTTTCGTTATTCGTAACGACTCGCTGACGTTGAAGCTGCCCAAGAAAGATGGCGGAGTGATTCTCCGCTTGGGCGATCACACAAGCGGCTAACTGTGCCCCATGGACGTGATGGTGTCAGGATGCCTTTCAACTGGACGAGACAGATTTTGTAAAGTTCTTCCGTCCGCCAAGAAACGCTCTCCGCACCGTTTGTGAGGACTTGCGACCGTGTACTTCACACCGTCTTGATACCTACGGGTGTTGTGATGAACAACAAAGGCGAAATGAATGCATATAGTAGTGTTCGAATTGTTCTCTTTAATAGTACATTGCGGACATAATGTTGATGTAGTAATGAACGTGAAGAGCAAAGGATTCTGTGGATTTTCTGAGGTCGATTGTCTTGAATAGTTCCATAACATTCTCTTACTTCGCGGTGCTAACATGGAATTAAAACAGTTCACTAACGTTCTGTTCAAGCTCACTAGAAAAACGTTGCACTGCGAACTTATTTTATTTTAGGCGTCAGGATGCCTTTCAACTGCACTGTAAACTGATAAACACCCTTATGGGTGTAAATGGCTTGCCCTATAACTCGCATCACTTTTTACACCGTATGGTCTGGAACACCTTTTTTAGAGGGTGTTTTCTGTGTAAAACACCCTTTGAAGGGGTGCTTTTCCTTGATGCCTTGTTTTGCACCCTTTAAACACCCTTTTAGGAGGGTGTTGAACACTCTTACACCCTTTCGAAAGGGTGTATCCCGCGGCAGCATGCAGAGCCATGCAGTCCGACGTTTTTGCTTGTATGGCAACAACCACCCAAGAGACAGCACAGTTCCAGCCGTGGTGCCACCGCAGAACCTAAACTGGAGCGCAGCGCGTCACTGGCAATCCTCATCGTCCTAGCAACTCTGTGAGTGAGCAAAAAAAAAAAAAAAAAGGAAAACAATTCAAATGGAATGAAAGCGAAACAGTTGGACATGCGTAAGGGAAGAGGTGAAGATCCCAACATCGTAACGCCGTCCATGCTCGTGAAATGAGCGGCGTTACGATGCTGCCATCTTCAGACGCCAGTAATGAGCCCGGGCACACTCGGTAGCCTAAATTGGCGTACCAGATTGATCATATACTGAAATACAGTACGTTGGAGTACGTTCGCTAAGCTTAGTGCGGCAAAATTCGTCTGTAACGGTGACGAAAATGTGTCTTTGCAATTAACACGTACGCCTGTAACGAGTCAAAGATATCAGCGACCTTCCTGACATCCCTCCCTGTCAAATATTGTGTTTTCAACTCAAGTTATCGTCTATAATATGATTACCTAATGAGCGGAGCTGTCAAGCCAATGTAATTTTTCTCTCACGAATGAAAACACCATTTTCAACACCAGTGTAGAAAGGGTGTACCTATATAACGTAAACACCTTTTTCAACACCATTGTTACTTGAAGGGTGTAAAGACAGGTGTAAACGCATAAAAACACCCTTTTTTGATACAGCACTTGGTGTAATAAAGCGTGTATTTTCTCATACATCTTTTTTAGCACCCTCTTTGCGGCCTTTGGTTAACTTTGTGGAATTAAAAAAGGCGTATTTGCTTAAAAACACCTTTTTTTACCCAGAAAGGGTATTTTTGAATTTACTGTGTGGACCAGATAGATTTTGTAAAGTTGTTCCGTCCGGGAAGAAATGCTGTTCGCACTGTTTATGAAGCCTGACAGTAGGCTGCGCGTTGTATTTCCATGCTTGAAGAAAGAATTTACATAAAGTTAATGAAATAAGTGTACACGTTGAGGAGAACGGGCAGCCTCCTCCTCTTTCTTCTTTTGATACTTCTGATACCACTACGTCTTTCCTTTCTGGTCTCGGACTCCCACGTGCCCTAGAACTCAGCACAAACTAGTTCTCGTATCATACTTAAGACCATTCTCACCCGACACCATCGTCAGGGTAGGAAAATGGTTTACAATTTTTTGCGTATTGCTCGACGATTATCCTTACAGTGAAGTACATGTTTGTTCATTATTTTCACACGACTAGCGAGCCATATATTGAGACGGGAAGAAAAAGAAGATGATGAACGAGCCTGGGAACGAACATTGGAACTATCGCGGGCTAGAAGGAATGGTGTGCCGAGCGCCTAATCTAATGCATGGGGAGCGCGTGGTCACAGCCGTGGACAAGATGGCGGCGAATTGCACGAGCTTTTGCGCTGTCGCTCGCAGCGCGCCACGCGGAAAGGCACATTTTTGTGGGGCTCACAAACGCTCTTCTGTTGCGAGCCGACCACGTGCTGTTCCTGCAGCGCAGATTCGCGCCGGCTGAAAAGCTTAATTGTAGCTGTACAGCTCATCTGCGCCAAAAGTAGCGAGCGCTCGCGCAAGTCCTTTCTGTGGTTGTTTATTTAGTTTTCATGTGCAAATATAGCTCGTCCGGGACGTTGAACGATTGCTGCGTAAGGCATTCTGTGAGATGAGACGCATTAAAGCAAATATTCGTTTGCCGCAGTAACAACACTCTGAAACGTGAAATTTTTGGGAATGCCCAATACGGGTCGGCTAGCTACCAATGCATACACCCACAGGCATTAATTAATAAACACCCCCAGGCATGGGCACCGCTAGGAGTTTCTCCAGAAAGGGGGGGGGGGGCAAACCAATGCCGACCGAGATGGCGGGGGGGGGGGGAGGGGGTCGTTATGGGCGCCGCGAGTTTAGGGCGGGAGCGGAGGTGTTCGGGCTGGTGCTCAAGGTACGGGATATTCCTCTAGTTTTGGGTGTCGAATGCGCCCGCAACTATGTTGTTTTGGCTCAGTAACCCTATGCTTCGGAATTTTTTCGTTTTGCCGTTTCTCGGCAACGCAATTCCTTGTCCGTGCAAAGGCTCGCTCCTGATTTTCTGTTTCATACTACATTAGCCGTCGCCACTCCTGCTGCCCTTTCCGTCAGCGATTATCTCATTTCTGTTGATTTCGCATAAACGAGAACACACGGTGAAACAGCAGTGTCTACTTGTGACAAGTTGACAATATCAAGTGGTGGTTTATTTTCAGCAGATATGGGCATCAGTATCAGTATAGACGATAATTCTCTATCCTCACTCCCTAAGTCCCTCACTCTTTAAACAGAAACTGTAGGCGCCTTTGCTTTTCTCGCGCAAAGGAGTTGACAGCTTTTTCCACAAATGTGTTGCCGTCACCCACTTTTTCGCGATGAACCGTTCATCATACACAGCGCGTTTAGACGGTCCTCAGTCATTGTGGAACGAAGCCAGGTTCTTACCCTCCGCAGGGTGCTGAAAAACTGTTCCACGGTACATGTTGTAGCAGGCAAACACCATGAAAGAAAAGTATGCTGCTCCTAATACGAGCTGACCCCAGATGGCAATTGTTCATCGTCGTTGGGGAATAAAGGATAAAATGCTTTGTTTGCAAGGTGCTGACCCGTGTTTACGCTGTCTGGCGAATTAGATATCGACGTTCCCACGACAGGATTTATCTGGTGTATCCCTGGAGGCCGGAATCGTCATAACAATCGGAGACGGACATAGCGTCTGAAGAGACAATAGACAAGGAGGCTAAACCTTTTACTAATTAGATAGGAATACTGGATACTGCGTACTCCGGAAAATAAATATCATCAGTCAGCATAATGTACAGCAGGCTATGCCAGTCACCTGTAACTGCTTACATGAAAAGCCAGTCATATTAACGATGAACAGAAAGTTCGTTACGCACTGCACCAAGCTAACCACATAAAAAAAGAAAAGAAAGAAAACGTGATTGTGTTCAAACGACCATGTTAGATGGGCCAGGAAGCCTAGGGCCAGGGGGGGGGGGGCAACTGACCCCTTGCTTCCCCCCTGACGCCCTCCCAACCCCCTGAGAGGTCGATTGCTGGGAAAACTACTACGGCGCGCGTAATGCACAGCGTTTGAGATGCAAACTTTATGCCCGCTGAGTTGTGCTTTTGCTCTTGCACGGCTCCGAAGGTCCTGTGGGAGCACATGAAAACTATGCTCTGCGACTTTGGGGCTTCTGCACTCAAAGTTGCGGGTGGTTTGGGAATACGGCCCATAGAGGTGCTATGTGCGATCATTTTTTCGGTCCTCGTAAACTGTCTTTCGTAAGCGTCGCTTAATACTTCAAAGGTTCCTCAAATTTGAATTGGCACTCAACCATGACTCCCAAACGCTGGTGAACGTTGAGGAGTTCATGCTACATCACTGATATCAAAATGATATCCAAAATGCCTCAAGTATGTATATGTAAAATGATCACATGGTTTCAGCCCCGTACCACTTTCCCCTGTTGCACTCGAAGAGGTTGCGTTTGACAATATCGTTTCCGAAACCGCACTTGTCAGGGCATATACAGCCCTTGCTGCTTAACCATGAAACCGTAGAGGCGCAGCTTATTTCATTGCACTGTGGTTAAAGGCCACAGGAAGTTCGTGTAGCTTTTCGCAGTCAATTGCTATTAAAAGTGTTCGTCGCGGAGAGAAGAAGCTCTCTTCCGTAACTTTGAATATGCTACTGAATATACTAAAACAATATCGGAAACAGTGCAGTAACTTGTATCAGTAACACACACACGATCTGTACTGTCACTGGGCGCATTAGGCCAGGACACAATGCTTGTTATTCTTCGTCACCCTCAATCTCCTGTGAAGGCGAAATCAAATCGTGCCTTTTTGTGACCAGCTCTACACGAACCGTTTCCTTTCGTACGCTTTGAGATGTACTGCATGGGACACATTTCATTACCCAGTAGTTTGACAGCTCGCGTTGGTTTCATCATCCACCAATATGCTCTACCAAAACTGTGTTCGAAACAGGCAATAATATGCCTCATGATGACTTTTTATTTGGGATACGCACCTTTGCCTCAGCTGCAAATGCAAGACAGCCCATCACAGTACACATCGATACTAACTCACTTAATTGATACGCCGCATAATTTTTTATGTGTAAAAAGGCATGCGGCAGTCTAAAGTTTCTATTTGTGTGCTTCACCAGTCGTGCAAATGATGTTCGCACATTACCGTTTCTGCTTATGTTCGCCATATACATGTTGAAGGAAACACGATTTGTCTTTGAGAGTGCATTTGTTGCAGCTGCAGAGACCGATAGCACGTGCGTATAAGCACGACCTACTCTATACTAGAGACCTGGACAACTGGCGATCGCCTATGGGAGAGCCGGGTCATGGGATAGTTACGGTAGTGGCCACTGCAAGCGCCACATAGCATTATTGGGGAAAGGGAATGACGCTGTCACTCTTGCCACCGTCTTTCGTGCTACACAGGCTGTTGCTAAGCGCGCGCTACGTTTATTGCTTCGTCGTCGTCAACACAGCCTACCATGTATTGCCGCGGTCCCATAGCCAAATCCCATAGCCAAGCGGCGATTGTCAGAACTACTACCCCGGTGCTGGGAGCTTTGCGGATGGCCAGGTCTCTAGTATAGTAGTAGGTCGTGCGTATAAGACAGCTATGAGCACGCGCACGCTTCGCTTTTATTTATTTTGCATTTTCGGTAGATTCCATCTATTTTTCTCACGCGCTGCACTCTGGAGTGCGCTCAGATGCTGTTCACATACCCTATCACGTGAGGGATAGGACACCGGAAACGACAGCGGAAGCAGCCCGTGGTAGCCACCTGTCGGCAGGCCCGTCGTCCCGACCCGACTTCATCCTTCGCTCAGCACACCATTCATTCTAGCCCGCCATAATTGGAACCCAATGAGCATGTATGAGAGCACGAGAATACGAGCTGTCGGAAAAAGATGAAACAGTCCTATTGGTCGGAGAAGATGCAGCCTCGCTGCCAGCCTGCTCTTCGCGCAGGGCGGTGACATCACAACACGTGAGTGCTCGCAACGTGCAAACTAACCACAAAGAAGAAGCTTCACGAGGAGCACAGATTGTGACCACAGCAAAGCATCGATAAAGTTGCTCGTTTCGTTAGCCTGAACGACTCGTGCAGCTGTCTCGTGCCGTCAAGTTGAACGTGTGAAACGATTAAGCCCCCAGGATCGGTGTTTTCAACGGCAGTAGCCAATCACGAACGAGCTTTCGGCGGTCGTGGCTATGGAGACGAACCACCGTCGTCTGCCAGTAGTGATTGAACCTCTCCGCGTACTAAATGTCTACTAAATGGAAGTCTTCAAAATAAAGCGCATAACGGTCCCATATATTTCTTAAGACTGATTTTCTGAAAAACGCGTTGCACCTTTTCTCTACAGCTTCAAGTCTACAGGTTCCAAGTTAGCTACAATCATATGCGAGTTCTTGAATTTGCAGAACGGCGACACACAGTAGCAGACGAATTCTGACTTTATATGTCCACGTACCCAAGGAGGGAGAGGAGGCACTAAGCAGACCTTCTGTATCGAGGTGGCGATGGCAGTGCTCTCTTATATATATACCTGATAACAACGCTCCAAAAGTTGGCCGCTGCGGCGGCGCTCTTGATCATAGTTGTCTCGCGACGTAAAGCCACGAATCATTATGAAAAGTTTGTTGGCTGCCTGTGTGTTATTATCGAGCGATCTGCCTGTAGATGTGGTGGCGTGCTGCTCGCTGTTGTTCCACAGTTCTCTGTCAAGACGGTGCAGGAAACGACGCTCCAAAGGGAAGACTGCTTTTTAACCATGCCATGCGACGCGGACAATCCTGAATTCGGAATGGTCGCGTCGGAGTATATGCTTCTATGCGTTCTATAGTATATGCTTTCAATGGAACTTCATTTGCCGCTCAGTGTGTTCTGAGATGATCCGGTTCTGAGATGATTACATGGAAAATGTCAGCACAGGCTAAAGAAAAACCATTTGAGTTTGGTATGGTTTGACAAAGAGGGAAAATATGGAATAATAATAATAATAATAATAATAATAATAATAATAATAATAATAATAATAATAATAATAATAATAATTTGGAGTATATTTCAGAAAAATATAGAGAGGTTGGCAGAACTCCACATTTTGCCGGCTACTCCGGCACGCTTAGGGTGGCTGGGTTCGCTGCCAGATTTCTACAAGGATATGTGTGTTACACTACAGTTCCGAGGATTCAAATCAGAGTGGAACACATCTTGCCGATAGACTGCTGATCAGTTACGGAGCACCTTCTCAATGTCAAGAGGTTGTTGACGTATCCGTCCCATATACTCTGTCGCATTTGACGACTTTCTGTGAACGTTCGCAACTCAGCAATGTGTGATCGTCATCCCCTCCTACGGTGAGCTGCTATGTATTCACATAAACCCAATAATTCGCCGGAAATTCCGCGAGTTTTTAACCAGTTGTTAAATAATACACGTGTGATCTAATATCCCCTTCGAAAGCTCAGTGACAGCCATCGAAATCGGGTGTATCTCGAAATAAAGTGATCGAAATCCCCGCTGCAAAATAAACTACCGTAGATAAATGTTATCTGTCTATAAAATGCGCGGTCGCGCGTGGGAAACTGCCAACAGCGAAATTAAACTAACCTGGACATTTCGAAACACCGACCTTGGACTAACCTAAAAATGAACTAACCAACCTGTTGTTACGTCCTGTCCGCTGTGCGCTAAACTTATATAACGGCCGCTCAAAATGTGGCTTTCGTTCGCTAAGACGACTTGGACAGGCGTCGAAAACACGTGAATTTGAGTGGTTAAATAGTGAAGCCGTGTCTTGTCGTTCGATAGTGCTTTGAGTCGTTAAATAGCGACAATCGAGCGTATGCCTTGATTTTCCTTGTTTCGGGAACGTGAATTTCGAGTCGGGGGATTTCGCAAGCTGGAATATCGAGGTCCTCCCATCGAAACCCTTCGTGCATGTACGTATACTACGCAGTCCCCCACTCTAGTACGGGGTGAATTTAGCAAAGGTTACACAATGCGATCGCGTCGTAAAAAAATAGAAGGTTACGTCTTTGGCGCTTCAAACTTTGTACACTTATAGTCTCAAGTTTTATCGATATTTTTTTCAAACTGTAATGTTTTGTAGGAAAAAAGATAGAAATCAAGCAAATTCTTACCCCATGCATTTCCTATGGCCTGTACCGCCTGAAACCGCCATGTTTTCCTCTCTCTGCCTCACGTTCATATCACCATGTGTAGGTGGCGCTGCCTCGAAACCCCGCGTCTGGTTCATCTGGTTGTTGATTGTTCCATAGGTTCTGGTTTTGCTTAGTCTCTAGGCAGCGCCACCTATACGTCGTGATACGTGAAGCAGACAGAGGAAAAAATGGGAGTTTGCGCGTGGTATAGGCCATAGGAAACTCACGGGGTGAAAATTTGCTTTGGGTCTAACTTTTTTTTTTTTTTTTTCAAAGCGGTAGCATTTGAAAGAAAGAAAAAGGGGGGGGGGTAAAAGCTCTGGTGAATAACCCTCAGTTTGCAAAGTTTGAAGCGCCACCGACGTTATGTTTTATTTTTACGACTCGATCGAAATGTGTAACCTCTGCGAAATTCACCCTGTAGATCTTTCGACACAATGACTTCACATCCACCAGCTGACATTTTAGTAACACCCAAACCCTCGTACACTTTACATTCGCTTCTTTTTCTTTGTCATCTTTACGGAGAAGGTCCTTGTATAAGCAACGATAAAAGCTGTGAAAGCTGAAAGTAATTAGCCCTTCACTCTCACGGTTGTCGCCCCTTGTTCAGGCACAGAAAAAGCTGCGCTGCGACTTAGCTTGGTGCTGTCCTTCTAAATGATCCATTATGAACGGGGTTGGTGACCTACACCAGCGCAATGCGCCCTTTGGGGAAAGGGAACAACGGGTCGTCATCTTTTTAATCTTCAACGGCGATACATACATATATGTATAAAGACGTATACGCTGAGGTGCTTCGCCCAGCAACACCGTTCGTGTTTTGTTATTGTTCAGCCGCGGTGACATTTACCACAGGCGACGCCGCCATTACGTAAATGGGATACGGTTCCCATAAAGGTAACAAGAACGGTAATGGGCTTAGGGCCACGATGAAGTGGTGCGCGCAGAAATGCACTTGTGCTGAGAGTAAGGGCGTACCAATGGGTCGTTACTCAGAGACAGCAGAAAGGATGACGAGATGATGTAATTGAAATACGTAGGAAGTACGATGGCAATATGCGTTATGATTGATTGTCTGCCCTGACCCTAAAAGCTTCTTTTGTAAAATATGGGTAGCACTGGATAACTCCGACGTCATCAGCATTTTCCTGCGTCCAACTTACAGGAATACACACTTCCGCACCACCTTTTCAATATCGGAGAAAATTAAGGTCAGCTATATCCGTGTACAGTGCCGTGTATTAAAAGAGAGTCTGGCCATTAGGAGGAGCCTAAACAAGAGGCTCGACCTGTCAATCAAACCTTAGCCTTTTTGTTTGGCTGCTGTTGACATGCGCCATTACATCCAAAAATTTCCCGAAAATGGCGGCGTAGCGTGGAACAGCGAAGCAAAAATTTCGTGACTTTTTTCTTTAATTGCTTCAATTCTGTATTCTGTGCGCATTTATTCTCTCGCAATTATCTTCAAAATCAATTTTAAATTCACTCCAGTATCGATTGTTCACGTAAAAATAACATGTTTCCTTGCTAGACTTAGTATACAGACAGCAATCGCAAGAAATTAGAGTTTTAGTGTATCGTACGTCATCGCCTTTGCGTACGTAAGGCATTGTGTGGTGGTTCTGCGCACCGCACGAAGGGTCTTTATGTTTTAAGCGTGCGCAGAACCACCGACGCTATCCCTTTTGTACGCAAAGCGAATAGTGTACGACACAGTAAAACTCACCATTTAGTTTTAGTGTATCGTACGCTGTTCGCTGTTTTCGTCTTTGTGCCGCGTTTATGATGCCTATGACAAAATGCCTATTTTTTCGTGTGGTTGTAATAGTGCCTTTTCAATACAGGGGCACGAACTGTGTGCTGAGGAACCTCCAGTATCCATTTGATAGTGCCTATCCAGCAGTGATGGGCAAAGTACCTCAAAATTGTACTTAAAGTAAAGTACTAAGTACCTAGCATTATTAGTACTTCAAGTACAGCACAAAGTACCCAATTCCAAATGTACTTCAAGTAAAGTACAAAGTACTAGGCAAAGTACTTCAAGTACTCATCAAGTACACTGCCAATTTAATTTGTATCACTTTGCATTTCACTGCTTAGTAGATGTGTCTTGCTTTTTTTAAGCTTTAGCCAGCATTCTTGACAAATGCTATGAAGCCATAAAGTCCCAGGTTGAGTGCTAAGCCGTGAATATGAACTTAATCAGGTGACATATTGCAACTACATGTAGAGAGGCAACAAATCAACTGGGCTGCGATTATGCAAAATACTATAATACCTCCCTGACTGACCCAAGATCACCCGCCTAGTGTGATGTTCCGGTACTAATCTTCGGCTATAATAGGATAGGAAATTTCAGGGGACAAGAGAGCACAAGCCAACAGAGATTACACATTTCTGGGTATTCCTTGCTACTTTCTGAAACACAACCTATTTAAGAAACAATGTGAAGAAAATAAAAAAGGATTAAGCACAGTGTAAGCCTTCATGTTTATATGGCTCTGATCTGCAGCAATGTAACCCATGTAACGAATTAAAGCAACGTAAAATGTAAAACTGAAAGCATGTTTGTCTTGCAGGCTGTTACTTTACTTCATCATGTAATCCAATCGCACACTGTGATATAAAATTATTATTATAATTGCCAATGAAGGAAACAATATAAAAAAAAAACACTAGAACCATGCACTGGGAGAACTGAAATGACAATTGACCCAGACATCGTGCTGCCGGTTGCAGTGTCATGTGTGGATTTGCATTCTATTCGTTTTACATAAACATAGAGGTGCTGGTACTTTTTCAACATTTCAAGCTTCTCAACAATGGATATGCTTCAACAAATATGCTCTTAAAATGCAAAAAATAAAATCGTTTTTGGTAAAATGTCAGAATAGGACTGTTGGTACAGTCGACCCGCGTTTATCCGGACTTCGTTTATCCAGATCCTGCGCTATCCGGACAAAAAAGCATGGGGACGGATTTTTCTCCACGTATTTCGCCCTTGTTTATCCGGACGTCAGCTTCCGGACTCGGACGAGAATTCCACGGAACAGAAGTGACTAATACCCAACAATCGGCTTCAGTTATCCGGTCATTGTCCAGGAAGTACACTTGACTTGGCCCACACCTAGTCAAGCGAGGTCGAGAACCCTGGTCGTGCCCTCCTTTTTACTGACACAAAGAGGGTGTTGTTAGGAAGAATTTTCTCCCTTTCCGACTTTGCATGTTACCCAAAAGTAATGCACTGAGCAGTCTGGTCATTTCAGACTGAGAAGGTCCGCAACGAGGACCCCTGCACTGCAATCACAAATGACGACATCGTCAATGTCGTCGCTTCCGATAGTGTTCAAGAAGAATCTGATGATCTACACTAAAAAATTTCACACCTCTTTAGGTGTTAAAAGGGCGTATTGCACAATTTACACCCCACACTTAACTGTCTAACACCTATTTGAGTGTAAAGGGGGTGTATCCTGCTGTTTACGCCCTTCTGTCTGCTTTTTACACCCCTTCGTGAGAAGGTCATCAGGCCCATAGGGTGTAAAAGGCGGATGAGCTGCACGCAGCATTTCTGTAATTTTAGCAGTGATGGGACTTATGCAACTTAGCTTCTGTTCGTTCTGTGCTGTGAGGATAGTCCATGCACTCCAGTGTTTTTAAGTGTGGCACTGAACATCATGCACATTACTTAGAACTGCACATAATTAAATGGTATGCTTCAAATGATGCCAGCCGACTTCTTACACAGGCCAACTACCAAGACCAGTAACTGTGGATATTTTATTTAAGGTCTCAGAGGTGAACATGGGCATGGCAGTAATGGACTGCACTTAATATGTACGAATACACAACCATGCAGGAAAAAAAAAATGATGAAACTCTTTCAATCTAATGCGGCGTTCGAATGACATCAGAATGGCAAAGCAAAAGCAGATTAAAAAGGGACAGTAGGGACCCCAGCGGGTATTCAGATTCCGGCAGAATAACGTTCTCCTCCCGGCGTACATACTGTATGTGCAAGGACACATCTGAAAATGAAATAGTTTTCGAGGAATTGAATTACTAAATCGAACACCCGAACCATATCCCGTTTCGGTTTCCTACTCACCGTGACGTCACGAACAGTGAGTGCAAAACGACGGTAATTCGATGGAAGCGAAGTCTAAGTTTCATTCCCATGCGCAGCATGAAACGCATCAAGGCAGGTACAAAAGTTCGAGCACGTTCCCGTGAATATGACCATTCAGCATTCACAAAATGACCATTTGACAGAAAAATGACGTCACTACCTCAATTCAAGTCACGGTCTCAATCTTTAAAATGCTGTAATAAATTTTCAAAAGCAAATACAGAGGTACACCTTTCCAAGGGGTGTAACTGCTTACACCCTACAGACTTTACACCCAAATAGGTGTGAGTTATCAAACACCATTTTTACACTGGAAAGGGTGTAAAAAAGTTTAGTGTGTATGCACGTGACGGAGGTCAGCGCATGAAGGGCCCCACGACGATCCAACAATGCAACGTAGAGCTTTCACAAAACCGGTGGTCTTGGTGGCTATTGTTTTCACGTGCCGGCACCACGTCGTGCCTCTGTCTAGTGTCACGCCAAGGTACTTGCAATGAGGCACAAAGTCCAGCGGTGTCCCACTGACGAACAATGGATACCTTTGGAATGAGCGTCGGGTGAAAGCCATGGCAACGGTCTTAGCAGGAGAGACCGATAAGCAGGGAAGGGTAACGGTAATGGTAACGGAAACAGAAACGGTATATTACCGAAATTGGATATGGTAACGATAACGGAAACGGAAACGCATACCACGGTCCTCCATTACCGGAAACAGAAACGGAAACGAATTTATCGTCCGGTATTGAATTCGGGTAATGGTTATTCCTGTTGTGCGATGACATTTGAGTGACTTTTCATTTTTTTGTTTTTGTTTTGAGCACTCCATTTTATGTAATGCTCTAAATACTACACGAGAGCATGGAAAAAAAGCGCAATATTGGATCTCGAGGGTGCATACGTCGCTCACGTCGTCCCAGTCCTCATAACTCCATGACATCAACACATGACTATACTCCACCATAGCACGAGGATGACAGCCTACGATTTTCAGTTACTTATTTTGTACTTTTTTTTTCATTTCACCGTGGCCATGGCAGTATTATTTAGTGCTGAGAGCGTCCGCTTATGAATGCGACATTGGATGAAGCGCCTATCTTGAGTTGCTGAACTCCGAGTGACTGAAGACTGATGACATGTTCCTACTTTTTCTTTTTCTTTTCTTGTAAGATGTGCGCATCCCAACGACGTAAAATTACTTGTGTAGTGTATACGTGTGACACCGAAGCAGCTCTTCGGCAAGACAAAGTGTTGATAGAGCCGGACGGGCTATTCTCCCCCAGCTCTGTAACAACCGTTCCATTACCGGAAACAGTAACGGAAACGTAACGGAAACGAAATTGAAAGGCCGGTATCTGAAATGGATAACGAAAACGAAAATATAGCACTAACGAAAATGAAAACGGTAACCAAAATACGTCCGTTATCCTTCCCTGCCGATAAGGCCTCGGTCGGCAAGGTATTCTACGATAGAATCCAAGGCGCATTGTAACCGGCGTTGGACGGTGTCTCGACGGGTGGCAGAGGTCCATATGCAGATGTCGTCTGCGTACAAAGTGATGCGGGTATGATCACGAAGCTGGGCGGGAAGCGAAGTAATTATAACATTAAAGAGGGGGAGGGGGCTCAATACACTTCCATGTGGGACACCACGACGGACGGGATGGAAAGCGGTGTCACCTTCTATTATGCGCACGAAGATGCGTCGGTCACATAGAAAGTCTTGGATCCATGAGACGGCGCAACCTCCTATTTCCGCCTCTTGTAGCGTCGCGACGATGGCGCTGTGGAACACGTTGTCATAAGCTTTCTCTACGTCGAGAAAAACTGCACCGGTGATGTTGCCTTCAGCCTTTCCTTGTTGGACTTCAGTGAGGAGATCGAGTACGTTGTCAATTGCTGAACGTCCCTGACGATAGCCTGCCATCAATTCAGGAAAAAAGCGCGTGCTTTCCAGATACCAGTTCAAGCGGCGGAAAACCATGCGCTCCATTGTCTTCGCAACGCAGCTTGTGAGGGCAATCGGGCGAAAGGAATCAATATCATGCGGGGACCTTCCTGGTTTCCGAAGAGGAACAACCATCGCAGTTTTCCATCCGCGTGGAACTTCACCTGTCCGCCACGTTCTGTTAAAGAGCCTCAAGAGGAGCCGACGCCCACATAAGGGGAGATTCCTGAGGGCTTTTTACGTCACCTGGTCAGCTCCAGACGAGGTATGTTGGGGGAGTTCCTCAGGGCAGATTCAAGCTCAACAAGCGAGAAAGGTACGTCCAAGGCAGGGTCTGAAGAGGAATCCAGCATGATAGGGATATCACGTGCACAAAACAGCGCAGAGGCTGAGAGCGTGGTGAGACGTGCGCAGTACTCCTCAGCGATCTGCAGAACTGAGCGCCCGGAAGCTAGTAATAAGGATAGGAATGGGTTCCGCTGAGCAACTACACTCTAAATCGTTTCACACCTTTAAAGGTGTAAAATAGGTGTATTAACAAAGATCACACCCCTTTCACACCCTACGACTTTGTTTTGGAAGTTCCTGAGGGTGTAACAATGGTGTACTACACCCTCAGGTGAAATATGGTGATAGTGTGTCGCCAGGGTGTAGAACGGGAGTATGTTAGTTTTCGTTCACATGAACAAAAGTAAATATATACAACAACAGGGAACAGGAAGTTACATTACAAAAGTGCATGCCCTGGAATTACAACACGTGTACCATCTGGTAATGCATGCAGATTTAGAAGATCTGTTGAGATAGTGCTTAAATTTCTTAAAACACGTTGCTCCTCATTGCAAGACAGAACAAATACATGATAGTGCTCATCATACTCAACTGTAGTTAATGTTTGTATGAGAAAATGGTATCAGAGTTGATTGATTGATTGATTTTAAAAGAGTTATCAGAGTTAATAACATGTATGCCTGCAATCTCAATGAACACGGGTAAGTCCTCCTCGGAAGATTCTTTGGCAAGCCAACAGCAAATGTGTTATCATTATCAACTGCACTTTTCACATAGACTATAGATTCTGCGTGAATATCACGGTCATGAATGTAACTCTGAATTGCTTCTGGGGCATGTTGAAGTAGTATCTCCTTGGAATCATCAGTAGATGTGGCATTTCTCATGAAGGGCTGCGACCACACATACATTTGATAAAATTGATGCCTTCTTGCTAATGAAAGGGTTATGCCCTTAAAATGTATTTTTTTTTCTAGCAACATCTTCAAAATGCTGGTGTTTCCCTTCGAAACGCGTACAACCATACAGATAGGAAAGGACCAAACATCCTGATGAGTCGCGGATAATGAACAACGTAATGCATTTTACAAGGGTTAGATATTTGTGGGTACAACACTGCAAAGCCTTGATGAAGCGAATAAATGCAGCGTTCTAAGTAATGAACACGCATATGTGGGAGGTGCCTGCTCATGAGAAGGTCTACAGTTTCACGAAAAGCTATATACAGCTGCCATGCTTCATTGCCATGCACAGCTGCCACGCCATACATGTCTGTATGTCGGCTGTGCATGTTTACACACATATTTAATCACCTTGATGTGCATACATATATGGACCTCAATGTGATTATACGCAATATGCTGGTAATTGTGAAAACACAGTTACCAGCATATTGCCAGAAACCCAACAGTTTTATTCGGCATTACACCCTTTACACCCCAATTGCCATGAGGGTGTTAAAATACACCTTAAAAGGTGTGCGCCATGAACATTTTGATTTACACCCTTTAAGGTGTAAAACGATTTAGAGTGTAGTTGGCGGGGGCACCAAATACAAAGCGGGGATGCACCAGCTGTGACAGTAGAAAATGTGCGGGGGCACTGAGAACAGCGCTAGTATTTTCCGAGCAAAAAAAACAATATTTCGCAAGTTAATGGCATTAGCAAAGGTTTGCAAGAACTGGATGCGTGTATTAGAACGAAACAGATGACAATAGATAATTTTCTGTGTAATGATCAATAAAATTGTCCTTTAAGAATCACTCTAGATTTTCGTGTTTCACTTATCCGGTTCCCCCGCTATCCGGACATTTTCACAGGAAACAAGGCCGTCCGGATAAACGCGGGTCGACTGTACTGCCATCCCACTTAATAAACATATTCCCCCCCCCCACCCCCACCCCACTAAAAGCGCTAAAATGATGGCAAGAGGACGACAACACACATATCTAATGTAATATCCCAGGACCCTTGGGGTAGTGTGAAATAAATAAATAAATGTCTGTGTGTTTTCGTTTTCTTGTTGTTATTTTAGCGCTTTTAGTAGGGTGCATCCTTTATACTTTTTGAAATTCTTTGCTGGAGTCCAAAAGTCCTGAGTATCGCTTTTTTCGAGATGAAGTGAGTTGCAATGTTGCATATGCTGAAGGGCACTCCTTAAGAGGGCATCAGCAAACTCATAAGGCATTGTCCCAATTAACTTCCAATAATTAACTTTTTAATTATAAAAGCTACGACGTTGTCCCAATGAGAACATCTGGTCCCTTTCATCACCTGATAGCGTAGCCGTTTTCAGAACAAAAATTCGTTCGATAAATCGTCCGCAAAAAATCGCGAAGGAACACGATTTGATAACGAAAGGAAAGTTAGGTAGCAAGCGAGCTTGTGATGACGATCCATGACTTGAAAACCCGAGATGAGGTAGGGACAAAAACAGACAAACACAATGAGTTTGAGACCGTGTTTGAGAGTTTGAGTTTGAGACCGTGTTTGTGTTTGTCTGTTTTTGTCCCTACCTCGTCTCGGGTTTTCAAGTCATGCAACACGATTTATTGCTTTATTTTGTTTTTTGCGCATCTTCGGAGACGCGTCTTTCCCTCATCCCCAATGTGAGAGGGTGAAGGAGCCTCATGCGTCGAAGATGAGCTTTAACTTGCGGAAACAAAGCAAAAACAGATGTATCGGGTAACGCTATCGGAACTGCCCTTATCTTGGGTTGCATTTTCTTTTTCTTGTAATCTTTTTCCAGGACGCAAAAGGCGGCACTGTGCTCTTTGACCCCCTCACATTGGTGGTGAAGGAAAGACGCGTCTCCGAAGGTGCGCAATGAAAAAAATGAAGCAAAACATTTGATTCCTTTACGACACGACTTTTTTGTGGACGATGTATTAAACAGATTTTTGTTCTGAAAACGGCTACGGTATCAGGTGGCCGAAGGGACCAGATGTTCTCATTAGGACAACTTCGTAGCTTTTATAGTTCAAACGTTAATTATTGAAAGTTAATTCGGACATTGCCTTAGGAGTTTGCTGATACCCTCTGAAGGAGTGCCCTTCAGCATATACTACATTACAAATGGCTTCATCTGGAAAAAAGTTCTATATATATTTTAACAAATTGGTTCGCATTTAGCTGGAACACCCTGTATATGAACTGCACTTGCGACGTGCGGTAATTGGTTACGGTACATCATAAGAGACGATAAGAGACGGCAGCACAAGAGACGAAAACACGAGAACTTCATAGGACAACTAGGACAAAAGCAGTTGTCCGAAAAAGAAGTTATCTCGTGTTTTCGTCTGTTGTGCTGCTCTTATGATATACCGTAACCAACTACCCCACGTCGCAAGTGTAGTTCATCTATAGACACTATCAAATCGATACAGTAGGTTCCCGAGTACACAGTTCGTGCTTCTGTATTGAAAAAGCACTATTCGAACCACACACACACAAAAGTAATTCGCCTAGGAATCGGCCAGCATCCATTAGTTACTTCAGCTTCAAGCCTATATTAAAACTAACTACATTTTTCAAGGCGTTGAAAAGGTGGTTTGTTTTACTATTACTTCAGTATCGTATATCATTCCACGTTTCGCCAGCTTCAGCCGCATACGACGTGAGACTCGGAGCCTCGCCTCGCCTCACCACGAAACAGCCGTCGCAACTGATATCACCCGAAAGTTGTGCAATGCATATTGCAACAGTCGTTCCAACGGTGCTCGCTCGGAGGGGTCGCCCGCCTATAAAAGAACCATAGAAACAACGGATGTAGTTTGTCACCTGGACCACCCTGTTTTTCTAACCAAAGAAAATAACGAGGTAAGCGATATGTTTAAACCAGAAAAAGTAACAAATCAGGAATGAAATGAAACAGGAACGACCTACGTACATTGTGTCGTATAAAGGAGGATGTGATTTTGCGTCGTAAGGGGTAAGCTGATAGTGTATGTTTGTTGGCCGTCTCTCAGCTTTCACAAAGTGTGCGATCACGCTTCAGGTATATTCAGCCACGGCTGTTCTGCTGTATTTAATATCGAGCAGCGGCTGCAGCCTTGCGCTTGCGAACCGTCCAGAGAGCCGAACCGAAACGTCTATCGGTCGGTTTGGGTTTAGGTTCGACGATAAGGGTTCAGTTGCGGTACATCTCCGAAAGGCAACTATAATGGTTGGAACCGTTTCTTTACCAAACGGTTCGGTTCACGAACCGGTTCAGGGGCCACGGGTGGGAATGAAGCACACAGGCAGGTTAGAGCACTTCACTTTGTGTGGTGCAGTGCTTAAAGGGGGCAGGAAGAGGTCAATGGTCGTTCAAGATTTTGAAAGATTTTGCGCGATATGGGGGGGGGGGGGGGAGACAAGATTAGTAGTGGTTACGACAGGACCATAACCATGAATTTCCGGTTTGGGTTGACTGTCCCCGCACGTACCTCATGTCGCGGTGGTTAACTAACCAACCGAGTTGTCACTACCTTGGTCATTTCAGTGGTCTTGGTCATTTCAGTCATTGAAATCATTGATTACCAATTAGGGGACGCGAGTACACGTTAATCAGAAAACGACGCTTTACGGTAGTTCGATTGGAATGGTGCGATTCTGAGCCCGGTGTCTTTATGTAATAGGCGCGTTATCATGTCATCACTGACCGTCGCCGTTGTACACTGCTGGACAAACGCTTACCCAACACACTCCGGCGCATTCTTTCTTCAGAGTGACACACTAACAGTGAATGGGAGCGTATAAACTTACAAACAGGTGACTGGGTTACCAAGGCACATGTCTAAGTCCGTACGGTGCGATTCGCTCCTAGCGTGTCACTCTGACGAAGTCACTCTCGTAGCGTGTTCCGCACTTTTGTCCAACACTGTACCATGTCGGCATTAGAGTGAAGTGTCTGTGGAACAAGACAGAGCACTGACAAGAACAAGTGCAAACAGAGGGTTCGACTCATTTTCGACTGATTGGCGATTGTTAAATACGATGTCAGCAGGGACTGAAACTTAACTGAACCGAAAACCGCTTGGAACCCTCTTTTTTTTTTTTTTTCAAGAACCGTAACCGGAACGTAACCGCAATTCGCCGTCAGCACCTAACCAGTGGTAACCTGAACCGAATAATGTGATTTCGGTTACCGGTTCATATGAATCGGTTCAAGCGTGAACGCGGACAACTTTGGATGCGATATTTGCATCGCTTTACAACTGCTTTACAACTCTGATTAGTGGTGTACTGCGTGCTTCTGTTAAAGTATGTCTCTTTGTCATGTGTTTTTCATTCAGGAGCTCTGTAGACAACATATCTTATGCGCTTGGGCCCATAATCGGGAGACATCCGCATCATATATGCCATGTGTTGCATACGTCCCTTATGAGTTACGAACTCTATTATTGTGATAATTTAAGCTACCGACAATTGCACGTTGTTTGTTTGTTTGTTGTTGTTTGCAATGGGGTAGGGTACCGCACCGCAGCGGTAAAACACCTCATCTCATCAGCAGCATCTATTGCTGTTGTTGTTTCCACATCTGTTTGCTTAACCGCTGGTGAACGCATGCAGTTCTTCTTGTCTTGTAGCTTGTTACAGCACGAGCGAAATGAATGTGTGCGAGATAATAGAGAGCGCAACAAATTAGTTTACGGGGAGTGTCGCAAACGGCAAAAGTGCGTCGTATGTAGATGGCACTGCACCACCATTTCGGAGTGCAACATATACATATGTTCATTTCTACCCGTTTCCACTTTGTAGCTCACTTTGCGACATCCACGCAACTTGCAGGTACATCCTAGAGAAAAAAAAACAAAAAAAAACACCGGTTCAACAGTTTGGCTACCGGTAACCGCGCATATTAACACTGCGAATCCCATAACCCTAACCGAAACCGCCGTTTACCGGGACGAAACCGCTTTCAGACTTCTGACACTGAACCGTAACCGTAACCGCACCGATATTCGTTTCGGTTTCAGTCCCTGGATGCCAGTATGGTTGTTTTTACCTCTTTTATTTCAAATGCACACACAAAAAAGACAAAAACAGCTTGGTATGTACTTTTCATTCTGACCAGCATGAGGGTGGCTGGCCCTTTACTTCCTAAGCGGCTTATGTGCGTTCACACACGCATGTTGGAAGTGTATCCTGCAGCGTCGTACACACGGACACATGCAGTAGTTGAGCTTTTGCAACGCACTGCACAAAAAAGAACAGAAGAAAACAAAAAAACAAACGGAGAAGAGAAAATTTGAAAGACCGAAAGTCGCACAGCCGACGACATATCCATCGGTTGGTCGGCGTACTCGGCATTTCTATAAAGGATGTCCACGATAACTCTAGAAATGATTTGTAACACATAGCACTGTCAACGAAAAATTTACAGCGCCAATGCCTATGACGTTTGCAGTGCACGTTTTCAGCGATGCAGGCTATGACGCTTGTGTTACAAATGGGCTGATCTTACAATGCAGCACCTGCAACACAAACGTCATAGGAGAGCCGTCAGTTTTTGTTTGGCAGCTATATATGTCAACTATCATTTCTGCAGTTACGGTGAACACCCTGTATAGTGAGGCTGATTAGTATATTACTATAATTTATTTATTTATTTATTCAATGTACCCCAAAGTCCCCTTGGGGTATTACATAGGGGGTGGGATAAGGACGGACATAATGCAGACAAGAGAAAAAAAATGAAGGAAAAAAAAAGAAGGAAGTACAATGCTTGTTACACATGAACCACTAGGTAGTAAAACATAAGCCAAAACAGAACATCAAGGAATATAAGGCAACAGTGTATAGGAAAGCCTAATCAGGTTATGCTAGTTATAAATTTGTGAATGTTGATTGATGTGCCTAAGAAATGAGTGATGGTCCATGATATATGCTATTTGTGAGGGGAGGTCGTTCCAATCAATGGCTGTTCTGCCTGGAAGAAGGATTTAGAAAATGCGTCCCTCTTGCAGTCGTAGCGGTTGATTTTGTACTGATAATCACGACGGGGAAAGACTAGCGGAGAGCGAGAAATTGGGGATATGTTGATGAGGTATAACGTGAAAATACATATGAAAGAGGGATAACCTTGAAATGAGACGACGGTTAGCGAGCGAGGCAAGGGAAAGCTCTTCTTTGATCGATGTTATAGAGGAAAAACGAGAGTGGTCACTGATGATGAACCTTGCTGCTAGGTTCTGGATGGATTCAATTGCCCGAGAGAGATAAAGTTGATAGGGGTCCCACACTGCGGAGGCGTACTCAAGTTTGGGTCCTACCAGAGACGTGTAAGCAAGCTTTTTAAGATGTCTGGGTGCTGACTTAAGGTTCCGTCTGATATAGCCAAGAGAGCGGTTAGCATTGTCTGTAATGAATTCCACGTGTTTGTTCCACGGCAGGTCAGAAGAGATAATGACGCCAAGGTATTTACATGTGCCGGCGTAGGAGGGAGCGTTGTTGTCCAGAGAGTAAGAGAAAAAGAGGAGAGATTGTGTTACGACGGGGATAAAGGACATACAGCAAATTACACAATCATCCGCGAAAAGTCGAACTGTAGAGGAAAGGATATTAGGGAGGTCGTTAATATAGATTAAGAATAAAAGTGGGCCGAGGACCGAACCCTGCGGGATACTGGATGTCACTGCAATACGATCCGAATGATTGTTATTATACATCACGAAGAATGACTTGTTAGAGAGGAACTCACGTATCCAGCCGAAAACAAACAACAAATGGGTCGAGGTTTAGTACAGAAAGCTTATGAACAAGGTACTCGTGGGGGACCTTATCGAAAGCTTTCTTAAAATATAAGAATATCGCATATCGCGGTATAATATATGTCACTTCATGAATACGAATGCTACGCAAAACTGTCGCTGATCACTAATTCTTATATATATTCATGTATATGTCTTAGTAGTCATAACAGTTTTCTTACCATCTTTGTTGTTGTTATTTCGCATTCAGCACAGCGTTCCTGCAGGGCACGACTGTTTCGGCAAACAAGAGGAAGACTACGAAGCTAATAAAAGGGAAAAAGAAAAAAGAAAGACGAAAAAATTGTTCATGCACAACATGCCAAGTTCCGGTTGAACCGGTTACCGGTATTTTTCTTAACGGTTCAGTTCAGGTTCAGCTCCAAGATCGCGTCGGCTGTATCTGTCAGTTCGGTTCGGTTCAGTTCCGGCTAGGCCAAAAATAACGGTTTTCGGTTGGGGTTTGTTCGACTCCCTGGTCCCGTCAGGTAAGCATGTAGAATAATAAGTTCGTGGGCGGTGTTGCCTCTGCTACACTCTAAGAAAAAAAGGGAGTCGCGAGGCGTCAAATGCGCGCTTTACGCCCCATTCGCCGTTTCTCCGACAATGACTTCCCCCTTCCTTCTCGCACTCCTTCGAGCGGAATCTGTTGCGTGCGAGAACGGGATGGGAGCAGGGATCGGAACCGGTATTTTTTTTCGGTCCGGTTCGGGTTCAGGCATATTGGTTCGGTTCGGGTTTAGCTCCGCTGAACCGAAATTATCAGCTTGAACCGGTTCAGGTATATCGGTTCGGTTCGGGTTCGGGTTCGGCTCAGGGAGAACCCCCCACCCCCACCCCCCGCACATACACAGACAAAAAAAAAATCTGTCAGTGGTCGGGGCATTTACAGGGATTGGAACAGTTACTTTTTTCGGCATCGGTTTAACCGGTCCACGGGCAGTAATTTCGCTACATGTAAGCAAGCTTACGCTCACCGTACACGATTGTAAGAGAAAGGTGTGAGATAACCGTTCAGGTGAGCAAAAAAAAAAGGTCGGTCAGTAGTACAATTAATTCACATCTGAACCGATTCCCGAACCGGTAACCGTATCAATTTTTTTCGGTTCAGTTCCGGTTCGGCTCAGGACAAGCAAAAAAATCGTTCGGGTTCGGTTCGGTTCGGGTTCGTCAGAAAATAACGTTTTTTTCCGGTTTTCGGTTCGGGTTCAGTTTCGGTTCCGATCCCTGGATGGGAGTGGACCCGTGGAGCCGCCAGCAGTACCCTCAAAACGTGAGACTGCGAGAAGCGGCTGCTCGCATGCGGTCAAACGCATAGGTGAAAAGTTAGCTCTGCTAATGTGCCATGTACAAACAATGATTGCGCACCGTTTAGACAATTAAAAAGTAAAACGAGAAAGTGAAAACATACACCCATAATGCGCCTCCAACTCATATTCCAGGCTGCGGGATTTGCCGCTCCATATTTTCGGTCCCGGCAACGGATTTGAAACTCGCGAGGGTGCTTGCACATGGTCTTTCTAGTTTTGTAGCTTTTCGTTCATCATTTTCGCGGGACGTTTGCGTGAGGATAGCACGAGTGTCACTCTGTTTGTGAAATACAAGTGTCGACGAAGCAAAATCACAGTGGGAGGCGATCACCGTGCAGATGACGTGAAGGAGGCATTACGGGACTCAACCTTTCGGTACCGTAACGGAAAACTGCTGATGCAGGTAAATGCACTCTAAGAAGAAAAGGAGTACTTTTACTCCTTTTGGGGACTAAATGGATTGCCACAAAATAGTCTCTTTGTGGAGCAAATGTGCGAGAGTAAATGAATGTCACAGAGTGGAGATTGCATTTCACGCGCTGTTGTAAGAGTCCCAAGTACATAATTCGTGTGCATGCATGAAAATACTTTCAAGCAAACCGTCAACCGTGATATATCGCGTGATATAAAATCTTGCGCAATACATAGTGCACAATTTGCGAAGAAAGGTGCGCTGACTGTTTCTTACTCTGTGTGGCTGGAAAATTGCTACGTTGGCTGGGTTATACAGCCTTATGCCTTTCAAATTGACCAAGGGCACATGTTTACGTAGACTGTTGCATTCAGGAGACCATTCGCGAAGTTCAGTGACAATTTGCAGTCCTGGGGAGTAAATGTCGGGACTAAATTTCGGGTTAGGGGACTAAAATGGGGAGTAATTGTAGACTATATGGGAGTAGAAGCTGCAATTGCTCCCCGTTTTACTCCTTTTTTTCTTAGAGTGTGGATCTCTGATTTCGTTGTATTGCATGCGTTTTATGCTCTTCTGTGCACAATAAATACAGGGACAGTTGTGCTGTGTGAGGAAGAGTGTGCGTCTAAGGCTATACGCTTTATGTTTGATGTGCTTTCGGAATGCTTTGTCGTTGAAGATACGTGATAACGAGCTGTGTGGCGTTCGCCACCCCCACAAAAGTGCACATATACGTCGATCGTACAAACGCACAGGCTTAGAAGATCTTGAAACAGTGTCGCGTCTGCCTGCATGTTGCTGTGTCATTGAGCATACAAATCAGTTGCTTTTTTCTCCCCCCGTTTTTCGAATGTGCTTGTCTGCCTGTGGTCTTCCTTTCCATTATTCAGATGAAAGGCAGAGTGGTTGGTGAATTTGCGCAGTTCAACGCAGGATGGAATTTTCATATAATGTCTGATTTTTATATAATACAGTTGCTAGAATAGCAAAATATTAATATGAAGATTGAGTGATTCATCACGTTCACAGGTTCGCGCCCAGAATATAAGACTTGGGCGTTATGTGCTACTACAAACTCGCACAGAGTATCTCAACGTATAGAATATCACCAGGTAGAATATTGAGATAGATAGAAGAGAGATAGAGATAGAATATCTCACCAATATTGAATATCTGTCGAGAAAATGCAGATAAGCTTCCCCCTCGACATCACAGTGTGTGTGTACCTCACTCTGGTGTATTTTATGGAAGTGATACATGACAGTACTACTTGACTACTGCTTGGAATGGCGCCTGCATCCCTGTAGCTCCCGTATACATCTCCTGCACCTCTTTTTCCTGAGATGGTTTAATACCCTGCTGTTCCCGCGTCAGCATTTTATGTTTGTATTATTGTATTTGTCTTTTGCATAATTTGGCGTCACACCCTCATGGCAGTGGATACAGCTATGTTATGACTTTGTGCACGTTTTGTTCTTACGGAAATCTTTTCTTTTTTTTGTGTGTGAAGCATGCATGTCTGCTCAGTATGCAGCTTCATGTGAGCTGTACTTAAAAACACCGCAACAGCTGAAATTGCGTATTATATCTTCATGCATTAAGCATCTGTCTTTTTCTAGCTCCTTGCCTTTGAAATGGAAGCACAGAAAGCGTGTGCCAACAGCCATACATGGGAGGAGGGAGCTGGGGCCATGGTTTCGTTGCTGTTGACCTTGGCACCTGCTTTGTAGAACTTAGATGCATATGTAATCCTCACCTCATCACCTTTCTACTCTAGCTGTGCAGATAATTCTTCAGTTCACCCGAACCATGCGAATACCTGCTTCTCCCGAGTGGTACACCTTCTGCTGTGGTTATTTATGAAGTTGTCTGCTGGTCGGAAAGCAGTGGCTCTCTGTTGAAGGTATGGCACTGCACAATCTCAATTTATTGTGTAAATTACAGGTGTGTCACTTCAGAATACTTAGTCGCCATTGTAATTTGCCCATCGCATTAGGTGCCCTGGTCAGTGCTATGTTCCGCTTACTGCCACCATTGCTAAGAGAGAAGACATATGGAGTCACCAAGAAGTTGGTAAACAGTGTTCTTTGTGCTGTAGGTCTAATTTACGGAGCAGGGGTGGTTGGGTCTCCAAGATATGTGGAATATTTATACACCTATCTGAGCCACTGTGCAACCTCCGTCATAATGAACATGAAGGCGCATACAAAGATTATGCGCAAACATGCATACATTAGGTTAATATAGAGGGTTTTTACTGAATACAGATATTTATTTGCAGATAAAGAGATAAAGATAAAGATAAAATTATTTATTCTAGGTAGATTCTATCACTGCCCCTAGGTTACTGGCTCTGGACCCTACAACTGGAGCTGTACGATATCGGAGTTAGCCAATTAGCTTAATGTTTTAATTATTCCTTTTAGGAGTAGGTAAAGTTTGGCTAAACTTGGAGCACCCAATTAAGATCACTGCAGTTAATATGCGCCTTGGGAGGTCACACTAGAAGTTTGTTTGTGCTACAGTACACATTTATGGTTTAATATGTAGCGCATATACAGGGTGTTTCATGTAAAGTAATAAAAAAATTGGAACTGGCGATGTAGGCGCTGGAGCATTGCGGGACTTTCGGTAATTACCAGTTCTCGAAACATTTGTCACCATAGAGGAAGGCTTTGGACAATTTTTAATTGCGGGGAATTTATTTTTAGACAATTGAACTTCGAAAATTTCCACGCGAACCACCCTTTCCACTTTCTTTTTACAGCAATACGAAGTCCTCCACGGATAAGCGCCCAAGAGTCCAACAAAAACTATGCACTGTATCGCAACTCGAAATCGTAAAAAAAAAAAAAAAGTAGAAATTGCCCTTTAGCCACGTCTGCTTGCTTTTTGCGAAGAAGCGTGCATGTAATGTTGGTCTCCAGGAGGAACTATCCCCACCTTCGTAGATGGGTAGGAATCCAGCGAACCGGTAGAATGTAGGAAGGGAGTTGTGATCAGACTGGTTTTGAATTCTTTGTGATAAGACGGTTGTCCCCAGCATCAAGGTCGATGCGGGGTAACGAAAGGTAAAACAAGAGGGGGCCAAGAGAGAATTGATGTTCTGAGGCTGGGGAACAACATAGAAAGGACAAATTCTTTCATCAAGAGGTGGTCACTTACTCCTCTCCCCGCATCTTCCATGCGCTTCTTTCCGATAATTGAGCATGCGGGGATAAAGCAGAAGTTTTACTTTCTTTTTTCTTTTGCTATTTCTGTTGCGATACTGGTGTACAAATAAAAACAGTGGAATTCACTTGGCAATTCTCAAAGTTCAAATGAAAAATAAGTGTCCCACAATTAAAAATTGTTCAAAGCCTTCCTGAATGGTGGCAGAAGTTTCCAGAAGGTAATTTCCGAAATTAGCACAATCATCCGGCGACTACGTCGCTACAGTGGGCTGCAGTCCAATGATGTGATTGCTCCGCCAATTGCGCCATACAGCTAATCCTGCTACGCCCTACTACACTGTGGCAATATATCAGGAATCCGCGCCAGGCCTGCCCAAACATCCACTTGCGCTGTTGAAAGCGAAGGGAAGCCTCCAGCTGAGGCCCTCTGCTTGTTTAGCCCGTGCCTAGTCACTGGGTAGCGCTACTATAGGTAGCGCAAGTAATCGTGGAACAGAAGTCGCGTGTCCTATTTGTACAGTTTCGCTTCTGCTTTGCAGACGTTGGTCCGGTATCCTGCCGTTAGGAAACCCTTTCCTGAGACGTGTTGTTTAAAGCGTGAAACTGCGTATGAGTTTGTCTCCTGCCTGTTGGGGCCAGGCAATAGTAAAGCGATATATATAAGATCACTATCACCCTTTCTTTCATTTTTGAAGTCGTTCCTGTTTCCGTGCTGTGTTTCCGGTACTTATCGCAGATGTCACATGGCGTCTCTAACCCGATAACGCAAAAGATTTGTGAAAACGCTCGTAATTGGCGATCAATTAATTGGTGTTGTGGTACGAGAAGCTTGAAATAAATATTAGTCATGTTCGGCCTATGTAATTCTAGCACTACGTGAACGCACAGTGCACAAAATGAGTGTGAAAATAACTAAAGAAGATGGCGTGGTGTGTAGAGCACGCTAACTTTTTCAACAGTAAGCCAGCTTTGGCATTTGCTTTGGCAATTTCGTTTATATTTCGCATTGTGGCTGCAACATATCGGCAGAAAATGACTAATGCGAAATTATTTGCAGTTATCTATATTCTATTGTTTACTGTACTTCACCTGGAATTTTCGAACTTTCACACTGTGGTCGAACACTGGTCTAATTTTTGTCATTACAGGTAACCTACTTCAACTGATTCCAGTACATGACAATCGCTACAAGGAGATGCGCTTCTGGTTCGATGACTGCATGTACGTCCCCCTTTTGAAAGTATATTAAAAATAAAGTATATAGTGTGTACGTGATGATGTAGCATATCTGCTCAAAAGCACCTTTACTTTTCTTTTTTTTTGCTCGAAAACGTTTTTTTTTTTTTTTCCTGCTGCAGTAGGTTCTCGAAAATGGCTTGGGTCAATCACATCAATACAGTGCTGATGAGAAATGTCCTACCCCATAATTTTACCTTATTTCATTCAAATACCAACAGCAAATACCAACTCAATTTTAACCCCTGAATTATCGTATGGATTTTCTGTGGAAGAGGCTTTTTGCGTGCTACAGCTGTGTGACATTTTTATTGACGCATCTAACACTATGAGCTTGTTTGCAAAGGCAAATAACGTTTTACGTCGGTTCTCCATCTGGCTTTCTGCCAACAAACTGGTTCCAAATATCGATAAGACTTCATACGTAATATTTCGCCCACGACAAAAATATTTGGACCTAGACCAGGAAAAGCTATACCTCGCAGGCCGCCCTCTCAGCAGAGAGTCTTCAGTGAAATTTCTCGGCGTTATTTTACATGAAAACCTATCATGGGATGATCATGTTAAGTTTGTCCGACTCAAAATCACCTCCGCCTTGTTCGCACTTTCTAAGTTAAGACAATTTCTTTCTATCCAGGCGCTTCTAATGGTTTACCACGCTCTAGTCCACTCCAATATTTCGTACGCTCTGGAGGTCTATGGGCTGACCTATCCCTCCACCCTTGTTCCTATTTTACACTCCCAAAGAAGGGCCCTGAGGATAATGTTGTTCATACCCCCCTGCGAATCAATAGCGTTTGCCTTTCAGTGTTTTTCAGTGCAAAATGTTTATTCTCTTGTTAAGCATAAAGTCGCACTTTTCATGTACAAGTTGATCCATGGGGCTATCACGGACCATTTGATCTCTCTCAATCGTGTTCATACATTGTACAACCTACGTCATCAGCCTGACATGCTTCAACCTCCTTCTTCACGTACAAATTATGGTATATTTTCAATGTCTTTCTTTGGTTCCAAGGTATGGAATTCCCTACCGTTGCATATCAGAACCCTGTCTTCCTTTTTTCAATTTAAGAGGTATTCCCGTTTACATCTCTCACAATGGTAATGGGACACGAAAGCTCTATGATTTAGTAATGATCTCTTCCTTTCTTTCTCGACATAACACGCCCTTGATATGACTTATACAATTGTTTTATCTATGTCGGTAATGCTCTTTGCTTACTATAGGTTGCACCATAATGTTTCACTTTCCTTGTCAATGCATTTTTGTCAATTGTTTGTCAATGTCTTTTTTTTCTTCTTTCTTTCCCACAAGGCTTGTTATATATTCATGTACGTCTGTGTATCTACTGCTGGGACTGTTATACAGGGCACGCCCTCACAGTCCCATTTGTAATTCATTGAAACTCAGAAAGAGTAAATAAAACCTGAAACCTGACAAACGCCTCTGAGATTGCAAGGACACAGCACCTGTTCTTGTTATCAGGGGGCAAACTGGGAATTAATTTGGAATAGCAGTAAAATGTTACTCGAATGTATGAAACAGCATACAAAGAGATTTTGAAGACAACGCGTAAGTGTTACTAGCAGACTTCTTATACAGTATAACAAAGGCAGCATGAACGGATGTATGCAAGTGGGTCATTCCACGCGAAATGTTCCAAAGGTCCTGCTCGACCCCCCGCACTTCTGGACCAAAAAATTATCGTGGATACACTATGGTATTAATAGACATTTCACAAAGTTTTACTGGGGAACATTGAGCCGCTGTCATTTAACGCGGGGTCAAAGTTTTCAGTAAGCACCAAATCCATGGTATGCTTGAAATAATCGGACGTTTTGCTTTTGTACAACTCGCATGAAAATGATAAGATAAAGGTGTAAGCAAAACTGCTTTCACGCGGCTATATGCTTCGGTCGGGTTTGTAATGCAAAGTATCCATCTCGCGTTGCTATACTGGTGGAGGCAGTTTCCTTACCTGTTGCGACATTTGGCAGTAGGTTGTGCATGCACTAGACCGGTGCCCACAAGTCCAAATTATCGTTTTTGGCATCGTGCGACAAGCAGCGGCGTATCTGAGCAGTCGCGTTGTAGCGCGCCTGGCCCGGGATGCTCACCAACGCTCTCCCTCCACCGGAGAGTGCGTGCGCCTCCGCGTAGTATGTTCAGCGAAAAAAATATTTTCTCGCGCTTATCAAAAAGTACCTCTTCAGTTTTTTTTATGTTTTGGCCGAGGGTTTCCTTTACCTAATGTATACCAAACGACTGTTCTATGACGACCGCTTCATTTTCAAAATTGGCCATAAACACGTTAAACTTTGCGAAAATCGCCAGGTTTAAGGTGTACTATGGCAAAAACTACTGCATTGATGGCTTTGAAAACCAGCAGGCTTGTAGAATGGGTCCTTGTGAACGGCCACAAGGTTTTCAAGAATTCCAGCTGTTATGGAAAGTATATTTAAAAAAAACGCAAAGTCGCAAGAAAAAGCGCCGATAGACGGGGCGTTTTAGGGTACTAAAAGTTGAAATCTCCCCAAAATTCCTCCTTCAGCGCATTTTCCGAACCCAATCGTCTGTTTCAGCACCATAACTATGCGTGTAACCCGAGCGATGCACCCGTCGGATTATTTCAAGTATACTATGGTTTTGGTGCTTACCGAAAACTTTGACCCCGCGTTAAATGACAGGGGCTCAATGTTCCCCAGTAAAACTTTGGGAAATGTCTATTAATACCATAGTGTAGCCACGATAATTTTTTGGTCCAGAAGTGCGGGGGGTCGAGCAGGACCTTTGGATCATTTGGCGTGGAATGACCCAAGTGTTACTTGAATTCTGCGGCAGCATCACCAGCCTGCACATCAGCAAGATGTTTCTGGCAACAGCAAGAACCTTTATGCATCCTATTTTGCGCATTTTTAGGGAACTTTTCATATCGAATCACATCCCAATTGTTCTCTCAGGTAATGAGAGTTCGTTCTCTCTCAGTTCGGAAATCCACAGGTACCATTTCTGTATCTGTCAGACTGGTGGGTTTTTGAAGACACCGCCTTGTAGATGGCATTTTGTCTCACCGCAAAAGGGAAAAAAACAACAACAACAAGAACACAAACTTTCATCCTGGTCAAAAATTTAATAATTCAGCTGTTCTCTCTAACTGGATGAAACTGGTTTCAAGAGGTATAGGGCAGTCAATAGCCACTACGCTCAGCAAGTACTAGTTCTTAATCGATGTGGATCATCAGATTTGTGCAGGGCTGTGAACAACGTCAAAGTTGCGCAGGTGGTTCAATTTAAAGAGCAAAGCATGTACTTAGTCACTTATGTGTAACTTAGTCACTTAGCCTATTGCTGCTATCTTGTCTCGAAGGAGTGCTAATTGTCAAATCAATCAAAATCTTTTATCTTAAGCCTATAGTCTGGAACCATTCAGTAGCTTGCCAAAAATGTAGAATACCATTTGCAACAAATTATGTATTTCTGCTGTATGTTCGAACAGCCAGTACACGTTGATGTAAGTGACCAAACGGAATTTATATTTGTACGTTCTGGTCAGGAACTGGTGCAGTTAACGAGTACTGCAGGGAAACAGAATTTATTGCAACGGTGCTTTTTTTTGGCGCATTTTTTGTGTGGAGGTGGAAGGTCCCCCCCACTCCCGGTGGCATCAAGTGACTTCCCCCGATGGGTTCACCTGATGCCGGTAGGAGTCAAAACAGATCCATGGAAGTGGGAGTCAAATGACTCCTCTTGATGACATGGGGGGGGGGGGGGTTATATATGTCGCAGGGTTTGACTCCCCCAAAGGGAGGCACCCTGATTCCCTTATTTTTTAGAGTGTAATTTCAGTCTCGATTTTGCAGGCTTCGCTTTGTGAAAGGGTAAACTGATGAACCCACTTACGGTTCGAACATTACTAAGTTGTGATTGAGCACGCCATTTCAGACACCTTTCTGCCCAGCGCTTTCTGCCCAGCCCTTCCTGTCAAAATGACGCAAGGGGGGTTGCAATGTCACGTAGATTTACGCTTCCGGTCCGAAGTTCTGCTGGAGTCGTATAGCGTTAGCGTGTTCTCAACGCAAAAATTAACCGGATGTTGAGCGCTTAACTGCCCTAATTCTGTGGCAAAAGGAGATAAACTGCATCGCGTAGCCTGGGATCCTGCGCCTTTGGAAAAATGTCATCTGCGTGACATTTTTCCGAATGTTTTTTTTTTTTTAAACATTTGTCCTTGCAATTCTGTGACATCAACGTGAAAAATGACATTCGTAAACAAGCATCTTCAACAGCGTGCTTATTTGATTTAGGTATGCAGTGTAAAATTTTGCCGAAAGAATGTGTAATTACTCGCGTTAACAAACTGTGAAAACTTCGGGGTCTGGCGATCTGAACGTGGCCATATTACTTTTTGGATCTACTTCATATTCGCCTTGACTTGTGGCGGCTCGTCACAGTCACATATTTGAGGCCAATAAGAAGACTTGCTGGATGCGTTTCTAAAACAAGAAAAACATTCTTACGACGGAATTGTGGAGCAGCCTAAAAATTTTGCCGCCGTTCATTCTCATACGTCGTCATTGCCGTCACAGTTTAATGGCTTTTATGGCAAATTCGGGTGGTCATATCATGGCAACACGGCCTACAGCGCTCGGAAATTGCTATGTCGGTGCCCGCACTGGATCACGTGACCGTTGCCACCCGCACATGAGTGCAAAATCTAGCGGCTTTAGCCGGATCACACCAGGGGATTTGGATCACACCAGGGGCATCGCGGTTCGCTCATGTTAGGGGTTCGTCATCTGCTAACCCCCGTGAATTTCGACGTACGGAGCAATGCGGGCCTTCGCCACCCTCGCAGTGCGGATGTGTCGACACCGGATATAGTTGCGTAACCCGCTGCCCGGTTGCATCGAGGCGGGGCGAAAAAAATAGTAGCTGGCAAATTCCTGGCGTTCGGAGTGCGCCACTCGAACATGCGAGATCTAGCAAATCTGGCGAGAGCAGGCGGGGTTTGGGGAAAAAGTTGCCACGAAATGACCACCCGAATTCGCCATTACTGAAAGCCCCAAGGCAGGCATTGACTTTCGGAGGTACGGAAGATTTGATTGATATGTGGGAAAGGAGAATCAATGACAGAACCAAAAGAACAGGAAAATGAGCTTTCTGGGCCGGCCGGCCGGCTCCCAGAGCCGCTTTCCGCGCGTTATCGCTATCTCTGAACCACACAGCTTCGTCTGTAGACCCCGCCGTCTGGAAAGAAAACACTCCCGTGACGTGATAGAGCGACTGAAAGTATTCAGGGGTCGGATTCACAAACAAGTTCGTAAGATTCGCTACGATGTCGTAGTCTACAACCGTCGTAAGACATCGTCGCAAATCGCGGGGTTCAGTATTCACGAAAGGATCGTAAAGGAGAGGGAGTTTCAGGATGGGCAGAACGAGCAAGAAAGAGCAGCTGACGTGCTTCCTGAAATGTGACCGTGGGATTAATGAGCGATTGGGCCCGAGGTTATGTTATTGTTATAGCAACGACGTCAGCTCAACCAATGGGGCCCGTTGTATCCTATGCCACATGCCACGGTGTTTGTCAACAAAATCGCTCGGTATTTTCAGAAGTGTGTTCTGAAGTTGATATAGAAGTCACTCATCGGGCCTCAAAGCGTGTCCACCGGCCGAATTTTACGGAGAGCGAGATAGAGACCCTCGTGGAAGGGTACAAAACAAACAAAAACGCTATCGACGCCAGTGGAGATGGAGCAGCAGGAGCTAAAGACAAGCAAAAGGTCCCTAAGCACATCACTGCAGCCCTCTTCGCGGTTTCGGGAATTACACGGAACTTTGCAGAAGTAGAAGTGGACAGACTTTAAAAGTTCGAGCAAAAGAGAGGTATACGATGTGGACGTTCGCAGGAACAGCACAATGGGAGGGTTCATTGGGAATTACAATAGTTGTTAGGGTGGATATTACAGAGAGTAAAGGAAAGGACGGCTATGAAATTTCATAACATTCACAAGTATATTAATTTCAAACGTCAGGAGCAAGTGTAGACCGCAGCGCGGCTAGTACCGGTGACGATACCGGAGGAAAGAGTGGTTGGGGCCATTGACCGAACTGCTGTCCATGATATTCCTGGCAGTTTCGATATTGGTATGTGTGTGAGGGGGGATGAGTGCACCAAACACCCTCACCACAAACTTGTGTTAATTAATTCGCTGAGAATGCTGTGCTCAGCTCTGCCTCTGACTCAGCACAAGAACTCACCAATCCAGGCACATCCCATCGACCATGTCCAACGACGCCTCTTTCAGGGGCTACGTTTTCTCCCATGTGTACTTACCTTCAGAAAAAGCGACTGCGAATGATATCTATGTAGAGCCTGCTCAGCAGCCTCAGGCATCCGCCTCATGGTCAAGCAAGGACTCATGTTTGAGCAGGGGCATTCAGAGTAGAACCACGCACAGAACCACAAGCATACTGTACCTCCTCATGCTTCGTCACGTGCATTCACAGTGTACAGTCAATTGAGTCAATAATTATATGCCTGTCTTCCCAGATTAGTGTGTGCATGGCATTTCATGAAGGCGTCAAAATGACAGCCGCACTGGGGCAGAGGAAGTTTTGGAGACTCACAAGAAAACTGAGAAACATTTAGCAGGCCTGCTTGTCCTGCAATGCGAATGCTTGCCATATAGAGCAGCATAAGTATGGGGTGAACACATTGCCAGGTGGCAGCTTAAACCATGGCAACAGTGAATAGACTGCGTACATAAGAATGTGGAATCTTCATTTATTTAGTTGACTTCAGTTACAAAATTATTTAGGAGCGTATTCAGACATAAACGTGTTTTCTAAAACAACCACACTTTCCATCCCCCGGGCACTCCTCCTGCACAATTTCAGAATATGCACACGTATACGGAATGTTCATAGAGAAGGACCTTGCTTACGCTACACTGCATGACAACTGCCTGGACATGACCAAACATAATTTACCCAGGGTGTTTTTTAGAAGTTCACTCGGTGTGCGAATGAACTTCATTTGAGCGTCCACACTGCACTTGTTACACCAACGACGATGCGGGAACAACTGCTTTGTTTCACGGCCGCCAAATCTCCAATCACCAACTGGAAGCTTCCACTTGAATAAAAACGAAACGCAACCATCACCTGCACGTCCCCGCGAATAGCGTGGCACCGATCAGTTGGTCACCTCAAGGAGGGAGCCAACACGTACGTCGCACAGGCTATACGAATCCCAGCACTTGACATCCTATGATAGCGTAGCAAGTGGCTCTCGGAGACGTCAAACAAGGTCACACGTTTCCAACAAGCCCTCTCACGTCGCAAACCTCGTCGCGGTTCCAACTGTTCGAAATCCACACCGGCCAAAGTAGGCAGCCATGTTTGCTGTTGATTGACTTACGACAGCTCGGGGGCTCTCTTAGGATTTCGCCGTAACTTATGACGATCTTACGACGCCCGCGCTTCGTGAATCCGCACTTTATCGCAACGTTGTCTTACGACGGACTTGCGACAATTTTTGTCGTGCGAACTGTTTATGAATCCGGCCCCAGAGCCGTTTATGGGGCTCTGAAAGTGCTTCTGTGAAGGCGACATTAAGGGATTGTTGTTGTTACAACGATGACTGCAGTGGGCATCCGTTGCATCGCGTTGTATTCAGTAGTAATTGTTCTGCGTGCGGAATGTAAGATGCTCGAGAAATAAATTGCGTAGATATTAGCGAACCGGGAAAAATAAAAAATAAAAAGTAAACGCGATTTGGAATGAGACCTCTTCGTTTAATCCACGTCTTTCCTCGCGTCTGTTTTCCAACCAGCTAGGTAACACGTGGGAGACGGGGAGGATGACAAGCGCCCACGCATGCGCTCTGACCAAGGAGAAAAAAGGGCAATTGTAGTGTACCGTTCAACTCCGTCTCTAATCTTTAGTGTGGATTTCTAATGTAGATTTCTAACCCAATACCGATGCTCATATGCGTGAATTCATGTTATGGAGACCGGCATGGGGGGGGGGGGGGGGGGGTTATTGGCAGAAAATAAGAAAAAAGAAAGGGGAAAGGTCAGCTATGCAGCACGCCGGCTTGCTATCCCCCCCAAAAAAAAAGAAAAGAAAGGAAAATATAAACAAGAGAAATGGAAATAACAAAAAGATAAATAAATAAATGAAAACAAGAAAAAATGAAAAAAGACACTCGGCTCACAGGGAGCCCAGGAGGCCCGTGTCACGCAGAAAGCGGAGCACCGCTTTTGTGACTCTCCACTGGTTAGCTCGCTGCACAGGGCCAATGAGTGTTGCGAGAGAAACGTCTCTCCGTCCGTCCGTCCGTGCACCCAAGCTCTGAGAGGTGTTGCCAGAGCACGGCCCGCTGATGGTGGTGACGCTGACAATGGAGGAGCTGATGAGAGATATCGGCATGGGAAAGAGCACGGGCTACGGTGTATACAGATCGGAATGATGGGGGGCGGGGGACGGTATAGAGTATCACCTGTGGCGACGAAGCATCCCATTCGTGGTCAAAATATAGTTGGCTGCAGCCTGACGATAGGATTGGCAGGGCGGAGGAGGAAGAAAGGGTGGGAGTGTATGCATTTGGTGGGACTGTAGATTGCAGGCCTTCAACTATAGCGCGACGACTGTAAACATGTACTCTACGCGCTTACAAATACATGAACGCATTATATATTTCTGGCAGAGATGAAGCCATGATCTGTGACAGGTACCTTACAGGACCTTACTGTACACCCGCTTCTGGCCAACATATACGGAACGATATGCGATTCGGATAAAGCACCCGAAGGTGCTCTATAACACATTGTGGGATCATTTCGCGCCTAATGAGAAAGACATGAGCTCTCCTACCAATATTACGGTGTTCCCTTGATGATGACGAGCATCCCGCCAGAGTCAAAGATTTGACAGGGAATTCCAAAACATCTTGTAACATCTTTCTCGAAGGCGAATGCGTTTCGTAGAACGTTTTGGCCATCCCAGAGTGCATGCATGTCTTTGTTCAACAACGCACCTCGTCGGAGGAAATGCGGGCGTCTTGCTCTACGGCACCTTCCATTCTGCATTCGTCGTGACCGATGATTCCCCGTGATCGATGTCATGTGCTGAACAGCAGAAGCAGCTGCAGTACGCTCAGGCATTTCTATTAGTCATGCTTCCTCCCCCATACGCACGCTTTACAGTCTTTACAGGCATCGTGCTAGTGTTTGCACACTCACAGTCGCCAATAACATATGCTACCGTCTAAGAACCGTTACTCTCCACTCTTGGTAATATGGGTTCATGGAAAGAGTATCAGTGTGAGTATCGGTATTGGGTTATTAGGGATGCACAATAAAGATGAGAGAAAAAGCCTAAGTGTACGCTGCAATGGAACCTTTTTCACATACGCATCATGACCTAGCGGCTCTCCAGCGAACCACCCTCGGCTCGCGCCAAAACAAACCCACGTGGGTAGCACAAAGGACCAAAACCGGTACGGAGTGGGACCGACGAGCTCGCGCCGCTCGTACGGTGTCGCCACTGGTTCCCACTTCTGTCGTCCTGATTCAGCGACATCTATTCAGCACGGAGATAACCTTGTCCGGCGCACTCAAAGTCATGCGCATGCGCATAAGCAGTTGTGAAAGAGGTCGAATGCATGAGGGGGCCTTATAATCAGGATGTGTTTTCTTTCCTTATAGGCTCATCTGATATCGCTCATTTCTATGCGAATTATGGTCCAATCACCTTATGAAAGCAACCAAGCATAACAGTACGACTGAATACAATATATTTTAAACCCGCAGGATGAAACCGGTGTCGATGTACACTGGAATGCACGTTACAGGAGACGAACCTCGGCTCTGTAGAAATATGTAGAGTCACTTGGTCACGTCACGGGAACGTTTTCTTCCCAGACTGCGCAGGGGGGGGGGGGGGGGGGGGGGGCTGGATGCATGCTTCTGTCTGCTACTGTGTGGAGACCTCTTCTCAGAAGAGGTTAACCAAGAAAGCTCATTTTCTTGTTATTCTGGCTTCGTCATTGGTTCCTCTTTCCCACAATTCAGCCAAGGCACATTCCGTACAATTCCGTATGGAGACAACATCTGCCCTGGCGCTTTAAGTTGTGATGTTGTGAAGGTGACATTCACTTGGAAGTAGTGCATTTCGCGAAAATGACACTAAATTTGCTCGTGCGACAGTGGTATAATACTATTGCATGATATAAGTGCTGATATGCTTCGCAGAATCTTATGGCCTGGGTCGGTGCTGCGCCATCAAAACACACTGCTTTAAGACCAACCTCCATGGAGCGAATGTACAGCGACAAAGTTGCGAACTTCGTTCAGCGTCGGACGCCCTGCGCGAGTCGTCAAAAATGTGAGCGTTCGCCCATAGTTTGCCGGCGATCTGCTCATGCCAGATATTTTCGCCCAGCGTCCGCGATTCCGGAAGCGTGGTGGTGGAGGTGACGAAAACCGGATTGCCGTTGTTGGGCTCACGTACGTGGGCTGCGTCACGACTGTAGCCAGGATGAGATGAGATGGTGTGATAACAGATGAAGGAATGATGACGGCCGAAAGTTAAGATTTAGGGCAGTCACTGCAGACTTGGCGAGAAGCCCGAGCAGTACTCATAGCCTTTGAGCGAGGCCAGGTTCGTGGAGAAAACAGATGAGGCTGCGAATTTTGGAGTGTCTTTCCGTGAAAGAGCCTCTGAGATGTAGGACATCATCCACCGTACAGTTCCTGAAAGATATTTCTCCCGCACCGCAATGCAGTAGGATGTATTCGATAGTTTCAATTTGCTGACAATGTATGCAGTTTGCGTTGTCTAGAGAGCCAATCTTGAATAATTGTTATTTAGTGAAAGCGCTTCTTGTTCGCAACCTGAGGAGCAGAGTTTGTGTACTGCGGGAAAGTCCTTTCAGCGGGAGATCAAGCCGGTGATTTTCCAAGATGTCCCGGATCTCAGGGTGCTGCATAAGACTATCTCATTGATGACCAATTTTCTGTCGCTGTCTCCCGGGGTTGGCAAAGTAGGGTTAGTGCTGTGGTGTGCAGCAGATGCTAGTCGGTTCGCTTTTTCGTTGCCACTGATGCCGACGTGGGAGGGGATCCATTGGAGGGAGATATCTCCACCGATTGTCTTGTGTTGGGTACATGACGTTCTGATCCACCGGGCTAGAATGCTATTGCACGTGAGGTTCATCACCAGTTGGAAAGTGCTACGCGAGTCCGTGACGATGACATCCTTGGTGATTCCCTTGACCTGCACCGCAGCTGCTGCATGTAATATTGCCAGAGGCTCAGCCGACGTAGAACATATTGGGTATCGAACTGATTTTCCTCGTCATACCACATTTAATGATGGTATATAGGAGGAGGAAGTAGCGCTCCTACACTCTGCGTCAACGGACCCGTCTGTGAACACCAGAGTGTGTGCGTGAAAAGTGTCACTAATAAGGACCTCAGCAGCTGCCTTGGCTTCCAGTGAGCTGGATTCGCCCTTCTTGCTTAGCCCTGGAATGTGCAACGAGATATTGGGCATTACCTCACGCCATGAAATACCAAGTCGTGGGATACATTCGTCATACGGTAGGGAGCACCTGGCGTGCGACCTGGCCAGGTGGCCTAGGGCCGTGATGAGGTTGCCTTGAAGACCGGTGAGGAGTTGTTTCTTACCCAGAAGTGTTACGTTGTCAATGAACTGGAGCCCTGTGAGTTTTGAATGGATGCTTACGGGCTTTTCTTTTAACTCCAGATAGGTATAGGTAATGCTGGATACGCGGTATACGCAGTTCGTATACCGGCCCGATGGAGACGCTTGAGGTTCAGCCATTGTGTTGGCGACAGGTCAACGTATGGCGTCGCATACAGAATCCGAGAAAGAATAAGAGCTCTGTGCAGAGTGAGCATGGATCGTGCATTACAGCCCATGCTTTGCCACTGATTCGTCTGAGCAAACTTAGCGATTTCTTCCCTTTAGCAACGGTTTCGTTCACCTGCTTCGTCCGGCGCTGTCAATAGTGATAACAATGTATTCGCATGCTTTACATCTTGGAACAGGGATGTTATTGATCCTTAGACGTGGGAAGTACCTACCAACGTGTTTCCTTAGGGGATGCAGACAAGACATTGGGACTTTTCGGGCGATATCTTCGGCCCTCTATCCGATAAGGCCTCGCTGATGGCGTTTAGTGCTACGTCGACTGAGTCGCGAATCTTCTCCTTGTTCGTTCCTGCTATGCGGAGACAGATATCGGTGTATATGGTCAGTTGTGGCTCATATGGTGTAAGACGCATTCGTTTGTCTGACCCAACTATGATTGAGTTGAACAGCGTGGGGGACAGTACACGCTTTCGCTCCGCCAACGGTAACATCTCATTACGGCGGAAAATCCTTTAATCCCGAAGTATCTCATTACGGCCGAAGATGTTTCATCACGGCCAAAAAGAAAAAATAAGCGTCCACCATATTAGCAATCGCTGTGTTGTATGCTTTCCAAAGTGTCTCCGAGGCGGGTGTGCCCTCACGGCTTGTGTCACACATATGGTTCATGCACACAATACTGCGACAGTGTTTCATGCATCCCTCGTGAAAAATGTTTTTATTCCCATACTGTGTCATACGATATTTGTATCTGTTATGCCATTTTCTCTCGGTATTCGTGCAACATCCTACTCATTGGTTCTGTGAGCAAACTGTGTGTTCTGAAAAGGTTACTCCACAGGGGCATGTACTAGGAGCCACATGACCTATGACCATGATTTTTTCCCCCACTAGCTGCCTTCTAAAATTTACGTCCACCTGAAATTAAAAAAAGTACATCAGGTGCTGTACAAAACAACATATGCTCTTGTTTGATGATGCCTATAAGACATATGTTGTCAACCAGACATTTTTTTCATATATTCAAGACATATTCAAGAAATTATGGACAACAATGGCAATTACGTCATAATGATGCAGTTACATAGCCAGAAAAACATTTCAGGAGGTGTTTCATGAGGCCCTTACATGAGGTGGAGGAGTCCCCCTCGTTCATTTTTTGGGGGCACTTCATTAGTGGTTATGCCGCTGCACTGATGTCACTATGTTGTAAGCATGTGTCATCCTGGGCATTCGGAATTACTCAGCTACAGTATGTTAATTCAGAATCAGGTTTCATAAGTTACCTGCAGGCTGCAGGAAGTTACCTGCATAAGTTACCTGCTGGAAAACAGATGCCAACATACCTGTAATCCAGTGTCTCCAGGAGTGCAACACACCAGTTGCGTTTCGACATTCACATTTCGCAAGCGTCATGCTATCCCACGTGACTTCCTTTTGATCAGTGAAAATCACACCCGTCATGGACATATATGTTCATCTCAGCGCTAATCACGTTTTGCATGCTATAGAAGGAGAGGGGATCAATACGCTTTATTTCGTGTTTTGATATCTTGTTGTTTTGCTACTCTCACCTCTCACGTCGGATGGTGCCTGGCAACGTTGGGTGGTGGTAACTCGTTCCTTGTGCGATCGAGCAGTTGCGTGCAGTTTACGATGTGTTTTGCTATTTTTGGAGCTATAATCTGTAAATCAGGGTGTGGGAGCGAATCAAAAACCGAAAAAGAAAAAAAAAACACGTTATTTTGGTGCGAACCGGAACGGAATCGAAACCGTATACGTTTTTTTTCGCTCAGGAGGGAAACCGAAAAATTTACTTAACGGTTTTCGGTCCAAGAAAAAACTTTGCCGGTTTGGACTAGGAATAGACGAATGAAACTGACGTCGTGTGTTCTGAAATAATGTCATGGATACTTTACGAGGGTTACGGTGGAATGTATGTCGGTATACTATGACCCGTGAGCTCCCTTTGTAACGTTTTATCGTTCGCGCACATAGACGGTACATGTGACCGGTTGTGACTCTCTACCAATGTGCCATAGTGTTCGTTTTAATTTCATCCGACCAAACTCTTCTCAACTAAACAGCGACCCAAGAGGGCTAGAGTCACTGTACCCGGGGGAAGAGTATCGCATTCGCTTTCCCTGTGCCGCCGCCTCGCTCATTCGCCGAGGCGCGTCACGTGGTGCCCTTTCCTCCTTTTTGCTTCCAACTTCCCGGCGGGTCTACGGAGAACGCAATAGCTGTGACGCATGTGCGTGTACGTTTGTGTGACGCTCTTGCGTTTTTGTACGTGAAATGGATCCCAGAGAGCTGAGGAACTACGAACAACCATGCCTGAATGTTGTGCAGGAACGGGACAGAGTCAGGCAAAGCCTTTTTCTGCATTCCGACGGGTAAAAGTGACGGGACGCGTCGATCGGCACAGAATCGGCCGGAAAAAGCCTTTGCACACTGTATTGAATAACAGTTAAACTGTGCGAAGAACAGCCGGGCGTCTCAAAGTAGTGCTTCTCGGATCTTCCTATTGCGTTCTCTGTTCTGCGGTGCTAACAAAACGCCACTCTCAGGACCACTTCATACGCGACGACTTCGAGGACAAGGAGAATCGATAGGAAGAAGCTGAAGTGGACGGCAGTCCGTAGCATTTTTGCATACCGGACACCTATCAGGCTGAGGAAAGCTCTTATCCCCCGTTCTTCGCACGCAGAGTTCTCATAGGAGTCACCAAAAGACTTGCACACTGAAGTTGATGACACCCTAGTATAGGATCAAGGGGAAGTGGAGGAAGGTAATGCGTCGAAATGCATGTAGATATTCACCTTATCAGGTAGTCTTATGAAAACTATGTATTCAGAAATATTTAGCTGTAATTGGGAGTGAATCAACTTTGCCGAGGAAGACACCACCGTCACAAATTTCTGTGAACAGAGCATCGAGGATATATGTACAGGACAAACCTGCAGACAAGCCATGAGATGGTTCCTTCGACAAGATCGTATTCTTAAAAGGAACGAACAAAGGCTGAGACGGAATGTAGTGACCTGAAGCTCTCGATCTACTCCTCGTGGAAGATCAACTGCTTGCATTGGAGAGGGGGACTGGACGAACAATCCACAGCACTTTAAATGCGCATGAAAAAGCGTTGGCATGCGCATAGCCATTGAACGTGTGAAATAGAAATTTAATTGTGAAAAGATGATAATAAAACTGGTGGAGGTTATTTATGTCAATCTGAAGCTGCACAGGCGAGCACTATAGTTTTATTTCCACAAAACAAATGAACTAAAAGGGGGGGAAAATGCTCTACGGAGCGCAAACGAGACTGGACGATGCCTTACAACGGCGAACACGCGCCAAAATAATTCGTCTCTTAGCTACATAATACAATAAATGATACTGTAGAGACGCTTGTGCCCTCTTCAATAAGTATTAGCCGAGTCCCACCACAGGAAGTCACAAAAGTTGTGGTACACAACCGCGAAATCAACGCCATGTAACACTGAACTACTGCTATCCTAACACGCGCTCCGCGGCGGCTTGGAAGCAATATGGCTGCCGGAGCAGACGACGCGGAGCGATTGCGGTACTCTTCCCCCTGTACAGTGACTCTAAAGAGGGCTGTGTAACGGCTCCTCTATCGGTAATGTCGCGCAACGCGTCTCTTGTTTGGGAGCTGCGATGTTGAATACATATCCGCGAGGGCAAGCGCGAGCGAAATGGTGCCTCTTTTGTGGACAGGACACGAAGAAAGAAAACGAAGCCGTCGAGCGCGTTTGTGAGTGAAGGTGTTCCTCGATTTGCGTCGTACTGGTACGGTGGTGCTTGCTGGTTAGGAAGCAGCAACAGACATTCGGATGGGACGCCATCGCACCAATCAAGCAAGAAAGTACTTTACGTATGACGTCACGACAAACAAGCCCGTCTGTATCATGCGCTTCAAGAAAGGAGAGCGCCTATTTGAAGAGACAGTCACCTACAGGAACCAGGAGCTACCAATTCCACAGCTGCTTATTAATATTGAATACCATATATGCGGAATAAACGCGTTTACATTTTGCAATTGATTTTTTTTTCTATGAATGAATATGCCCACCAGAAGCGGAACCGGTTAAATCCGGTATGAACCGTTATGTTTTTGCTCCGGAGCAGAACGGGTACCGGACCGTTTGTGATAGAACCGGAACGAAAAACGTTTCGGTTCGACACCCTGCTGCAAATTAGCGGACTTTACCGTGTTCTTTATTTTCCGTCGCTATATATATCTATATATATATAAGGGGGGAAAAATTAGCAGGAGCTCTTTGGCTGCACGTATAGCATATGTTTGTAAGCCAAACGTCGCCATGCCAGTACTGGACAGCTGTCTCGGCCTTCTTGGGCCTCATCAGCAGTACGCAGGCAGGCAACGTTTAAGCGGATGGCGTCAGAAGGTCACGTGGCACGTGATGCCTCCCGTCAGGGTGTCCTAAGACACCTCTGAAAGCCCAGTGCAAAGCCAGTCAAGTGTATAAGGGGGAAAAATTGGCAGGAGCTCTTTGGCTGCACGTATAGCATATATTTGTAAGCCAAACGTCGCCATGCCAGTACTGGACAGCTGTTTCGGCCTTCTTGGGCCTTATCAGCAGTACGCAGGCAGGCAACGTTTGAGCGGATGGCGTCAGAAGGTCACGTGGCACGTGATGCCTCCCGTCAGGGTGTCCTAAGACACCTCTGAAAGGCCAGTGCAAAGCCAGTCAGTAGTATATATATATACGAAGAGTGTTCGAGTCAAACCGGGACTTTCTGTCTCCTGAGTGTACAAATGGTTCGCGCTACTTCTTTTTCGTCATTTTCACACGCGACAGGCCTCGGCGTTCACCACGTGGTGGTCCAAAGTTTGTGCAAAACAGAAGACACTGCTGGACAAGATGGCCGACAACGAGGTGAGCGCGCACATCGAACAGCAAATTGTCATGAAGTTTCTCGGGAATGAAGACGTAAAGTCATCTGAAATTCACAGAAGACTTCAGGCTCAGTATGGCCACGATACACTTAGCCGCAGCAAAGCGTTTGAGTGGTGCAAACGATTCCGAGACGGCCGTACATCAGTGCAGAACGATCCCGGCCGGGACGGCTCAGAGCCCAGTGTCAGAGCTCCTGAGAACATCCAACATGTGGAGCGCCTGATCCTCAAGGACCGACGGATAACATATGTCTCGAACTGGCTCGAAAGACGGACCTTTCTATGGGACCGTTGAACACTATTATTCATGAACACCTCCAGTTTCGGAAAGCCGGGCCTCATCACCAAAGGAGCCCTCCTCCTACAGGACAATGCATGCCCGCATACCGTACATCTCACGACACGCACCTTGCAGGAACTTGGCTTGGAGTTGGTGCCACATCCCCCTTACAGTACAGACCTCGCCCCCAGCCATTTCCACCTCTTCGGTCCACTGAAGGCGTTCCTTGGGGGTCGCCATTTCAGCTGCGACGACGAGGTCAATAATGCAGTCCGATCATGGCTGCTACGCGCCGGTAAGGATTTCTACGCTGCTGGCATCCAAGCCCTCGTGAAACGCTGGGACAAGTGCATTAGTGCCCAGCTGGAGACTACGTTGAAAAATAAAACTAATTTCTCGCCTCTAAGTTCATTTCACTTTTGCGAAAAATGAAAAGTCCCGGTTTGACTTGAACGCCCCTCGTATATATATATATATACAGGGTGTCCACGCTAAGTGTGAACAGATCTTTTAAAAATATATCAATCACTTTTTCCGAGATGAAATCAATTGCAATATAGCATATGCTGAAGGGCACTCCCTAGGGGGGCATTAACAGACTCCTAAGGCAATGTCTTAATTAACTTTCAATAATTAACTTTTTAATTATAAAAGCTACGAAGTTGCTCCAATGAGAGCATCTGATCTCTTCAGTCACCAGATACCAAAGCCGTTTTCAGAACAAAAATCCGTTCGATAGATCGTCCGCAAAAAATTCGTGAAGGAACGGCATTTTTTCTTATTTTTATCCTGAATGTAGCAAAGCACATGCGTTAGCAGTGTGCCAATCTATATATAGCTGTGGCTGACGCTGATACATGATCCCAAAGGTGTTTGCGCGCGGGGAAGTTAACTGAATTAAATTGCACGTTTTATCTCTGATGCCTCGTCCTCTGTCACTCACTTATCCGCCGACAAAGCACTGATTTCCAACATCGTGATATCGGCGCTAAGCCGGTGGTTATAAAACGGTTGGGGGGTTCGGCTTACGGGATATCGGCATGCGACGCGTGATCCATTTCGGGCCATTCCGTATATTCACTCCGGTGTCCGCCCATTTGTTCGAACGCCGTTTGGTCGAACGCCGGTTGATCGAACGCCGCTTGTTCGAAAGCCGTTTGATCGAAAGTCTGTTGGTCGACGCCGTTTGTTCGAAAGACATTTGTTCGAAGGGAGTTCAAAGCTCGCAGCGTGTCCTTAGCACCTCCACCTCTTTTCTGTAACTTTTGACTCGAGCATACGGAAGCAGGCAACCAGTGTCCTCTGCTTCTTTTTTTTTCTTTTTTTTTAGCTAAACAGGGGAGACCTCTGGTTATTTTCAGACCTTTGTCATTCACGAACAGCACAGCTGAATAGAACAATGCGGAAGAATCCGGCGAACCATAGGACACATATTGAAGCAAATAGCCTCAGATTGCGAGCAACCGATAGTCTGTGCCTCTTCTGGGCACCCTTTTCATTGCTGGCGACAAATTTAAAGGGAACCATCTGAAATGGGATAGCCATATGTGCGCAAAAGCACTCGGAGTCTGTGGATCCTAAGAAGGAAGTTTCGTCATGGTACAAAATAATGATATTAAATTAACAGCCATATAAAACCTTAGTTCAACCTTGGTTAGAGTATGCATCTGCAGTCTGGGATTCCTACACATGCACGCAATAAAAAAAAAATGAAAACGAAGAAGAAGGAAAAAGTAGACAAAGTACAAAGATCAGCTCCCCGGCTTATATTGTCTGGGTTTCGAGGGACCTCTTCGGTTCCATGTATGTTGCAAGAACCAAATTTAGAGTCACTTGCACATAGGCGCAAAGTAAATAAACTAAAACTGTTCTTTCTCCTATACAATGTCAGTTTTTGACTACAAACATTAGTAATACATTGTTAAATTTTGTCCACGTTCGACGCGCATAAACCATTCAAGAATGTCATTTATTTATTTATTTGTCAAAGTTGTTTGTTATTTGACAATTGACGTCAATTATTATTTGACAAAGTGTTGGGGACTAGGGGTGAAAGGCATGTAGTCACAATCTGTCAGAGAGGAAAAACCTCTCGAGGAGAGTTGTCGAACGGGAGAGGGTGAACAACCCAGGCCCTTGAACCGCTTTCTGGATGCGAAGAAGTGGGTTAGGATGAGGAATGTGTCTATGGGCAAGCGTATTACACAGAGATAAATATTCCTTAGGATAACAGCATCTAGGACTGACGCTTCTTTTGTTTTTCTTCTTGTTTTTTGTTAGATCAATGCTACAAGCGAACCAATAAAAAAATCGATCAAACGACCGCTGCCGTTTCGATCAAACGGCGTTCGATCAAATGGCTTTCGACCAAATGTCCATGATATGCTACAGCGTATAAAAACGACAGTGTACTCCCCTACCGAGGCATTACGGCACGGGTTTCAGAGGACCGCCCTCGACCACATGTACTGTTGTCGGAAGCCTATCAGAAGGCCGAATGCCAAAAGGCCGAAAAATCATAACGTGGAACTATCATAAGGCCGAAAGCCAAAAGGCCGAAACATCATCACGCTGTACTGTCAGTAGGCCGAAAGTCAAAAGGCCGAAAATCAGAAGGCCAAAAATGGAAAGGTCAAAGAGACAGAAGACCCTGAATGGGGCTGTTCTTGTCATAAGATTATAAAAAAGTTTCCTGACTCTTATATCAGAAATCGAATAATTGGAATGCGTAGCATTTGGTGCTCAGAAATAGACTGGCTAGAGAAAAAAAAATCTACAGCATGTTTACTATCAAAAGAAAGTGTCTCGTGGGCGAATACCAGTGAATGACTTGTATCACCCACTGAATGAATTGTAGAGGAGATGGTGTTTCTCTACATTTGGTGACCCGAACGTGATTTGAACAAGCAACCGTCTGAATCGTTTGCTATACAGAAATAACTTAAACCCAGTTAATGACCAATGAATTTACCCCATAGGATATTTATGACAAGATCTGTAGGATTTTTTTTCTTTCTTTTTGCTTCGCCTGCAACTTTCTGTACCGTTCAATTTGAAGAGCTGTATAATGACCACGCTTGTGTCTGACACAGGAGCACAGTATATGATTTCTTCCAGAATAGTCATCAGTTGTCCCAGGTCATTCACTCGGCTACTCACCCTACTTATCGAAAGGCCGAACAATTAGGTGCCGTTTTGAGTCAGAGCTGATGATAGGGAAGTGGTTTTAGGAATGACCGAGGTTGAAGCCGTTGTTGAAAATGGGATGAGAATGGGAAATGTCATCCCGCATAGCTCGTAATTTTTCATTTTAATGTATTGCCATTGTGTAAAATAAACACATACAATAACACAGTGGTTCATATCTCTACTTTTCCTTTTTGTTTTCCCCTAAGTGATCGAAAGTACATTATTAACGCGAAGTTCGGTGAAATAATTTCTTTGCTGTATTAATTCACAACAAGTGTATCCTACTTAATTTGTAGAGCTAATCTTTTATCGCAGTTGGAATAAAAGTTTTCGTATCCTGGGTTCCTTATATTTCGGCCTTTCGATAATTCGGTTTTCTGACTTTTCTGCCTTCTGATTGTTCGGTGTTTTGATTTTTCGGACTTTTGATTTTCGGCCTTCTGATAATTCCGCCTTATGAGTTTCGGCCTTATGATTGCCACCCACTGTTGTCATCGCCAACAAAAGCCTGTCCATGCAGTTCCTTGCAACAAATGTCACCTGCATTAATTTCGCAGCCTGCTGTGGTCAGTTGCATGCGTCTCCTGGTTTCACATAGAAAGATGATGCGCGCCCAGTCGATTGACAGCGGTACGGTGCCACCAAAAGTTTAATGAAAGAAACCACCAAAAAAGTAGTCTTCTTTCGTCATTAGCTAGCATTACCAAACATACGCACAAAAACAGCCTGGGAGTCTCGTCAAAGTCCTTCTGTAACATGTGTGGCATCATGTTCAGTAAAAGGGGGAAGAAGAAAGAGTTTCTGTCGGCATTATCTAAACATACGCACAAAAACGGCACGGGCATGGCATCTCATCAAATTCCTTTCGTAACAACACGTGTCGCATGACACAGTGAAGACAAAAAGGGGGTATGAAACAGAAGAAAAAGAAACGCAAAGGGAAACAGTCCATAATGACGCATTGTCCCGCGAAACGACAAAGAAACAAAAACGGGGTATGCCTCTCACCGCCCGTGTCCCGGTCCACAGCGCATCGCACACGAATCGCATGAAATGCTCAATAAAAGGGAAGGCACACACACACGCCAAAGAACGCTCTACTATCACCCAAACACGGGCGCAACGATTCCGCGGACGTCTTATCAAGATCACTCTAGCAACGCGTGTTCCATATATTTAATAAAGCAAACAAACGCGGGCATCGCCCAAGGACGCCGCAAACGCGCCATTCGAAGTCCGCGCCTAACAGGCACTGAATCAAGCCATCATAAAAGGTTCATTAAAAGCAAAAACAAACAAACAAACGTGGTCATCGCTCAAGGACGCCGAAAACTTGCCACGGATATGTTCAGGTAATGAATCAAGCCATCATGAAACGTTCATTAAAAGCAAAAACAAACAAACAAACGTGGTCATCGCTCAAGGACGCCGAAAACTTGCCACGGATATGTTCAGGTAATGAATCAAGCCATCATAAAACGTTCATTAAAAGCAAAAACAAACACACAAACGCGGGCATCGCTCAAGGACGCCGATCATGAAACGTTTATTAAAAGCAAAAACAAGTGAGCACAGGAGCCCTCAAAATCCGTCAATTCATTCCACGAAAACAGAAAAAGGAGAAAAAACAAAGAGAGACAGAAATGGGATCATGACTCAGTACTTATCGCCGACCATTTTCGCGGTCCCAAGGAACGCGCGTACCTAGGTTCACACAGAGGGTTCACAGATCGAGCAGCGCCATCTCACGGGCCAACTCAGGGCCGTGGTGGATGTGTAGATGACGATGGTCTTCCTCTACATGAGCCCCGACCGGCGATGGTGGTATGCCACGGAGAGGCGATGACGGTGGCCTATCTCCATGGCCGCGCCGGTGGAACTGAGGCAGGACTTTACCGTGAACTTGCAAGGCGCCACCATCTTTAGCAAGATCGACCTCATGAAGGCGTACCATCAAATTCCGGTAGCCCCCGACGACGTCAAGAAAACCGCCATCACCACCCCGTTTGGACTGTTTGAGTTCCCGCGCATGCCTTTTGGCCTGCGCAATGCGGCTCAAACATTCCAGCGGTTCATCGACTGCGTCGTGCGCGGTCTGCCGTTCGTCTTCGCCTATATTGATGATCTCCTAGTCGCCAGCGCCACCCCTCAAGAGCATGAACATCACCTCCGTGTCCTGTTCGAACGTCTCGAAGCCCACGGAATAGTTGTCAACTCTCAGAAGTGCGAGTTCGGGGTGCAAACGGTCGAGTTCCTTGGCCACAAGGTAACACCCGAAGGCATCTATCCGCTACCAGAAAAGGTCCAGGCAATTACGACGTTCCCGCAGCCTCACTCACTCCATCAGCTGCGGCGCTTTTTGGGCCTCGTTAACTTCTACAGGCGTTTTATCCCGCGCTGCGCCGAGACCCTTCGTCCACTCGAACAACTCCTTAAGTGCACGAAGTCACCGTCCAGCTCACTTCCTTGGACACCTGAAGTCGACGCAGCCTTTCAGCGAATCAAGACCGCCCTCGCACAGTGCACTATGCTGCACCACCCCAAGCATGACGCCCCCACAGTCCTCATGGTTGACGCATCGGGGACCGCTGTAGGCGCAGTTCTCCAGCAGAGGATCAGTGACGCTTGGCAGCCTACCGCATTTTTCTCCAAAGGCCTGAAGCCCCCCGAAGCCAAATACAGCACCTTCGAACGGGAACTTCTCGCGGCGTACTTGGCCGTTCGCCACTTTCGCCATTTTTTGGAAGGTCGCGCATTTACCATCCTGACGGACCACAAGCCCCTCACGCACGCCTTCCAGTCGGCCAGCAGTCGGTATTCTCCGAGAGAGATTCGCCACCTAGCATTCTTGGCTGAATTTTCGACCGACATCCAGCACGTTAGGGGGTCCCGCAACGGTCCTGCCGACGCCCTCAGTCGCATTTCCTCCATTCCAACAGTCACTGACCCCTCGTCGCCTGACGTCATAGCCGAAGCCCAAGCCCACGACGAGGAGCTCCGCCTTTTGCGCCTCCGCCCGAGCTCCTCGCTGAAGCTGTTGGATTTCCCTGTACCCGGTTCTTCCCGCATCATTTGCTGCGACACCACGACGCCCCGGCCAAGACCCTTCGTACCCGCCCACCTCCGACGGTCACTCTTTGCAGCGCTGCACAATCTGGCCCATCCTGGCATCCGTGCGTCTCAGCGCCTCGTAGCAGACCACTATGTGTGGCCTTCCTTAAACAGCGACGTGCGAACCTGGGCACGTGCCTGCCTACGCTGTCAGCGATCGAAAACTCACCGCCACACTGTGACCCCACTAGGGCGTTTCGCTCTCCCCGACGCCCGCTTCGACATGGTCCACCTGAACATAGTGGGACCGCTGCCCCCGTCCTCCGGCAATCGCTATCTCCTCACCGCCGTGGACCGTTACACTCGATGGCCAGAGGCGTTCCCCATGCCAGACATGTAAGCCGAAACTGTCGCCGCCACCTTCTTGTCTATGTGGATATCGCGTTTTGGCGTACCCTCCCAAATCACAACTGACCGGGGGCGGCAGTTCGAAAGCCAGCTCTTCACCGCTTTCGCTACCCTCCTCGGCACCACCAGGATACGCACAACGTCCTATCATCCTGCTTCTAATGGCATGGTGGAACGTTTACATCGCCACCTCAAAGCCGCGCTCATCGCCCACGAAGACAGAGATCACTGGGTCTCCTATCTCCCTCTCGTCCTCTTGGGTATTCGTGCCGCCCTTAAGCCGGACCTCGGATGCAGTTGCGCCGACCTCGTCTACGGCTGTTCACTCCGCGTCCCCGCAGAGTTCTTTAGCCCGTCGAAACCCGACATATCACCTTCGGCCCCCCTTCAGCGCCGTCATCGCTCTTTCTGCATTGTGCGAGCAACCCCGTCGAGAGCTGCATCCCACCATAGCCCCAACATCCCCCAAGACCGACCTACGGCAACCCACGTGTTCCTGCGGACAGACTCGGTGCGCAAGTCCCTCTCTCCGCCTTACTCCGGACCGCATCCTGTCCTCGCCAGGAACGACAAAACATACCGCATTTTGGTACACGGGAAAGAGGATACCGTCTCGGTCGACCGGCTGAAACCGGCGTACCTCGAAAACCCCGGCATTGTCGCCTCCTTTGCGCCCGGTTCCTCGTCGTCCGTCGCTCCCAACAGCCGCTCCTCTGCACCCGGCCGCTCTAAGCATGTCTCATGGCCGGACAGCCTGGGCTGTCTCCAGCGGGAGGGCCCTGTAGCAGACGACACAGATGGCGTGCGCCGTGCGCAGGCACATCGAGTTTTGCACGCCCCTCGTGTTACGCGCCAGCCTTTGACCATTCTACTCGGCCACCCTGATCGAGTTCAGTTGGCACCCAGCCGGCAATAAAGAACCTTCCGTTGCGGTCCTGTCTCTGACTCAACACTGGTGACCCAAACGTTCGCAACGTCCATGAACTACAACGTAGCACCCGGTGCAGGGCAGCCGTCCGCCGCCCCTGCCACCTCTTCCGCTATCGCCCCACATCCCGAGGGTTCAACTGCTGCATCGACCCCTTCGACAGTGCAGCATCTCGCCGTGCGCCTCCCGTGCTTCTGGCTGCAAAACCCGCAAGTCTGGTTCATGCAAGTGGAGTGCCGGTTCGCGCTGGCTGGCATTACCAACCAAACTACGAAGTACCGCCACGTCGTGAGCGTCCTACCTCAGGATGTCGCCGCCCAGCTGGTCGACCTGCTTGCCACTCCCCCCACGCAGAACCCTTATGACACGCTGCGAACTGCTATTCTCGACCGGACCACAGCCTCCGAACGACAAAAATTGCAACAGCTTTTGACAACCGAAGAGCTGGGCGACAGCCGGCCCAGCCAGCTCCTTCGCCACATGCAGTCGCTCCTTGGTGACAGGGCTCCTTCTTTCGACCCTTCCCTTTTGAAGGAGCTATTCCTCCAACGTCTTCCTGCCAATGTGCAGATGATACTAGCTACAGCTACCAGCCTGCCTCTTCCAGACTTGGCTGCTCATGCGGACAAAATCATGGAGGTTTCTTCCCCACACATCGCCGCCATCCCCGCTGCAGTTGGCGTGCAGCCAGCCCATACCCACTTCGCGCCGGTCCCTTCTGGCGGCGATTCCCTTGGCCACTTGAGGGAAGATTTCAATCGCCTATCGGCCATGGTCGTCTCTGCCCTACAACAACCACAGGCACGCTCGCGGCGCAGAAGCTCCCGGCGCTTCCGTTCCCCCAGCAACAGACCCACTGCCCGCCCACCAAGTCATGCCCGCGACGGTTCCCCTGCTCCTGGCCTTTGTAGGTACCATCGCCGTTTCGGCGCAGAGGCCCGCCACTGCATTCTGCCTTGTACCTGGGAGGGAAACTCTTCCGGAGGCCGCTAACGGCTGCGGCCGTCTCCGTCCCGTTCAGCAGCCGATTATACTTAGTCGTCGACCAGACCTCTCGTACCCGCTTCCTGGTCGACACGGGGGCCGAGGTTAGCGTGCTCCCAGCCTCCGCGGCAGATAAGCGACGCAAGCCCATTTTTCACCTCACGGCTGTGAATAACACGGGAATCCCTGTCTTCCGGCAGCAGTCCGCCACTCTCAATTTGGGACTGAGCCGAAGTTTCGCTTGGTTATTCCAAGTCGCCGCCGTCGACCACGCGATATTGGGCACTGATTTTCTTCAGCATTTTCGCCTAACAGTGGACATGGCACGGAAGCGACTGGTGGACACATCAACAAGCTTGTCTGTGCGCGCCTTTGATGCCCAGAAGACACCCATCAGCACTGCCACGGTGATCGGTGCCTTATCCTCTCCCTTCGCTGCGCTGCTGAAGGATTTTCCTTCATTAACTCAAGCGCCGGATTGGTCGAAGCCCGTGGCCCATGACGTAGTCCATCACATCCACACCTCCGGCGCCCCCGTCTTCGCCCGCCCACGTCGTCTGGCGCCAGAAAAATTGAAGATCGCACGTGCCGAATTCGACCATATGCTTGCAATGGGTGTCGCTCGTCCGTCTTCAAGCAGTTGGTCTTCGGCACTGCATATGGTGCCTAAGAAAACCGGCGACTGGCGCCCTTGCGGCGATTACCGTGCTTTGAATTTAGTCACCATTCCCGACCGCTACCCTCTGCCTCGCCTTCAGGACGATGGTCTTCCTCTACGTGAGCCCCGACCGGCGATGGTGGTGTTGGGAGCTCTAAATAACGACAACCTGTTCGGTTAGTGGCGAGAGCCCAACTGATGGTTTAATGATTGTGCTCGTGAGATGGTGCCTCGCACCAGTAGCGATGTGGATGACCAGACCAGCGATGTGGATGAAGGTGCTGCACTGCTACATGGCCCTCCCCTTAGCGAAGCGGTCGACAGTCATGGGCAAGCGGTGGCAAGGGGAAGGGCCCAGTGGACGTGGCGAGGTGAGCGGGTAGTAACTGAGGTGGCGGGCCTGGGAGACGGTGAGCAGGGAAGCTCGACGGGGGAAACTACTTCTGAGGTGGTTGCAGAAACCGACGCGGAAGAGGAAGGGGAATCTCCGGGCTTCTCCAAGAATGCCGGCTTCAAACGGTCGATGGACACTGTGTCCTGACGGTTTCCGAGCTGAAGCGTGAAGTGCTTCTGAGAGCGCTTGATGACACGGAATGGTCCATCATAGGGATGTTGCAGAGGCTTGCGGGTGCCATCATGCCGGACAAATACATGGGTGGCGGACTCAAGAAGTGGGTGCTGGAAGGAGGGTCGTGTACAAGGTCGCGAAGATTGAGGGCGAAGTTGGGCCATGGTGTTGCGCAAGCGGTCGACGTAGGAGGTCAGGTCAGCGAGGGGAGGATTGGCTGGAGTCGGGAAAAAGTCACCGGGAATACGGAGCGTGGCGCCGTAAACCATTTCCGCCGGCGTGCAGCCCAAATCTTCTTTAACGGTCGCACGAAGCGACAGGAGCACGAGAGGCAGCACTTCGGTCCAGCACGCACTGCCATTGGCCTTGAGGGCGGTCTTGAGACGACGATGAAATCGCTCTACCATGCCGTTCGCCGCAGGATGGTAAGCGGTGGTTCGAGCGCGGTGAGAGCCGAGTATGGTGGTAAGGCGGGCGAAGAGGCCGGACTCGAACTGCCTGCCGCGGTCGGTCGTTATGGTAGCCGGGACGCCAAAGCGGGCGACCCACGTCTGGACGAAGGCTGCAGCTACGGATGAGGCTGTGATGTCAGCAAGTGGGGCGACTTCAGGCCAGCGGGTGAATCTGTCTATGATGGTGAGCAGATAGCGAAAGCCTTGCGAGGGTGGAAGTGGCCCGACAATATCTATGTGAATATGAGAGAAGCGAGAGTCCGGTGCCGGGAACTTTGCAAGTGGAGATGACGTGTGCCGGGATATTTTGGAGCGCTGGCACGGCAGACAGGATTGGACCCAGCGCTTGACGTCGCGGTGCATGTTGGGCCAGACGTAGCGAGCCGATACCAGCTTATGTGTAGCCCGGACGCCGGGATGGGCCGCGCCGTGGAGTTGGTCGAAAATAGCACGGCGGATCGTTTGCGGGAGAAAAGGGCGGGGAGTGCCGGTAGACACGTCACACCGGACGGTTGACGAAGCTCCAGGCAGCGCGACGTTCCTGAGGTCAAGACGTGTTGGCGAGGAGCGGTAAGAGGCCAACTCGGGATCCTGAAGCTGCAGATCGGCGATGACGTCGAGTGACAAGGCGGGGGTGGTAGCGGCGGCGATGTCTACGCGACTGAGAGCGTCGGCAACGGAGTTTTGTAGACCGGAGAGATGGCGTATATCAGTCGAGAACTCCGACACAAAGGCAAGGTGGCGTTGCTCTCGTGTGGTGTAGTTGGCACCGGACGAACGGAAGGCATAGATGAGGGGTTTATGGTCCGTGAAGATGGTAAAGACACGGCCTTCGACAAAGTGCCGGAAGTGTTTGACGCTGAGGTATATGGCGAGCAGTTCGCGTCCAAACGTACTGTAGCGTGTTTCCGCAGGGCGCAATTTGCGTGAAAAGAAACCGATGGGAGTCCAATCATCCGAGTCGTCAGACATCTTCTGCTGGAGCACGGCGCCCACGGCAGTAGCCGAAGCGTCTACCATCATGCAAGTTGGGGCATCTGGGCGAGGATGGGCAAGGAGGGTGGCGTTTGCCAAAGCCTCCTTGATTCTGTCGAATGCAGTGATGGAGTCGGCAGTCCAGGCCAGTGGTTGGGACGCTGGAGACTTGGTGGTGAGGAACTGCTCCAATGGGCGAAGGATCTGAGCGCAATGCGGGATGAAGCGGCGATAAAAATTCGCTAATCCCAGGAATTTGCGGAGCTGGCTTAGAGATGTTGGCCGGGGAAACTCTGCGATTGCCTTGACTTTTGATGGGAGTGGTGTGAGGCCATCCGCAGAAATCCTATGAACCAGAAAGTCCAAGGAGGAGACGCCAAATTCGCTCTTGCTGGCGTTAATAATAATTCCGTACTCGGAGAGACGAGAGAAAAGCTTGTGCAGATGGATGATGTGCTCCTCTTCGGAGTGACTGGCCACGAGGATGTCATCGATGTATGCAAAAACAAATGGCAAACCTCTGGTGACGGAATCTATGAAGCGCTGGAATGATTGAGCGGCATTCCGTAACCCGAAGGGCATCCTTGGGAATTCAAACAAGCCAAACGGTGTTGTTATGGCTGTTTTTGGGATGTCGGCTTCCGCAACGGGTATCTGGTGGTAAGCGCGCACCAAATCAAGCTTCGAGAAAATCGTCGCGCCGTGAAGGAATGCCGTGAAATCATGGACATGAGGGATGGGATACTGATCGGGGATGGTAACCCGATTAAGCGCTCTATAGTCCCCACATGGCCGCCAGTCACCGGTTTTCTTTGGGACCATGTGGAGAGCAGAGGCCCAGCTGCTTGATGATGGACGAATAATGCCCATTTCCAACATGTGGTCAAATTCGTCCTTCGCAATTTTCAGCTTCTCCGGCGGTAGTCTACGGGGGCGGCAGAAGACGGGAGGACCTTTTGTCTCGATGTGGTGGACCACACTGTGCGGGACAGGCTTCGACCAATCTGGTGGGCGCGTGAGTTGAGGGAACTCCTTGAGGACGGCAAGGTAGGGATTACCGTCAGCTTGAAAGATTGACACGCCCAGAGACTGATGGGACGATCGTATGCCGGAGACAGTGAGGCTGGTGGCAGAGTCAATGAGTCGGTGGTTGCGCATATCGACGAGCAGCTGATGGTTATTAAGAAAGTCTGCGCCGAGAATGGGGTGAGAGACAGCCGCAACCAGGAAGAGCCAACGGAACACACGGCGGAGACCCAGGTTCAACGTGAGGGAGCGTTGACCATACACGGGGATCTTAGATCCGTTAACAGCGGTGAGGTGGAAGAGAGGTGGCTGTCGTCGTTCGTTCCCGCTCGCTGGCAATACGCTCACCTCCGCGCCGGTGTCCACAAGGAAGCGGCGGGCTGATGTTTTGTCCCGTATATAAAATAGGCGACTGGACTGGGAGGATGGACCATTGGTCGCCATCAATGGCCCACGGGCGGGTTTCCCTGCTGCCAAGAACATGGTAGTAGGCAATGACGGGCCTCGGCGCCAAACTTGCGATGGTACCAGCAAATCGTCGTCGCCAGGCTTCCGTCGCGGTCTCTGCTATTCGAGCGGCTGGGAGAATAGCGCCGTGGACTCCGACTGAAACGGCGGCGACGGTAGGGTTGACGAGTTTGCTGCGGTGGAGCATGTGATGCTGCAATTAGAGAGGCAAGCGCGCGGAACTCGCGGCAGAGGTCTTCTAATTGCGGAGAGCCAGAAGGGCTTGCCGCTGCAGACGGTGTTGGAAGAACGGGGTGTTGTGGTGCAGCGGTGGCAGCGATGGACGGGGTGGCGACCTCAACAACCGCATCTGCGAGCGTAGCCAGCTGGTCGAGTGACATGTTCGCTGCCGTTGCCAGAACCATTTGAACGTTCTGTGGCAGACGTTGTAAAAATAGTTCACGGAGAAGAACGTCGTCCATGGTAGCGGAATTGTCGCCAAGCAGCTGCCGCATTCGGCGAAGTAGCTGTGTGGGGCGGCGGTCTCCCAGCTCTTCAGCGGATAGCAGTTGTTGAAGGCGGGACCGGCTGGAGGAGGTGGTGCGTTGCAGGAGGGCTTGCTTGAGCTGGTCGTAAGGTGTGGTTGGCGAGGGGTTGGCGAGGACGTCGTACACCTCATCGGCCGCAGTTGGGGTGAGGGCGGAGGTGACGTGGTAAAATTTCGTCAGTTGTGATGTTACGCCAGCGAGATGAAATTGCGCCTCCGCTTGGATAAACCACACGGCCGGGTTGCGGTCAAAAAATTGTGGTAACTTGACAGCCACTGCCGATAAGGATGGGTTCGATGGAGGCGGCGGGTGGGCTTGATGGTCGACGGACATGGCGGTTAAGGACGATGTTCGATCCTTACGTTCGACGTTCGGGTCACCAATGTTGGGAGCTCTAAATAACGACAACCTGTTCGGTTAGTGGCGAGAGCCCAACTGATGGTTTAATGATTGTGCTCGTGAGATGGTGCCTCGCACCAGTAGCGATGTGGATGACCAGACCAGCGATGTGGATGAAGGTGCTGCACTGCTACAGTGGTATGCCACGGAGAGGCGATGACGGTGGCCTATCTCCATGGCCGCGCCGGTGGAACTGAGGCAGGCGCTTCAGGCGCGTGGCCATCTTCGTCATTGTCCACGGCCCGCTACAGATGGAACGACCCAGTGTATGTAGCATCGCCAAAAGCACGTACCCGTCTATGTTCGAACCTCTGCCCCCAGATGGCACTCAGCCGACACCGCCCACGCGTCCTCCCATTGGCGCGCTCCGGGTGGGCTGGGCGCGCGAGGGAGAGGGAAAATCTCAGGCCAGCTCTCTAGTCCATGCGTGGCGTTGGCAGCTCTCCACAGCTCCCCATAGGGCCCATAGTATAGCTAAATTCAGACAACACTGGGCACACGACCAATGAGAGTGCAGCGATTGCTTCCTCAATCCTCCAATCAGAAGTCTTTCCGTCCGGCTCGCAGCCCGACCGGTTCTGGCTGTTGTTGACTTCTGCTTTCCATACTGGCCTGTACCGGCTACCCTTCACCTCTAAGTCTACTAGCTTTCATGCACGTCGTAAAGTTATTCCGTCATTCCCAAACAACTGTGAAAAGTGTCGTAATGAACAAATTTATTTATACTAACACAATCGGCAGGTTGACACATATACATGCACTGAGCGTACTGAGTCCATTGCGTAGCGCTTCCTAGCACACTGGAACACAGTTCAAACTTGCAAAACACGCATATCGACACAGCTTATTCCCAGCAACGAACAACTGTCACATACTTGCGCACAATCGTTTGATCATCATGTCCTTGCCTGCTACACGTCAAACAGAAAATGCTGCTTCATGAACCGTATTTTCTTGTCACCGCTATGCAGATCTGATGGCGCTCGAACATGTTCATCGAGCCAGAATTCACGACAACACTTCAGTTTGAAATCCGATTGGCTCTTCGTAGACCGATGCTTGTGGCGAGAAACACTACAACACGATCAAAGGCACCATAATACACGGATAAAACGGCGATCGGCGAACGCACTTGCCTCCCAACGAAAGACACCGCCAACGCGGCGCCCACCGTTCAGATTTCAAATGAAACCGCCGAAGGAGAACGCAGCACGCAGGCGAGGAAACGCGAAGTGCCGTTTTCAAATTCTGGCAACCAATCCGGACACGCTTGTGGCGTCCGACCAATGGAGAGGCACGGATTGCTCCGTGCGCAGTAACACGCATTTTGATACAGATTTTGCGAGAGCTGTGGGGGGCTGGCGTTGGTGTGGGCAAAACACGCTGAACGCAACGTGCGAATGCTTTCCGTTAGTGCGACATCGGCCGTGCTGGACAATTCCCCAGGGCTTTCAACTGTCTCTATCTGTAATGTCCGACTACTTTAGAGCTCTGACGGAAGCAGTCTTTTTTTCAACGGTATACATCATGACTAAAAAGCGGTTCTTCAGGCACTAACAGGGGGCACGCTTGACCGCATAGCACGCAGTATGCCAATCATCATCGCGGATGAGATCGCTCCGTCTCCCGGTAAGCTGAGGAAGGGGGCACACACCTTTTTGTGTATCAAGTTTCCTTTCAATCGGGAGATAAAACGATACGATTCTGAAGGTTGGTTAGCCTAGAACGATTTATGCGACGAAGAGCGCTACCTGTTAGTGCCTAACAATCCATTCTCTAATCATGACGACCCCTTTGCGCTGCACATCGAAGACTGAACAGCCCACTCACAAAACATTTCGCCAACAACAAAAGCTAGCATTGTAGTTTATCCAAAATTTTCGGCGAGCCAGCTCACTCGTGATACTGTACAAGCGAACAAGTCACTGAAAGCATACAATTACATCTCAAGCGAGCTATTTGATTGGGCCGCTTCTGAAAATAGCGCTACTTTGGTACCTCCATCAATTTATGTTGCAGTCGTTTATTTATGCACACGTTTCATGAGGGAATGTCAAATGCGCTGCCATCCTGCATCCAGAGTGTGCATCGTCAAAACATAAGTTATGCCGTCACAGTGAGTATCAGACGAGCCACATGAATCGTGGGTTTGTCTCGACAGTGTCGCCGGTCAAGTGCGTATGGTCATTACACGTGCAAGGCAGGGCGTAGCAGGCGCGCAACGTTCTGCTCCTCATGCGCTGCTGTTTTGCTTGAGCCAGAACCTTGACGGCACGTAATCGACGTCAAGTAGATCACTTGACGGAAGGCCTAAAATCGCATAGGCTGCGTTACAACGCGTACATGTCTTCACGTATTAACGGTTCGGTTCAGTTCAGTTCCAAATTAAGGCTCACGATGGAATTTTCGTCAAGGGAACCTACCGTTTTGAAAATGCATATTCCATGGTCTTTCTCTGGCGTAAAAATATTTCCGTTTCAACAGCAGCCATTAAACGTGTTCTTCGCTTTGCGTCGCGCGGAATCTGATGAAAATTGATTTCGCCACCCTTTTCTCCGGATCTGCATCCAACAAATACACAGCTTTGCGGCTAGGCCATTTTTCATGAAAACAGCGGCCACTCCAATTGAAAACAGCATATTTAGCCCGCTCCGACTGGACGCCCTGTCTTCCGCAGCGCCACCGCTAGTGTGTGACGTCAGGCGCGGAAATTGGTCTAGAGTGACTTTTAAAGTCAACTGGCTCGTTATCCTCGCTTCTCCCCAAGAGAAGAAGTGCCACCACCTATAGGAGCATATGTTTGTTTGTTAAAGTTCCCACTGACGTATCTCAAATGAGTGTGTGTGATTGGGTTGCGTATGTGTGCGTGTGCTGGTGTATCAGGTCTTCAACCGAAAAGCTAGCGCTTGCAGTTCTACAGCGGCAGCTGTTAATGACACACTTCGTCTTCACGCGTCCGCGTCCACGATGACATAAAAGCCCCCTCTCTGCGTTCGTGCGTGTGCTGTGGTCTGTTTCTTCTTCAGTTTGTGGAATGTGTTGTCAAGGCGCTGAAATTGTCTAGTCAGAATGGGAAGAACAAGCTCAAGTGTAAGCGAACGCAGTTTCCGATGGGACAGGCAAATGCGATAACGATACACAAATCTAAAGACGGCAGGGATTTCCCTACACCCCTCCTCCCCCAGGGGGTGTGTACACCTTCCCTGCATTTTTGCAACCCCCCCCCCCTGAAATTTCTCAGGTGACCTCAACCAGCTGGCCACCAACACGTTCTGGTAGTGAGTCCGGCGCAGCGAATTACATCCTGTACTGTCAAACTTGGGCTGTATGAGCAGAGACATGCAGATGATCGTACCATGCATTTGTCCAAAATCATTTGAAAGTGACTGTTCAATGCATATATTGCGCGCATATACGAGCAAAAATGCGTGCGGGCACGCAAACTCAAAGCGTGGATCATCAAGAACCACTTGCGCCCAACTCAATCTCAATCAAGCGCCCAACGAGGTATTCTGTTTTTTTTTTCGTCTAAGGTTTTCACCGTTGGTTGCTAGGTATTCATTGAACTTCGTGAGACAAGGCGCTAGTCTTTCTTCTTTGTCGGTCGCGTGATTATGCATCTTAATATTGAAATTCCGTTCATAATGAATCTGTATTCTAATGTACTGTGTTATTCTAACGTAATAACAAGTACAAATAAAATGGGAAAGCTCTCCAGATATGTCAGCATTGTGCCACGATTATTTCCGTGTCTAAGAAAAATTCCGCAAGTGGAACCTTCACCAAGCATCCCCCCCCCCCTTGAAAGCTCGGCACCCCCCCAGGCAGTGAATTTCTGGGGAAATCACGGAAAGACGAGACGTGTACAGGCAAGTCGTCTACGAATGCTCCAAAACGCAACAGAAGCTGGTCTACATCGCACTCAGTGGAGCAATCGACATCTCCGGGTTGTACTTGATTAATCCCGATAATGACTTCGAGTTCTATCACGACAAACCCAGACTGAGGATTGTCGGACGAGTTGCATCGGTTGAAGGAACACCACTTGGAAACCGCAACTTCGGTCTGTATCAGCCAACTGAAGCCACGCTCGGTCTCCCTCGCAACTTTCAATGCGAAATCGATCGGTGCACATGCAGCCGATGTACAGGGTGGTCCACCAACCGTGATAGAAATTCATAGTAAATAACGTAGGCAACGGAGAGACATACGGTCATGGGATTTTTTTTCTGGCGACACTTGCCACATACTGGTACAGGTCCCTACAAAAGTTTACGGAACACCCGAGTGGTGTAATTTCCCCTCGGCACGACACCCTAGTGGCAGGCGGAAGCGGGCTTGTTCACTCGTTCAGAGGGGTGGAGGAGTGCGCCAGCAGCGACACCAATGGACCATTTCCATATTCGCGTCGCCCCTGGCGACGGAATGTCGAACGTCGTATCTTTCCCCCAATAATGGTGAAGCGCTTTTCGGACTAGCACGTTGTGTGGGAAAGTAGCAAGAGAAGATTGGTAGAAAAATGCGGAAGAGTGAAAGCGCATTGTACTCGCTACCAGACCTCAAACGTCCGCGTAACCTTGAAACCGATTATCTCCATACAATGACAATCTCCCGCAGGTGGGTCCATAGCGATGTTTTCCACTCAAAGATGTCGGACTCAAGGGCTGGGCATGCGCATTGTCGGAAATGGTCCATTCAAACCACGTTTGGAGCACATTCAAGCGATAGCGAAACTACCGCTGTGTGTCGCTCCCAGCGCACTCACTCCAGAGCCGTTTATAGCAAGAGTTTGGCCATTAGGAGGAGCCTAACTTAAAGCGCGTCATGCGACGTCACATCTGAACGACCTCCCTCGTCGTACTCTATTGTTATCCAGTCGTCAACCGGTCGCCGACGCCATATTGATACTGATCGTTGTTTACAATCCAAAGAGAGAAGACACGTGCTTATTTCGCCCTCTGAAAGCCCTTGGTCATTGAACTCCTTCAGTTTGGACCCCCCCCCCCCCCTTATCACAGGCGGCCGTGGGTCATAAGCCGCTTATTCCTGTAGATTACATTCAGCGCGACCACGAAGCTGTCGACCAGCTGTCGGACAGCATCAATATGGCGCGAACTAGATTGCTGATAAGCGGATTACGCTTGGATTCAGGCTTTCTGGGCGGCGCAACGACGTCTCTGACGTCAAAATAGGCTCCACCCATAAGGCGACAAAAGATCAGCGAATGGCCAAAGTCTCCCCATAAATGGCTCTGACTCACTCGCCCCTCTGAAAGAGTAGACGAGCCCGTTTCCGCTCGCCGGTAGGCTGTCGCACCGAGGAGGAAATACAATGCCCGCATGTTCCGCAAACTTCTGTCGGGACCTGTACCATTTTTATTTCTTTCCAATTGATGGAAATTTAATTCGTGGAATTGAACTCCCAAATTTCCCAAGTCAACCTAACGTTTTCTTCGCGGAAGTGGGTTCCTCGTGGCCATTTTACTCACCTATAGGATAGGTATAGCGCCTACAACACAATGACAATTGCTGAAATAAATTCACCTTGTATACCCCCTGATGCTTGTATACCATGATCACGTCATCCGGTTGGCGTCCATACTCTGCCTCTCCGAAACGGATGGATCCGGATCAGCCACTCACAATTAAAGAGGCTCTATAGGGCTTGGTGTTTGTCGTCTCAGAGGCTACTGGACGCAGGTAAATTCTGTACCCAATGCTCATTATTTCGAATACACTCGCAGTGCAACGCAGGAAGAATAACAAGTGCGCACTATGTCGCAGTGCGCGCTGATTGTGAGGTATGTGTAATGAGGAGTTTCACGTCAAAATAACCAATGAATACGGCATAATGACGTAATGTCCGATCTGCCAATGAAGATCACAAATGGATTCTTTTCAGGGATTGTCTCACTGGAAACCGTATTTTTTGTCTGGAATATCATTGTGGAGCATACAATACAAGAGATGAACTTCATAATCACACAACGGCGCTATTATAACCGTCCCAGCATTGCTCTAGCTTCTGTTGCGTACGCATCTGCAGTCTCATCCATACTGCACAGGCTGCAGTTGGCAGGGCCTAGGGCTTCTCGCGGTGACTGTGTAGTCTCCGTTTCATAAAGTTTCGTTTTCGAGCGTTGGCTATAATTTGTGTGTTTGATCACGTTGATGCGCTGATTATGTTCCTGTTTCCTTGTACGGCGGTATTAGCGAAAGCTTCCGCGCTACTAAAGAGTCTGCCTGTGATGTGCACCCGGGCGAGATGTATTCCTACGCATCACAGCCAAGTCGGAGCTCCCTTCATACCGCGTTGATTGGACAAAGAAATGCGGCGAGGAGCAGTTTCCGCAACATATTTCCTTTGACAACTGGATACGCTGGCTTGACGTACACTTTCCGCTGATTCGGAGAACGGAAAGAAGAACCTCCAAATTGGCATCTTTATTCACTGTTTACTAAACAAACGGTACAATGGGGTGAGTCTCGTTCCTTTTGCATTGTTGTCAGGGTCATGGAATCTTTCATATCGCGGAGAGAAATTTTTGCACTTTACTGCCCCTGTAAGGGTTTCAAGTTCGTTTGTGGGGCACGGCGCAAAGTCACCAACCGAAGTGCCGGCGTAGCCATCTACCGACGGGATTGAGTCAAAGCCACGCCGGTTGCCCTATTCGGCTCCGATGATGACATCGGTGAAATCTGCGGTGTCCAATTCGACAGTGGACTCCTGATTGCCGCAGTCTAAACTTCTCACCCAGAGCAACAGAGACATAGGTTCTGAACTTCATTGTTTCCGCAGTCACAGTACATCGACACAAATCAGTTATTTTGCTGGGTGATTTCAACGTGGATACGACTAGTCCACATTCCCAACCGAGCTTGCCAACCAGATGGCATTGTATCTGTGCAACAAACTGACAGAACCCACCACAAACTACAATTCGTGCATCGACCTGGTCTTCGAGAATCGAACATTGGTGCAAGAAGTGTTTACTCTCACGTCGCATTTCTCAGATCACAAAGCCGTCACCGTAACGCTACGTGAGGGACGATTAACTAAAATATACTCAGTAGCATGCTCTGTTGTAAAATATTTATATTAAAATCTATCACAATTTGCTAACAATGTAGCGACAGAAGTGTCTACACTACCCCTCAGCAGCTGCCGCTGCTAATTCGTGTTAAATCCAAGCGTTAACCGTCCCTCAAATTTTTTCTTACTGCTCCGTCAATGTCAACCATGCCATTTTTTTTCTTACCATTTTTCTTACGAGCGCATTAGTCCCGTTGCTTTGAAACAGAGCGTTAGGGAGGGGGATATACGAGGGTGGTTCCATAAGTTTCCGGCCCGAGCGACTTCTAATAGTCATAGAGACGAAACAAGTGTATCACTTTTTGACATAGTCACCCGTAACTTCGATGCAGTTTTCACACCTTTCAACCAGCATTCTTATGCCCTTGAGAAAATAGTCCGAAGTTTTGTCCGCAAAATGCTGGACAACTGCCTCTTGCACCTCACTATCGCTTTGAAATTTCCGTCCTCTGCGATCCCTCTTCAAGTTTGAGAACAGGAAGTAGTCACTCGGTGCCAAGTCTGGACTGTAGGGTGGGTGGTGGATTTCTTCGAAGCCGCACTCCTTCAGTGCAGCCTTGGAAACAGAAGCCGTGTGGACAGGGGCATTGTCCTGGAACAACCGGACACCTCGACTCAACCTCCCGCGCCTCTTTTCCTTGATGGCGTCTCGCAGTCGGTGCAGGAGTGAAGCATAATAAGTCGCAATCACTGTGGTGTTCCTTTCTTTGAAGTCGATGAGGAGGATACCGTGACAATCCCAAAATATTGTTGCCATCATCTTCTTTGTGGATTGTGTGACCTTGGCTTTTCTGGGGGTGCTTCTCCTGGTTTGCGCCATTCCATCGACTCCTTTTTCGAAAGCGGATCATAGTAGAGCACCATAGTCTCATCCCCTGTAACAATTGACTTCAACATTTCTTCCTCGTTCTCTTGACAGAGCTCCAAAAACTCTTTGGCACAGACGACGCGCTGTTGCTTTTGAACTGACGAGAAAAGCCGTGGCACCCATCTCGCACTGACCTTTTTCATGTGAAGGCCCTCGCCGATGATGCGAAAAACGGTTGTTTTGTAAAGCCCCAGCCTTTCTGAGATTTCCTTCACCTTCAGACACCTGTCGCTCAGCACTTCCTCCTCGGCAAGAGACAAATTTTCTTGTGTCACCACTTCCACTGGACGACCATCCCGTGGATCATCTTCAATGGACTCTCGCCCCAGTCGAAACTGCTTAGCCCAGTCTTTTACCGTTGTGTACGACGGAGAGGCTTCCCTGTACACGTTGTCCAGTCGCGCTCTAATATCTTTAGGCGAAAGTCCCTCTTTTGTCAAGAATTTTATCACAGCGCGTTACTCGATTTTTTTCCATTTTAACTGAAGAGTGCACCCTGGCTGTTTGAAATGCCGCTCTCCAGCCGACAAAAGCATGGAGAGGGTTGAGGGTGGTGCTCCGCCCTCCAACAGATGGCGCCACGCGTCCTTAATCGCATTTTCAAATTCGCGCGCATTTTCTACCTCGGGTCGGAAACCTATGGAACCACCCTCGTATGTATTAGGACGCAAAAGAAATGGGAAAGAAGACAAGGAAAAGCCAGCCAAACGGTGTAAATAATTAGAAGAAAAACACGGAAAAGAAAAAAAAAACGAAGGCGAAAGAAGGGCGAGAGAGAGACAAAAAATAATGGGAAAGAAAAGAAACAGATGAGAGTTAGAACTTGATATGCAAATGTGCCAGTTCGCAACAGAAGCTTGGGCTTCTGAACCAGAATAAGGCCCGTCGAAAACTAAATATATATATATATATAAGCAGGAAAGAGGGCTCCGATATGTCTGCGATTCCCAAACAAACATTCTGCCGGAAAGCCGTCTTATACTGTTTTATGCGAATACAAAACTGGCGAAATTCCTTCACGTTGCGATGACGCCAGGAAGGCGGTATGGTGGTAACACGCGAGGCATGACGTGACACCCGTTGAATTGGATTTCAATCCTTTCAATTCCGCCGGGCGGTTTAACTCGGGTTTCAATTTCGATGGCCGTGTTTGCGACTGCAACTATGCTTCGCAAGCCATCGACGCATGTGATACGTGCGAGCATCGAAGCAGGTGCAGACTGTTCGCCTTGAAAAAAGGTATATGTTAGTTAGAGTGCCTTCTACTATATACGCCAGTCTAGTGCGTATACGTATGAAAAGGCTTCACCTGGTACGCGATATGAAAGATTTGACGCTTTGTAAGCTGTCTCAACGCAACTTCGAGGCAGTATAGGTACGCGAAATTTGCTGATATATCGAATGTGTACGTATTCTTGCACATCTGAGTTTTCAGTTCGTGCTACAGATAAGTGAGATACGGCAGCTGCCATACGCTCCCCTAAGGGAAGGGGGGGGGGGGGTGATGACAGGATCGGCTCGGCGTTGTTGGCCACACAGAAGTGGGCGTCGTCACGACTATAGCAAAAAGAAAAAGAAAGAAAGAGCGGTGCAGGATAGAGGATGAAGGGTGGAGGTGCGTAGCGGGAGCATGCGTTCGTCGGGGACAGCAAAGTGTTAGGTGGGTCGCTGACTGCGCTGAGACCTGCCTTTTGCAAAATAAAGTTTCTTGCTTTAGTGGAACTTCCGGAGATTGCGTTCCCCGAAGGGAACCCAAGGAAATTGTTGGTGCACTGTGAGCCAAGGAAATGGCTCACAGTGCTGCTTTAACAGTACTGACTCACCCCGTCGTTTGTGTCTCGCAGCCTTGTGCCATCCAGCCACCACATAATCTGTGCAGACGGTCTTGAGCCTGTTACTTCGCATTCCACCTGGGCGGATACGTCAGCGGAGATGGGACCACGCTGACCTTTGATCGTCACCTTCACTGGACGAACTGCGCAAATGAGATCACACAGGATGATTTTAAAAAAGAAAAAAAAATATGTAGAAATATATACTCTTCTGAGCCTCGTGAGCTCCTTCCTTTAGGCTGCGTTCAAAGGGCCAATTTTCTGCACCAACACGAACCAACGTCTTGTGACGGCGTCTTGGTGGCGTTAGTAAAAAAAAAAAAAAAAATCCCGAGGACCCCTGTAGGACCTGAACCCATGCCATGTAGTACGGCACGAACGCAATCGCCACATTGCCACGTGACCCCCCAAACTCGGGGATCACGTGCCAATGCTCCTCGCGTCGATTGGCTAGAACACCACCAACTCTCTTAAGTTTTCGGTCGGCCACCGATTCGGAGCAACTCGAGTTGGTCGTGGTTGGCGGTGTCGGCCGACTCGGACCACCTCGAAAATCTGTCATACTTGGTGGAGAAAGTTGGTGCGTCTGAACGCAGCCTTAGGTCACCCCAAGCAATAACAGCACGTGAGAGCTTCAATTCGAAAAACTGATTGAAGAGGCTAATTTTAAAACGGGGAAGCGGGCAAAAAAACACGTGGAAGTTATCTAATCAATTACAATACCTCACGCTGACAGAGCCACATGAAACAACATTATTCAAACACTTAATGCGAATTTCACAGCATACCACTGCACCTTATACCCTAAGAGCATGCATATTTTATTTGATATTTTCGTAAGAGGAATGTATAGCTAGCCTCTGTGTACTCGCACGAGCGATATTCCCCAGAATACTCCAGCGGAAGATGCGAAAAACGCCATAGCTATCTGGGGCTCAAAGGTGCACCTTGAGCTTGAGGCATAAACACAGGAAATGGACGACGCACACAGCTCATAGCTTTCTACTGTCACCTAAGCGCGAGCGCTGAACGCGATCTCTTGCCGTACATTGCTAACCGTGAGGAATATCCGGCGCCGCATCCACAAAATATTCCGTGGCATATGACAGAAAAAGACGCAGACGGCCACTCCCGATGTTCGGCGGAAACGTGCGAGTGCTCAACGTAACACCCGGCCGAACTTCTTCCCCAACATCAGTTGTTCTCCTCCTTCCACTACAATATTCCGTGAGGATGTCGCTTGCGTGAACACATGGCATGAGACGCTCAGACGGACCCAAGTTGGCACAGTTCCCTTACAAGTCGGCCCAGGACGCACATTCCCCAGGGCGTCAGTCGTGACGTTGCCCACCTCTGTGAGGCCGACAAGGGCGAATCCTTTCACCATCGGCACCACCACCACGCGACATGAGACCGCGTTCTCTGAAAGCAGTAGGCGGTGGTGCTGATGGTGTCCATCCATTCCACAGTTGACCTACACTCTTAAACATGAGCGTCACCGCGTAGCACGCTCCTAGCCAACCATCATCCCGAGTGGCATCGTTCCAGTGATTCGCTAAAAACGAGGGTCGTACGCTATTTTTGTGGAATTATGCCGTTCATAATTGCCGCAAAAATGGTGTTTACATCAAATCAAGGGAGAGAACGTTGCCATTCGGGATGATGGTTGGCTAGTAGCGTATAGGTAAGTAGTTCGTGCGATTTCGTATGTTTGTGGATAATCTCTCTTAGCTAGATGTGTCATGGTTGCTCCGCTTTGTCGTTCCTATTGAAACTATTAATTATATAACCTCTTATGACATTCCACCGTACATTAGTGGAGGCGTTTATTCCAGCTGCCAGCAAGTTAGTTACTCTGCTTCGAAACGAGGAAGCGCATGGACGCAGCTACGCATCTCAAGCAAATATCGCCTGGCATTCAGGATTTTCGTCGCGTTTGAGGTATATAGCTCGTGTGCGTGTGGTACATAATCGTCCTTGCTATGCATTCCCATTCTTTATGCGTCTTCACCCATGTTTGCAGGTATTCTGTGGATCGGAAGGTAGAATGCAGTCAGATGGTTATAGCTCTTTGGGCAAAAGGTATGTTACATATTTCTATGCATATCTCTCACGCACACACATGTTGTTGTAACCGTGCTTTTTGAAATGCTATTTTTTCTAGGTTAAACTCGTAAGAAGCGGCACGCAGCAGGAATTAACGCATTGGATCCGAGTTCGTGGTCGTAACTCATTCTCGTCTCGAGAAAGTTGGATGGTGCTTTTACGCAAGAAAGCCTACGCGTTCCCAAGGTGCAAAACAAAAACATGGCATAATCACATGAATAAATTTTTTGGTCGTCGCATTGGACATTTCAAGTACGTGTACAATGCGTTGGGTCATGCCTTTCTGAATTTATTGGCTGGGCCACAAGTGTTCTGCAACATTCCTTACAGTGACGGCATGCGACTTACTCTCAATACTTCTCAGCAGGTAAGTCTGGGATCTTTCAATTTTTATGTGGCAGTGCAGCTTTCTTAGGGTGTTTCTTGGGTGGCCCATTACCCTTTCTCACAGGCTTTCTTGCGGGCCTCGAGAAATCCTGTGAGAAAGCCTCACAGGCCACCCTGTAAGAAACCTGCATTGCCACTGCCTGTAAGAAATCCTGTGAGAAAGCGTCCCTGGAATTCTACAGGATCCCTGTAAGAAACTCTGAGAGAAATTTTGTAAGATTTAGTCTCATAAACTCATAGAAATTCCTTCAGCGATCTGAGAGATTTCTTTTGAAAGATTTTCTGAAGTATTTTTCAATAGGGAGCCGGAGGAGACCATTAAAGGGGTATTAATATGCAAAAACAACTTCGCTTCAAATTACGTTACACGCAATGTTAATTTCAAACTTGTTATCATAATTCAAAACTTCAATTCCGTTGCCAAGCTACAATCAAAATTAGACCGCACTCTTTTGTGCTGCGGCATTAAGCAGTGAACGACGTTTTAGCTCGTGCATCGGTTTTTTTAGCCCATACTGCGCGTGCCACGCCATGGAGCAGTCCCGGTGAAGGACATAGTGCGCGTTGCGAGGCGGACTGGCGTTGCACCGAGGAATTCCTAAGCTTCGCGTACGCACACCGTAGTCAAGGGCCAGCTTCCTTGAGATTGAATTTTTATGCAACAAGTATCCGTCGCCCACTCTACACCAGCGACCTCCGACTGCCTCCCAGTGCGTTTCGTTTAAACGGGTGCACGGGTACTCAGCCTGTAGACTGTTTGGATACGCGTTAACATATGAGTCGTGGAATGCCCATGATTCCTAACAAGGAACTGCATAAGATTTGTTGCACTGGATGTCGACAGCGGAAGTACTGTAGAAGTGGTTTTTTTCGCGCGGAATTATTTTTCGCGTTTTTCGCGTACACCTCCAAAATCGCGAATTTAAGTTCCCGCGAATAACTCTGGCCATATGAGGGCGAAAATCGTTCGGCGTTCGACGCTATGCCGCGACTACCTGACCCTTTCTACTCCATGTAGCGTAGGCAGTTTAAGCAAGCGTAGAAGATTGTTTTATCCCATCAGGCAAGACGAAAAGAAATGAAAATTCATCATGCTTTTGTTACTCCTATAAACGCTTTGCACTATACATGCAATATACCACTATACCACGAAGCCAGAACACGCCTTTCCCCGCATTCTCAAACCCAGCTTGAATGATAGTACCACATCTCAACCGAACTGGTCAGTGCCCCGAGTGATAATTAATAAGAACCGCTAAAATAAACTGGCTAACTTGCACACGGCCAGTACTATGGCCTCCTACAGGGTCCCTAAAGGCCATTTGACAGGGCCTTTCCTCCCATCTCTGTGAGGAGAAGAAAGGAATTGACCTAGAATGCCGCAATCCACGTGAACAACGGATGTTTTAGTATGTGCCGAAATATGCCCGAGTATTGACGGCGGCACGATATGGAAGAGCTAAGCACTTCCGGAAACCTGTGCCGCGAATTTAAGTTCCCGCGAATCAATCCTCAAAGCAGCTCTGCTCGAAAACGCGAATATATTTTCCACGTGGAAAAAACCACTTCTACAGTATATACTCCTGTCAATCAGTGGAAGTATGTTCCAGTCGCGCATAGTGTGCGATATTTACGTGTCTATGCCCCTAAGTTGAGTGGAACAGGAACTGGCAGTTGGCACTTGGCCGTGTATGGTGGAAAATTCTGTAGCCCCTGAATGTTTACAGAATAGTTTTCGCTCATGCTTTCGTGCCGCAATTTTTGTTCTCCTCTGAAAGCTACATAGTTTCCTTTTTGCTGCAGCGTTGTTGCGGAAATTTCATAGTTATAATCTTTACGTATACTATGTGAGGAGGCTATAGAGCTCTAAGGTCACTTCGAAGGTGTTGATAATCCTCAAAAGTGTGATAACGATGATTTCGCTGGAGAGTACACATACCTCAAGGCCTGGTTTTGAATATTCATTAACTTGTGGTGATTAGTTAGGCTTCGTGATGACAGCGCTTAATAAAAATAAATGATTGTCGGTGTCGAACACGTTACTTTGGGCTTGAACCCATATTTTTTGTGAATATCACTAGTTTTCCTTAGGCAGCTTAACTGAGGATGGCTTGTGCTCTCGTTCCCTGTAGCACACCTGTTTTGAGGAACTCTCCTTCACTTTATGTCGTGATATGATTCAATTATATTCTGACCAGGAATGCCTTGTGGAAGAGTACGCCCACAGCAAAAATCGTGAACATGAGGACGACTTTGAGAATAGAGAGGCGGACACAGCCGGCGGGCGCTGGTCGGAGATTGGAATTTCATTGACATCCGCATCGCAAGTTCTTTAGCCTTTTTCAAAATCGACATATTTTTAAAAAGTAATGATTTTAAAGTCACGTCATTACATTAGCACAAAACGCAGGACAAGCACGTGACGCGTTGGTCGTTCACTAATGCAACTTCTAAGCACAACCGCCTTCTACTGAATGTCAACATTCATTGTAGTATTGATAGGAATTTTGCAAAACTACGCTATAGCAGCTCACCAAGGTTCTGCAGCGTTCACTTAATGCCTTTCATTTGCAGATAACTCATCTCACGTTCTCTCTTTCTCATTGAGAGCACCCGGAAACTAGAACAGACGAACCAACAGTCCAAGTGCAACAACCAAGTCGTATCCGTTAAAACATTTTATGGTGATGAAACTATAACAGATAGTAGCGTTAAGTACTAAACAAAGTATTTCCTTCCTACGTTCATGGGTACGCGGTTCGTACTTCAGTGTGGCAGTGCCCAGATTTTGCCCACACGGAACACGTTGTCTTGGCAGCTGTCTGTCAGTGACAGCACTGTCACTCTGCGCGTTGTTTTGCTGTATCGCTTTTGCATTGTAGCGTAAAGGGAAGCTTGGGTTCTGGGAATTGCTGAAATACATTCCAAAAGCTATCCCCCCCAGATTTTTTTTTTCTCCGTCTTTCTTTTTTGTTGTCGCTCTATTGCATTAACATTCGAAAGAGGCAAAAACGTTTCCTGCGTCGCGACGGCTTCGAGGAATCCTATTTTTGAAGTCAAGGCATTAGATGTCTGTTACACAATGGAAGTCGCCTATACAGTGGCGTTGCCTTTTGTAGCTATTATCGCCAATACTGTCTACATGCAGTCGCGAAAAGCTCATGACATGCCTTTCCTTCTTTGAGCACCTGCCACTGACACTTACGCTCACCGTGCGTGTGTGTGGACTTTCAACAATTTCGATCTCCCTAATAGCATTTCAGGCTATAATGCGCTTAAGCTTCAACCCCCTTCATGAACAATGCATAACCCTACCTTGCGTAAGAAGCATAGTGCTTTTAGTTCAAACAAATACACGGGTGCGCCATTGGATTCCCCAACGAGGATATCCGCACTCTCCCATATTCTCCATCGATCTAATCTGCACGAATACCAAGCGCTAACAAAGTTTCGTACTTAGCCCTCGTGACCCGTAAAGATCCAGTGATTTTCAGTTGCTGTAGAAAAATAAGGATCACATGTTAGAGAGGAGCAAAGCAGAATGATGTGTCATTGTCACAGGGGAAGTATTCGTATGTTGCACATACCGATCGAAAGGAAACCGTACAAGCGAGTTAACCAGTCAAAGATTCCCATCGGCATATATTTTGTGTCTGTTGAAGCAACCTTAATCCTGTTCAACTACTTTGTGCTCCTACCATGAAATGCTGTACTGTATGTGTAACTGCACATGAGCTGTAGTATTAAGCATACAAAATGCAAATATCATGTAGCATATTCCGCGAAATTCTGCATCAATTTGAACGTACCGCTTAAATTCAATGCATATTGTCCATATAGCGTTGACGAATAGCTGAGTCGATATGAATGCATCACTGGGGCAGGGTGTTCATCATGCGGGCAAAACAGGGGTGTGATCACACTTACCCAAGCAGCAAAATGCACTGAAAGTCGACTGCAATAGGGGTGGACGGGTAGATGAAAGGACTTGAACGGATTCATGAAACTACAGAACATTGATATAAGACACATACCGTCAACCCCTACTGCACTCGACGTCCAGTACATTGTGTTGCTTGGGTTACATCACTTATTTGAGTCATTCATGTTCATTGAGGGGAGATAATCGATTTCAAGGTTACGCGGACGTTTGATGCCGAGATCTGACGAGGCTTTGTACTTGTAATCAGTACAATACGCCTTCGCTCTTTCCGCATTCTTGCCCCACACACAACCTGCCAATCCGAAAAGCGTTCCCGTGTTGGTTGGGGGGAAAGATACGACGTTCGGCATTCCGCCGCCAGGGGCGACGCGAATATGGAAATGATCCACTCCGAAACTACTGCGTCGTTTTACTCCTTCATTGCCGAGTGCCGACAATACCGTCGAAAATCACACGCGAGAAAGTGAAGTATAGTGTCTCTGCAATTTGATGAGTGATGTGTATGCTGTTTTCAGAACACACACACTTGGCCAAGCAGACAGGCACACGGTGCCGAACATTACCGTATCGGTGTCATACACGCATTTCCGGATGTGATAGTGCCTTTAAAGAGACAAGAGTATATTCTTGCTGCACATGTTCGACCATCCAGAAGCTCTGCTACTTGAACGTACTGCGAGAGCGTAAAAGTAGGATAAAGCGATGTGTGTTGGATTCTATAGGTTTATCGACTCCAGTCTTCAGAGACCTCGTGATAGCGATCAGGGCTCCTGATTTACTATTGATTGCCTTCCCCCCCTCTTGACCTTGATATGGAAATCGCTCCATCTCGATCGGGTTTTAATCCTCACTTCACTTGACGCCAGATATATTTTATATAAAGCCACTGGATGCGAGGGAAAGACAAGGGTGCGGGTCTGTGTTTTTGTAATGTATACATGCGAAGCTCGTATAGCTCAAAACAAGAATTACGAATAAAAATGTTCAAAAGTGATAAGCTCAAACGTATTGTGTATGGGTGCTTGTAACTGCGGGGGCAGGCACACATGCTGGGGGACATGAAATCATCATTATGCGAAGAAACCAAAAAATCCGCTTACGGTATAAGCGTCAGAGCTGGCTCAATGGACGGAGACGTACTGCAATAAGTTATAGAATTATGGATTTGTTGAGAGCGAAGTATTGGCATCCAGGCCAAAAAAAGATTTTCTGGAGCGTACCAGGGGGAGGGGCGAGGGGAACGCTGCAAAACGGCCCACCGGCCGTCTTCCCCACTGTTGAAAAATTGATCAGCATGAGCGACTCCGACGTGTTGGCGCTTCTATCAGCTCGCCCATTGCAATCTCGCGTGTGTGACGCGCCAGTCCCCGAGCAATGCTCAAGACGACCATTTTGAGCAACGCGAAAGATGATATTCCAGTGGTATCTAAGCTTTTGCAGGAATGGCACATCCCGAAGTCATGTAACAGAACGTCAGTAACACATCGAAGTGAGTAACAAAGTCAGTAACACACCGTGGTGTGTTACAGCTCTTCATTTAGGACGTGATCAGTACTTTGACGTCGACAAAATTATTTTAATCGTGCCATTAATTGGTATTTCACAGTGTTGGGGGGTAACTCGTTACTGTAACTAAGCTACTTTTTTCGGTAACTTTTAACTTAAAGAGTCGCTGCGCTTGAGCTCCGGTAACTCCTTGAGAAACCCGTTCCTTTTTTTAGGTAACTTTGTCAAAATAACTTGGGTAAATTCCAAGTTCCTCTTGTTTGATTCTTGTCTGCAAACATGGCGAGCCGCGTCCTTCCTCTCTCTATACAGGGTGTCCCAGAAAACGTGTCATTGAATTATAATAAAAAACTACGCCACCTAGAATCATGCGGTCAATAGCATTTGTTCTTATTAGGTTTTTGCCACCTCCTAATGTGAATGTCATGTACTCCAAGTTTAATTATGTAAATATTTGCGAACTCAACTTGGAAATTTGCCAAGTAAAGGTCACGTTTTTACCCCACCAATATGAAGAGCGTGCCGAATTCACTCAAATTCATGATAATTGACAGCGATATTCACGAGCTATCCCATCGGAAAAAAAATGCCGAATATCATGCTTTTCGGAGCACTGGACCATAATGCGCGATGACTTTTTGAGCGCAATCGCTCTCAGTGCTACGAAAGGAGGTTCCGCAGCCAGCCAACAGAGTGATAGTAGAAAAAGTAACACTTCTTAAAATTGGGAGAGGGAAATCATTATCCCGCGAAAGTCGGACGTGATAAGGCTGTGCCTGTTTTATCTCTTTCTGCGATGCCGGGGAGGGCTGGGTTTCCAACCTCCTTTCGTCGGACTGACAAAGATTGCGCTGAAAAATTCATTGTGCGCTATTCTGTGCGACCTCCGTAGAGAGTGATGTTCGGCTATTTTTTCCGATGGGATAGCTCCTGAATATCCCTGTCGATTATCGTTAATTTGACTAAATTAGACACGCTCTTCACATTGGTGGGGTAAAAAAGTGACCTTTACTAGGCAAATTTCCGACTTAAGCTCGCAAAAATTTACATAATTAAACTTACGTTACACGACATTCATATGAGCAGGTGGCAAAAACCCAATAAGAACAAATGCGATTGACCGCATGACCCTAGGTGGTGTAGTTTTTTTATTATAATTCAATGACACGTTTTCTGGGACACCCTGTATAATGAGACGTCCACGTCGGTCGCCATGTCGCAGCCACGTGCACGTCGGCCGTAGGTGCACGGTGTGTCTGACGCTGTTGTTGTTGCACGGTGACTCTTTTGGCCATACATTAGGAGATTCAGGTGACGTTCATCACAGCGACGAGTAGGAGGGCACTGTGTAGCAGAATTAACACTTGGCACGGTTCGATGAAATGTGCGTGTATAGAGGACAACTCATGGAACCTAAACTCTCAATGCCTGTTTTGTGCTCCGTTGAAGAACCTTATTACGAGATCAAAATCATTACATGCCTCCCTAAAGAAGCACAAGCTTTCGTGATCTCAACTATTGGTGTAGCTCTCGTTTTATTTAAACTATTTTAAAAACGCCTTGCACCGCCCATTGTGAGAATTAAGGTCAAGAACTAAAAACTGAATAATAACATTATAGTACTATATTAAGCAACAATGTTATTGAATTATTATATTAAGCAAGTGACTTGAAAGTTACTAATATCGTTACTTTTCCAAAGTAGCTGAGGAACTTTCAGTTCGTTTGTCGTTAACAGTAACGTAGTAACTCTGGTACATTTTTGTCCGCAGTAGCTTAGCTGGTAACGAGTTCCCTTTGTCGAGTAAATTCCACATCTCTGGTATATCAAGTATGCCCTCATGTGCGCTCTGCAGCGACAATCTCAAATGTGCTAAGCACTTTGTTGTACGTCACGCCTACGAATTTAAAGAAGTATACCACATTGTGTTAGACACGTTGAAAGCACTGAAACATGAGCCCACTTGTTATCAGATGAATGTTGGAGCTTCAATAAGCAGTATGCAACCAAAACTATTTTGTGTAGTGCTTCTGAACCATTGACAGAGCACTTCACAATAACACGGTCCTACACTCTAAAGACAGAACTTCACCGCACAGCTCGCCCTGCGCAAACCATTGCCACGACTGATAGTGTTGTCGCTTCTCATTTGAAGAGCGAAGGAGGCGTACGCCTTTTACAGCGATAGCTGTTAGTGCCTTGTTTCCCGAGATCCCGGCGTCGGTGTCCGCAGAAGGAAGGACATTTACCTCCTTGTTTATCTTAATTCAGTTGGCGTTTCACGTTCGGCGTAGATGGTGCTTTGTATCCTGCATTGGATCATTATTTAGAAGGAAACACGGTATTAGTGACGACGACGACGAGCAGTGTTAGCACGACGACGAAAAAGTTCACAGTGAACTACGAGAACATCGTTATGGCGAATTCGGGTGGTCATTTCATGGCAACCAGGGATGGGCAGTATTTAAATACATTGTAATTAAAATACTATTTAAGATATAAATACATGTATTTATATTTTGTAGTTAAATACAGTCTTGAAAAATGTATGTATAATTATATTTAAATACCAATTTTCGGGTATTTATTTTTCTAAATACTTTATAAATACTCCTAAATACAGAATATACTGACTCGTATCTTAAAGTTGCCCTGTATTTGGTCTTTCGGGAAGAAACGGGAGTTTGGGGCCCAAGCACCTTCATCAAATCTAACACAAGGATTTCTTCATCGGCACTTGTGGAGATGCTGTTCTCCTTTGCGAATCTCATTGTACGGTCGAACAGAAGATGCCTAGAAGACGCTATCTTCGATAAACCTCTAATACTAAAATCGCCATGATAATCTAAAAAAATAAATGCTATTGTTCTTTGCTGATTTGTTGTTATGATCACCGTTATTTCTGTAATTCCAGATGAAATCTTCCTCACAGTATTTATGGCAGTAGTTACGGTATTTAAATATTGTATTTATATTTTGTATTTAAATACTCATATTGAAAAGTATTTATGAATAGTATTTAAAGACCCCTTTCAACAAAGTATTTTGTATTTATATTTAAATACTAACATTTTTTATTTATGCCCATCCCAGATGGCAACATGGCCTAGTGCCGATTGCCAGGTCGCCGCCTGAGCTGGATCATGTGACCTTTGTCACCCAAACATTAGTGCCAGGAATCTAGCGGTTTTAGAGACTTGGATCACACCAGGGGCATCGCGGACGCCCGTCTTCGGCTTCCGTCGTCTGCTAAACCACGTGAACTTCGACGTGCGGGCCAATGAGGGCACTCGCCACCATTGCAGTGCGGATGTGACGGCACCGGATATAGTTGGGCAACCCGCTACTCGATCGTTTGGAGACCGGGCGAAAAAATTGCTAGCTGGCAAATTCTGGGCTCTCGGAAATCGCCACGCGAACATGGGAGATTGCTTGACTTTGACCAAGCGAACATGACTGCTCAAGATGTGTCAAAAAAAGTTGCCACGAAATGACCACCCGAATTCATTTGCCATGAGTGATTCTGCTTGAGACGCCATGGAAATACCGCGTCCTTCTGACGCACGGTCTTTGAGGCGGGCACGAGAACGCGAACGGAAGCGCAGAGCTTGCGAAGACATAGCTCGTCGTGCAGCCCAGGCCGCAAACAAGAGATTGCGACGTCAGGATGCCAATGTTCGTGCCGGCGAAGCTGAAGCTGCAGAGGCAAAGCCGACTCAGCGGCGGACTCAGCGGCGAACTCAGCGGGCTCAGCCGCCGAAGCTGAGGCACGGAGGCGTCAGAGGCAAGCGAAAGCCCAAGAAGCCACGAAGGGCTTCACAAGGCAATTCACGGAGAACCCATTTGGGTACAGTTGCTCGGTGTGCTTGTGGTTCAAGAATAATCTCACAGTGCTGCCGTTGACTTGCCATGCACTGCTTTGACTAGAATTGGATGGTTAAAATGATGTCCCAATACCGACGGCACTGTCGCTGACATTCACGTTACACAACCGTAACCATCCTGCGATTTTTTTTTATATTCTCAATTGGACCTTTCAGACCAATTGTTTTCTGAGGACGATGTTCTCTTCACTTTTACAGTTCCGGTATGGCGATGTATTTACATGTAATTTCACAGTGAGGTCTTTGTTCAACAACATTTTTTTGGCCTGGAGTAGAACAGCTAAATCAAAACACAAATTGAAAAGCCATCACGAAAACAACGCCTGGAGAAGCGTAAACCACTTGCGGACCCATGGACCTCTTGCGGATAGCATTGTGATGAGCCGGAATACTTGAAAGAAGGAAGTCATTGAAAAGGTTAGCCAGCTGCAGGACTCGAGCCCACATCTTCTGGATTACCGGTCCAGGGTTTCTACAAATTCAGGTAAGCTAACACACCTACCCATCTGCGTGGAGATCGTGGACGCTGTCAGGACAGTGCAGAGCAGCCACAGTCTCGAAAGGTCGCTGAAACTGAGTTCGCATGGCAGTTACCTCTGCCACGAGCTCAGCTTGTGAAGGTAAGAGTAAATGACGGTCGAACACAGGGGGGTCCGGACCGCGAGACGTTCTGTTGGTGACGGAGATCGCGGCTATGCTTAATCCAGGGAGAGCAACCTCCATCACCACTGCATGCTCAGCCAGTTGGGCAAGGGGCACACCGCCGGCGGTGGAGAGGACCATCTGGACAGTAGCCGGTAACCTCTGCAGGAACAATTCCCGGAGCAGGGATTCATTAAAAGCGGCTGCTCTGTCAGCGAGGAGGTTCTGCATGATCTGAGCAGCTGAGGCGGCGTTCGGTCGCCGAGCTCTCCGGCCGTTAACAACTGCTGAAGCCGCTTTCGCTCAGATAGTGTCGTCCGCTGGAGAACGGCTGCCTTGAGCCGGTCGTATGGGGTGGTGCCGGGCGGGCCCGATACGACGTCGGAGACATCCATTGCGATTTTGGGCGGCAGAGAAGCGACTATGTGCCGGTACCGGGTCAACTGGTTGGTGATGCCAGCGAGGAGAAATTGAGTCTTAACTTGCTGAAACCAGATGAACGGGCTACGCTGTCAAAATGGCGCAGCCGAACGGTGATGTGGCCCATTGCAGGAGGGGTTGGCTGGATAGCTTGGGCAGGTGCAGGAGCAGAGGCAGGAGGAAAATTAGGTGACTCAGATGTGCCTGAAGGATCACGGAGGTTGTCCATGGGCGAGATCACGTTCGGGTCACCAGCTTGTAGTGGGTAAGCTAAAGGAGTGCTCACTACGACAGCTGAATTGGAACTGAAGGTTTAGTCGGCCTGCAAGGCCCGTGAAAAAGGGAAGATCGTGGAAACGCGCCACGGGAAGGCGTGGCGCCGACTTCATCGAAGCGGCGTGCTACAGGCTACGGAGGGATGCTCGTTTGTCTTCCGCGATGGGTAGTTCGCGACCACCCTATTCCTAGGTCAGGAGGGACTGACCCTCTCTCCCCTGTACCACCACCCCATTTCCCTTTTTCTTTCTTTTTTTTTCAGCCTTCCCGCTACACCATTGCCTGGCTCCAACGAGCCGCCACCTACGAGTAGGCTGACCGCACCTCCCTCAAACATCATTCTCCCGTCTCTACGAAGCATACGTCAACAACTTCGTCTGCAGCGGCTATAGGGCGTGTTCCACGTTATTGTCTACTTTGAGCGTAACTGCCTTGGTTGCTAAGAAAATTTCGTCATTTCTCGAGTAGGTGGCGCCACAGGCATTTCGGTTGTCTTCTCACTTCGTAAAGGAAACGCATCACAAGCCTTCCAATGTCACGGTAGGTTGGTCCAGGTCTCCGAGAGGACGAGGACGTTGCAGTGGCTAGTACAAGGTCTGTCGCTATGTTGGTAGCCTGTGCATTGGGGTTCTGTATGTTAAGGGCCTCCATATTTGTCGTTTTCGTTGGCCCGCTGCACCATCTTTTCGGAAATATCGATACTAGTAGGTAGTTCTTTGTGTTTTGTTTTTTGTCTAGCGCGCGGCCCCCTTGCTTTGTAGATAAAGTTGGTGCTGTTTGTAGTTTTCGTGAGACACACTCTCTCGCTAAAGAAGGGGACGGGGGCAACGTTGAGCAGACGAGCGATCTGCCTTCCTAGGCTGGCGGCACGTTGCTCGGGGGAGACGCCAGTGGAATGGAGGGGAAGGGGAGGATCGCTAACTTATTTGCTGACAATCGCAATCTCCTGGTGTTGGGATTCAGATGTGCTGGCGGGCTGCATAGCTCGCTGCAATCTGTGTCTTGCATCGCCCTCTTAGCTTGTCGCATTTTGGACAAACGCGCTATGCGTTGGTCGGAAGTCTCCCTCGTACACAGACACTTGCGCTTGAACGGCAGAAGTTCATCCAACGACAAGTCCTTGCGCCGCTGTCCCTGTCTTCTGTGCAATGCTGCTGTTGTGAATGGGCCCGCTGCTGCAGCTTCGTCTTGCCTCTTCCTTTTGTGCGACGTATAGCGTTGCGCAACCAGACGACGGGAGTTCGAGTTGGACGTGCACATAACTTCATTTTCATATTTCACATCTCATGCTTCTCGTGTAATGGGGTAGGGTACTGCTCTCAAGCGGTGAATCACCCCAGGCCATAGTCATGATTTAGTTGTTGTTGTTGTTGTCTTGCCTCTTCTTTATCTTTCTGATTCTTGCTGCTGGCACTGCCGCGCTTAACAGCTTCGCTCCCTCGTCACTGCGAGGGAGTTTTTCCACGTTTCATGACCACGTTTGTTATTGCCTGGGAATATTTCGGCGTTAGCACAGTACACGTGATCTCCAAGCAGCAGCCAATGGGTGCAGGTCTTACGCGGCGATGTACACTGCCTCAACGAAACGAAGTGAGTTCGCTCATATAAATGTTATCGCATTTAAAAGAAGGGGCTCGCCTCAGTATTGGCGAGGTACATGACACTGCAGACTGGCAGCCTAGAGGAGCAGGTTTTCTGACCCGGGAGATGAAAGCTCTCTTACGCCCCAGGATTACGCGCTACACGTACAGGTACTTTTTGTGCGAATGTGTGTCCCAGGGCTTGTTATCCTAATTTCTAGTTCTCCCGACACATTTGTTCTCGAGTCTTTCCATACTCCTTTGGGAACGAAAAGAAATCTAGTCCGTGAACTATTATACGCCGTTGGAGATAAGGAGAAGCAATAGCGCGCCAGGAGAAATATTGCAGCGCCACCATGCGCCATCAGCATAGTGTCATGAGGCCAGTCTTAACAGCCAATACGGAAGAAGAGTGAGTACGATGGATTACATTCTCTCGCGCAAGTAGGGAGCGTGACATCACTGTGTCCAGCCATCCTATCCGCGGCGCGGCCATATTTTCAGAGCTGACGGACTAGATTCTTAAGTTGAAAACGATTATAGTATTCGTTAATTAACTTGTTAGATGTTTTCGGGAAAATGTTTCTTTAAAAAATCCTGACACGCGAACGTACCTTGAGATATTTATTGTCGAATAGTGCAATGAGACCGAAACCAAGCGCGTTCGCACCGCGGGGAGAACAACGTTCATTCCAAGTCGGAGGGCCACTGGAGCGATGGAACTAGCTGCAGTGGGCGCTGATCATCAGGCCAGGTAAACCGCTTGACGGTTCATATTAGAGCCAAGTAAAGCATGTTTAGTGACTCTTAGTTCAGATAAGCTCCCAGAGGCGAAGGTAGTGCCTTTTCCTGAGTTCTTGACATGTGTATTTACGGCTTCGGCTCATTTGCATTGCAAAATGTGTCGACAGATATCTGAAAGTTTGTGCGCGATTGAGTTTTTCTATTTGCCTTCAAAAGGATATGACTTAAAAAAATGACTTATTCCAATTCTGCTATCTCATATTTCCTAGAAAACGTCTAACTAACAGTTTATTAATGAAGTGATCATCTAGCAGCTGCGTGCTCTCTCCAACAAGATGTGAGCCTGGTCCGGTATAATTGAATTCAATTTTATTTTATTTTCCTTAGCGGTGGAAGGAAGATAAAAAAGCCAGTAAGGCTTGACAAAGACTCGTCCACCGTTTACATTGTGCAGCCGTTATGAGAATAACAATGTTGTTGGCATTCGCATTACTCAATAAAAGTGTAACAGACTAACCAATCACCGAACAAAGTAGTCTAACCAAATACAACAGAACGTGCCTAATGGAGAGATTAAGCCTTTATACAATATGAACACAACAATACAATGTAATATTAACTGCATGCTTAAGAAAATGCGACAGAGTTCCTTTTTGGTTATGTGTGATGCGTGAACGTTTTTGGTCAGTATACTGGTTGAAGAGTGATGACGACGAATCTTCATGATTGCCTACCGTAATTTCACCTTCATAAAGGACATTGTACTCCTCTCATATCCTTTCCTTTGCAGGAACGCGTAGAAGTTTCTTTTGTGGTGTCAACACAATTTGGCAGCTCCATTTAGTTATAGTATTGAACAATTTGCTTCAAAGTTTACACTTGGAGACAACAGTGCATCCAACCAGGCCTTAAACATTAGCAAGTTTAAATAGTTAAAAAAGAAGACAATTTGCTTCCAAGAAACGAAATCAGAGTGATCAGAACTACATTCTAGAAACAACACAGATGCGTTATCGAAAGCTATGTAGGCAGGGATACTTCAATTCCTTGTCAGTGACGATGACAGCAGCAATATCCTTTCCGCGCACAACTGGGCACTACACAAAGGTTTAAAGCCTTTTGAACGATCGCGAACACTTTTCTTCATTCTTCTCACGTTCACGTGGTGTCGCAAATCTATCGCAAAAGCTCGTTACGAGTAATTTAACCCGAAACGGAAACCTTTCACGGAGTCATCACTACCCGGGAGAAAAGTGTAACGCCAAAGTCGGCCGATCCTTTTTGAAGGGAATCTCTTTCCAGAACTTTGGAGCCCTTAGTGACGGCCCTTTGACAGCGTGGCTGAGTCGAGTTGCGCAGGAGTCCCATTGCTACCGAGGAAGCGTTCCTCTAAAAGTGGAAATCTTATAATCGCCTTCGACACCCAAGTGGATGTAACAAAGAACGCGTCGCAAATGAGTGTTGACGTATAGCTTGAGTGACTTGTCGCGTGTTTTGTAAAAAGACTCTGCTTTTTGGGCGAACAATATTTGAGCCTGGGGTTATGGCAGCCGAGGGACCCTAATATGGAGCTATCCGCGTCGCTTGCGGCTCATCTGCTTGCGCATGCCTGTGACAGACTTACAACTGCCACAACGATTGAAAGTCAGCTGTATTCGATGGAGATGTCTCAATCTAAACTCCATGCAACGTTAAACGCTCCCACTGACATTAATATTACAGGGTCTGTTCCACTGAAGGGCGATAAAAGTTATTTATTTTGTAAGGCGAATCACATGATTTCCGGCTCTCACGTGGAACGACAAGATTTGAGGCTTTGAAGGGGGAGGGGATTTGAACGGGATTTGAGGCTCCATGCAGGGACGAGCTTCTGAGGTATGTGTAAAGGGAAATTTTACAATACACGAAAACCACACGCAAAACGTATTGTATCAGGCACAATTCCGTTAAAGGAGCAGTGAAACACCACCCCAATAAAATTTCGTTTTGCACAAAAAACAATGATCACAGCTGATCTGCGTCGCGCGCCCGAGACCTTTGATCCGGACGCCCTTTCGAAGTTATTTATTTATTTTATTTAAACATACTGCAACCCCTCTAAGGGGTTATTGCAGGAGTGCATGAAAGAAGCATTCACAGGAGAATTGGCGGACAGAACCATCCAGAGCGTTCCAGTCTACAACCAACGCAACGAGGAAAAAAGCTGTACTTAAAAACGTCAACACGGGTACACTCTTAGAAATGGATCTTCTATGGTGTCTTCTACAGACACCCGAAAAACGGTAATTTTGGGGTTTCTACGTAGAGACCACGCGAAAGCGCGGGGAATAAAGTCGCATCACGTGGTTTCCCTCGTAGAATGCACAAAAGTGGCGTCTGTTTTATGCTTGGCAGTTTCCTCCTTTCCCGGTCGTTTCAACCTCCCCGCGTGCTCCTGCTTCCCCTCTCCCCCGGCGCAGGCTTGGAAGGCAGGCTTGCAGTCAACAGAATTTGTTTCAAAGGGGATTGAAGACTTTATTTCGGCAAAGTTGTGAAATTGTGGCAGTGATACAGTGAATATTGACTAGACTTGCAACTATGCAAAATACCCCGTTCACAGAGAAATGACTCAGAGAAAATAAAAAGGAATAAGAACCACACATAGTCAAAATATCACAGATTGCACAAAACGGCGCGGCTCGATGCAGACCTGTTTATTGCTTAGGGCATATGATCACCATATTTCAGTGGCTCTACATCTCTTTGTGGGGGCTGTTGATATGGCAGTTGTCACCCGTTGTGCAGCGTTTCCTCCATGCTTCCCATTCTGGCCTCGAATCGGAATTCTGCTTCAAGGCATAACTGTGACAAAGTAAACGACGACAAAGACGCATTACAAAGTGGATAGGAGCAACATTAAGTGTAATAAAAGTCACTATCGACAACACTGAAAGGGTACGAACTATAGCTTATACTAAAACGGTGATAGGTGAGGCAGCGAGGAGAGAAAAATGGCACATTGGTACCACAGCAGTACCAAGTATGTAGGAGGAGACATCAAGGAGGTATCTTACTGAATGCGGCTGAGATCAACACGCCAGTCAGGCTGAGCTATCCATGACGAACGAATAACTACAATCAACTCGTCTCGCATGCAAGGCGAACGACGCGGCCACTTGCATTACCTTGCACATGGTCGACAGGTGAGTGTCAGTGAGCATTGGACGCATGTTCCGGGTAACACTTGTGCCGTGTACCGGCTAATATCTGTCAGTCTTCGGTATGAATCGCACGCACATTTCCTCCAGGCGGCACGTTGAACACCAGTGAAGTCTTCGTGGTGACGTCCATACCCAACTGAGACAGAGAATGGTTACTCAAACAACGGTCGAAACGAGCCCCCGAAAGACAAAAACATCCTCCGCCATACACAAACGTTAGCGCTCGTAAAGTCCACGTTTCGAGGCAATTCTAACAGAGCTACAAACCGCATACAGCTGATAACACACTAGCGTCTCTCGAATACCTTCACGACTCAACTTCTCAAGCATCACCACATAACTTTCGTTGACGTTCTGTCACGACTGCCATGACACTTCCATTCGCACCTGCACCTTCCAAATGCTCGTTAGAAGCGTGGGGAAGTAACAGGTAGCCACTACAATAGTAGTGCTGCTGGCATAGTTATCGCAATAAAATTTATTAAACGGAGGTATCTTACCTGTCAAAGAATCCCAGAATCAGCAAAGCGGGGGAACGCTGGCGGCAAGGCATCGAAGAAGAGGTGTGACCAGTGCCGCGCCACCAGCATGTCTGGCCCCGTCGCATAGTTCACGTGACTCCGGTCCTCGACGCCGGTCAGGTGATCAGTCCGAGCGCATAGAAACAACGGCAAAATGGTAGACAACACGAAATAGACGTTACGACGTCCGATTCCTGGTCACGTGGTAAACGTGTCTTCTACACGGCGTACGCGTCAAAAAAAGCAAGACAATTTTTTATGGTATTTTCTTTTCTCCTGGGTCGCGTGGGCACCTGTCGTCTAAAACTTCGGCCTTGAGCGTGAATCTAGAAGACGCGGCAGCTCTTGACGGCACGATAGAAGACCCACTGAGACCTATTGAAGAGTGTAAAAATAGGGACAATATTTACTGAGTGAAGTCGACCCATGACACACGATCCCCCTTACAAACTCACGGAGAGGGGAATGGCTCTAACCGTAGGACAATGATAGCGTTGCAGGGAAGGAACCACACTTAAAGCGCAAGGGTACCGACCCAAAGAACGCCCATCGGGAACTTATTAGAAACAGCAATGACAGCATTGCTGCAGGCTTGTGAAGAGGATCAGTCAACAGAGAATGATCATACAGATAGTGTAGACACGGTCAGGAGGATAATCGTTCAAACGGAACTCGAAAGGCAAGGCAAAGACCTTCCATCGGATGTTTTAAGAAAAGGAGGCTGGCCACATCGGCACTGTACGGTAGACGGAAGTCAAGGGAGAAGGTAAGAAAAATTGAAAAAGGGAAGGGCAGGTACATGGCCTCCTCGCATCGCTTCTTTGGGAGGTCCGAGCGCGGCAGCCAATTTGCGGGCCGCGAAAGGACGGTTTTCGCTTTCTTTTCTTTTCTTTTTCTTTTTTTGCTATTACCTTTGTAGCATTGAATGCATTTTGTGCTAGAATGGGTAAATCTTGCAAGCGCTTTCTCCTTCTGTAAATAAAAAAAATAAAAATAAAAAACGTGAGGTTGAGGTTGACTTGGCAAATTTCGGAGTTCAATTGGGAAAATTCAATTTCTGTCTAATTACATTTGATAAAAGTGCTCAGAAGAAATGGAAAAATCTGCCCTGAGATAAACATCGTTTATCCCATAATGTTCAAACAAGTAGATTTTCAAATAGCATTTTGTGACACGTTAGGTGACACACCCTGTATATCTAATATCAGTGGCCGCAGTGTTCACACATCAATGCAAGAAGCCAGCAAAGAAAAGATAGGGATCAGCGAGAATCACCCGTGCACGCGAAGCAATACTATATTTGTAAGCCGATAACAACCGAGGGGCTAAGGAGGACAATAAGGGCATGCCCATAGGCACGGCATAAGGTCTACACGACGTCTGAGCAAATGCAGCTATAAGTACCTGGAAGGGGCGACGACTAGAAGACTTAGGATGGTTACAACGTGCTGAAAATGTAAATGTGTAAGAAGGATGCATAGATAAAGGTTTAAAAAAAAAAGGAAAGAAACAAGAGCTTATAGTCCTAGGAATGCGGGAGATAAGCAGATTGCGTTTTGTGTTGCCGCTGCCTTGTCGGGAAGCACTCATCATTGGTAAAGAGTTTAGGATGTCCAAGATGTGGCATTTGCCTTGCCTCATGAGCTGTCCGCAGCAACTAGATGCACAGTTGCCTAACGATGTCGTACCGGGACGGAGGAACCATCGCTCTCTCAGACTGAACAGTATGTCGGCATCTGGCCGAAGGCACTCTGTCGCACAACGCCACATATCGCTATTGCGGATTCCATTTTCTTAAGCCTAGGTAATCATCACAAACACACAACGCATGGACAAACAAACTGCCGTTATTTCTGAGCTGCTTGCCTGCTTGACATGAGAGTGGAGGAAAGGTCGAGGTGAGAAAAGCACAGGAAAAGTAGAGCAAACGCCGGGATTTCAACATAGCCCCCCAAGCAAATTTCTCGAGACTCATGCGCCTAAACGTTATTAATGCGATAGTATTATTGTCCTAGCTCCTCAGATATTGTTTTGGTCTGCACCGAAAAAATCAGTTCGGACGACAGATAGCGCCACGGGAACCGTGGGCAAAGAAAAGTTTATGGCCGGTGTAAGGAAAAAAAAAAAAAAGAGAGAGAGAAACTTCAGAAGTCGCATGGCATCCACGGGTCCCGCGCAGGAAGCTCGTTTATGGCACCCTAAAAGGATATGCAGGCGAAAGGTGAACGGTTGGCGTGTTGTGTAACCCACCGAACTCACTCATCTATTTATTTACTCCCCGTGCCGTGATGGCCATACAGAGCGAAATGGTTAACATTTAATAATATAATGTTAATATGAACAGCATACAGAAGGATTTACAGATGCGTGGAGATAAATAAAAAAGAGAGTGATACATTTGGGTAGATTAGAGCAAACAGCGGCAGCACAAGCGTACAACATGGAGATTAAAAAATGACTATGTAGCGAAATGGGCGCATAAACATTTCTTAAATTGTTTGGCATCGGTAATGGAGGTAATGGCACCGGGAATGAGGTTCCACTCCAGCGACGTACGAGGCTGAAATGGATCGTGAAATGACCTTGTTGAACATTGGGGAATGCCCACTTTCTGCGGGTGATCGGTTCGAGCTAAGATAGATGTAGGCTGTTGGATTAACGATTATCTAAAGTAACCATTATGATAATAAATTTTGCGAAACAAACATATACGAGTTATTGTTCGGCGAGTGGAAAGAGGTTATGTTCCATTGCAGTGACACTGGCGGTGCGGTTGTAATTACCGAATATGGACCGGGCTGCCATGCATTGCGCTACACTTTCGAGGCGTGTCAACTGTGGCTATGAGCTGCGTACAGACGAGGAGAGATGGAGAGAGGACAGCAGGAAGGAGTGGGGGACAGGGGGTTAGCATGCGTCCTGGGCCGACTTCAGGGGAACTGTGCCGACATTCGTATGAAAAATCTTCGGAAAACCAAGGGAAAACCTCAGACAGCACAGCCGGTGACAGGATTCGAATCCGTGTCACCTCCCAGTCTCGGCGTGGAACGCGATCATATTAACCACTATATATGCCACGGAAGGGGTATCGCCGGCATCGAACGGCGTGTGTGGGGTCATGCTCATCAAGAACAGAAAAAAGAACGGCTGATTGTTCACAGGGTTCTGTTTAACAATGAGCACGCAAACAAGCGACTTCCCGTGGAATTCAGGCGATTCAACCAGCGTGCGGTTTTACGTAATACGTGCCGAAGATGAACTGGACGCCAAGTGCAGGAGATGTAGCAAAATGCTGCAAACGTTCGGGGCCCCTATGAAAGGTCTACACGCACGCCTCCCTCAACGTAACATGAAGCACTCACTTGGTAGACATACCATTCGGAGTCTATACAGCCAGCTTTTTCTTCCAACGTTAAGCAGCCGGGGGAACTTGTTTCAGGACTGTTTCTCGTCAGGTTTTCATGCCTCCAAGAGTCAGTTTTGTAAGGCGAAGCTTGGTTTCGTTAGTACTAAGTAAATAGAGTGGTGCTAAACATGAAAACTCGTATAACACTACTGAACCTCTTTCTTGAGGAGAACGTAAAAAAGACCTCGCCAGTTTTTTTTTAAATAAAAAAGCACCACATACTAAAACACAATGGAAAACATTAAGTTATGACAAATATGTTTGGTAGACATAGAGTACTGAGGAGAGATATACTAAAAAACGCATACAGGAAAGGTCAGTGTTACTGCACAAATGCTGTCTATGCGCGCTGTCTCTGGTTTATCTCAACCCGAAAATCCCGTCCCGGGATCCCGGGATCGGCCCGCAACAATCCCAAAATTCCGGGATTGAAAAAGTGGGCCGAGATTCCCAACGCCAAGTCTTCCTATTGAGTTCGAGATTGTGCTGTGATATCAGTATCCCACACGGAGGCTGCATTTTCCAATTTTGGAAGGGCTAGTGCTTTGAACGACTATCATTAAAGGTACTGTAAAGCAGCAGGCAAGCTGCTAATATTGGCAGCGGCATTTGAAAGTGTGCGACAATTTTTATGCGCGACAGAAAACTCTATGTGCGACAGAAATGTCTAAATATTTTCCAATCACGACTGGAATTGCGGTTAAAAAACGCGGGGCGACGCCTGATGGGAAACAATCGCCTATTCGTCGAGCAACGGTGTAACATGTCCCCAACCCTCTATCGGCTAAGTCAGAGGCTGAGTAGCAGGCTTCATGAACTTTCGTTGAAAAGTTTGTTCAAACGAGATAATTCCTGACATATATTCTCTCAAAATGCTAGAACATTGGTACATCGTGGAAATGAGTAACAAACTGTCAGCAGAATCATCATGAGAGCCACCTACGCAAAAATGCACCACGTCCGGCAAGCCGACGTGGTGACGTTAGCGGTCCAGAGATGTCGCCGTATGCTCCCATTGTCCAGAGCCGTATATTAAAAGGGAGTCTGGCCATTGGGAGGAGTCACAAAAAGAGGCTCGACCTGTCAATCACAGTTTCGCTCCTCTGATTGGTTTGCTTTTTACCAAGGGGGTCGCCATGACACCATACTGCCACCCAAAATGGCGACGAAAACAAACACAGTGAAGCGGGGATTTCGTGACAAAAAATTTTCACAGATTAACCTGATTTTACGCTGCAAATGTACATCCTAATATAAGTTTCTCGGAAATCAGTTTCATCTTATGCTCATCCACTGATATCTAACTGAAAATAATACGTTTTGTCGACGTGTTAGGCCTAGTGAACACGGCGATCACAACGAAATCATAACAAAAACGGCGCTGTGCTGTACAATCTCAATTTTAACAGCTGGATTTCATAGATATAAACATTCTTGCCTCTTATATTCCGACTATTCATGTAGATTTGTTTAAAAATCACACCGACAACAGAATGTGTCCCAGCAGGTGGTTCTGCCGGCAACGGTACAACGACGGAAGCAGACGACAATTCCCGACGTGCCTTACGCTCCCTAGGTGGCGCTTATCAAATTTGCACCAACAATTCACTACTTTTGCAGATTGCGAGAGGTATCCATTTCAATCCCATCCAATCCACTTGCCACCCAAAATGGCGCTGCCCAGGTTGGATAGGGGGGCAAATAGTGAGGATAGGCTGATTGATAGCGCCCCATATTTCAAGACTTCATTGGTCGGAAAGCTGAAAAAGTGGGTGGAGCTTCAGGTATAGGCCATTGATGGCCAGACTCCCTTTTAATATACGGCTCTGCCATTGTCGTAGGCATGTTTATGTTCGCCGCCGTACATGGGGGAACTGCGGACTTCATGTCGGGTCTTAGACACAGGGTTGCCCGTAATATTAAATCTGAATTTTCTAAAAAAACTACGATGTGGATTTGAACGAAATTTGTGGCGTTTATATACTGAGCACCCAGGCTATCAAATGAGCCAGCAGTATAAAATTGTGTGCCTGCTGCGTTACAGTACCTTTAAGGGACCAACTGCGGGCTCGGGGTTCCTTCAATTTCAAATCAGGCAACTACGTTGCGAGACGGTTATGCGTGCTACTAATGGTTTGGTTTCGGAATCCCGAGCCGTTTTTACAATCCCGGGATTTCGGGGATGTCGAAATGTGAATCCCCGGATCCCGGAACTAGATCGGGATTTTTTCACAACTATGCCCAGGATGTCGTATAGGACCGTATCCGCTTGCACAACCATGCTAACACAAATTGCGATATAGTTCGCGTCTTCTGTCATCCCCACGGAACACCCTAGTGGGAAAACAAAGCGGGAAAAAATTGCTCACGGGGCAGAACCTGCGTTTTATATCGAGCATCCGCATCGTGCCGGAATGTTGGCTTTGCAATGGAATGCATCTCTTCTCCAAATCTTTGACGGAATATCTTATGGCTGTGCCCCAGGATATTTCCTGCAGTTAGCAGTGCACGAGAAGATATATACTTATGACGTACAGCAATTGTATTTACGTAGCCGCTAAAATAAATGACGTCTTTCGCATCATCCGCTGGAGTATTCTGGGAAATGTCGCTTGTGTGAATACATGGAATGGTGCGTTTTGCTCTTCTTGTCTTTTATTCATCCACAGTGATTGTTGTGTTCCAGTTTGCAGCAGCCAAGTTTTTCAAATATGAAATATGCGTAATACGGCGTAATACGCCGTACGTACACGCCGTACGTAATACGGCGTATACGCCGTACGTAATAACACGTACATAATACGGCGGTTTCAAATATACGTATTCGTGAGGATCAAACGAACAAACAGAGATTCAGCAATATTTCTTGTTGTAGGATTGGAAGACTCCTTCTGATTACATGGGAGTTTTATGCTATTTGAGGCCTGTTCTCCGCTAGGGCTTGCGTAGTTCACATGAGTCAGCAGCTAACGTCGTTATAATGTGTCATGAACGACAAGGTTGGTTCGGTTTCGGATTGCAAATGACATTTTTCGGGGAAGGGACGCTTGAAACAAAAAGTCAGTTGGACACAAAAGTCGGCAAACCTGCAGCGAACCACCCTCTAGCAGGCAAGGCGCACCGGGACCACTGTTCCAGCGGGGACCCACAGGGAGACCACAGTAAGCTGACTTTCCGGCCTCCACCTGCTTCATGATGGTCCTCCCCGGCACTTCTCTGGCGGCAACCGGCATTCACGCTGTCGTACCGGTCGCGGTACTGTCGCCCACTCAGCAACTCATTCACTCAGCAACAATCAATGCTCGACAGCAGTCACTCAACGAAAATCAACGCACTCACTCAGCAACAATCAACGCTCAGCAACGATTACTCAACGCAATCGGCAGCCACTCAACAGAATCAGCAACCACTCAGCAATCACACCTCATCTCTGGAACCCGCCCGGATTGCAGCGCTCTTGTTCCCGCCATCCCACTGCTGCATCAACAGCCACAATCGCAAGCCGTGTCTCCAATCGTCCACTATCCACGAGTCGTCCTCATTCTCCTCTTCATGGTATCGACGCGGACCTCAACCGCATGCACACGTCTGAGAGGGGGAGTGATGTGGCGGCCCGTGGAAGACGACGACGACGACGCGCCTCCGCTGCCGCGCGCTACTGCGCCTGGCAGCCAGTTCTACCGGCACCGTCCTAGTGTGAGGCCACGTCCATCTGCCCGCTGGGACATTCCATCATCGCCGGTCAGGACTCATGTTACGGAAACACCACCTCCTCTACAAGTGAAAGTGGAATGAATGAGTGAGTGGCTGTGTTTGTGCCATCAAATGACGCAACCTTGGAAGTCGTTGGGGAGGTGTGTTAGGCACTCTTCCTGTGCGCGATTGGCTGCGAGAGCAGGGTTTAGTCGTGGCTTTCAATAACTACAACTGTAGGCTCTGCCCGGAGGAGGAAACCATCGGGCGTGCTTTCCTGTCATGCAGGGATGCTTTCTTGTTCGGGGACGTGTTCCCGCGTGCCTTCAGGAAGAACATATTCTTGAGTGCGCAGGCCATTCGGTACAGCTTGGGACAAAAGTATGGAACACCGCGGTGTCACATTTCTCACTGAAGCGACACCCTAGCAGCAAACAGGAGCTAACACACACACCGAGAGATGGACTGAATAGCCGGTCACCCGTTTCTTATTTGAACTCGTGCTGATAGCTAGCACGACACCACTCCGATTAAGAAATACGCTAAGATAGAAGAAAAACAAGTTCTGTGAACTTTTGTCCCAAACTATACCTCCCGATCCAACCAGGAGGCGAGCTCCCGTGGGACGTATATTTATTTTGTTAGATTTGTACTCGTTGTGGAGATCTCGTCGTATTAGAGACCGCAATGATCCTCCAGTCGGTTCCTTGCCTTTCTTCAGTAGGTACGTGACGTCGCTATGTATGTTTCTCCTCTCCCGACTAGGTAGTGTGGAGGATCCTACCTGGCTCAAAGTACTTGAGCTTGTTGTGTCAAGCCCGACTGAGTACTGATGGACTGGACTGCTCCTCAAATCGCACCCACAGTTTTGTACATACTTCAAAAGTATGTATATTCTTGCGTCATTCTTAATCCTCTTAATCACACACCGCACCTTGCATTGTACATGACATCTACGTCTTGAACTCTACCAATGTGAAATATAACGTTCTTGAAAAAAAAAAAAGTATTAGAAGCGGAAAAGAGAGAGAGGGAGAGAGAGTGGTAGAGACCTGGACCGGCAATCCAGAAGACGTGGGTTCGAGTCCTCTTAAACCCGTACCTTTTATTGTAACTTTTAGAAACATGTAACGTCTATATAGACGTAGATCTCGAGATTTCTTATAGGTTACACCTCTGTAACGTATATTTAGAGGTTAAAAGCGACGGAAGTCATGTCATTACAACAGCAATAGAAGTTACATCTCGTAAAAAACAAAAACAACGTGTTGTAACTTATAAACGTACCCTTTACTCCGACACCGTAACTTCTAAGCAAATCTCCGGTGGTTATTTCTTTGTTATGTTCTTTTCGTTTGTTTTTGTTCTGTTTTGCAGCATAATGCCACGTTTCAGCCTCCCTTTCGAGACGACAGCAGTCTACGTGCACGTTGTTATTTTGTATCTGTTTCAGCGTCATTTGCGTCGACTAAATATTATGAATGCTGTATAAACACGTATTGTAAGTTTGCGGTCTTGCATAGTGTTAGCATGTTTCTTTCTACAAGGTGGAAAACCATTGCCAATGCCGCAACCACCAAGAGTTCCGCACTTCCGACAGTTTCGATTTCGCTGCGTAGTCAAGCCCGGTCTAGCCCCAGACTGCCCGCGAAAAGTGAGCTGTCAGATATTTCGAAACCTTATCAACCAATCCCGGAGCGCGCATCCTCCTTTGGCCAATGCGCATCCGTCATGATGCCTGACGATGTAATACCACGTGACTGTGACGTGATTTTATTTTTCTACTGCCGCAAATGCGGGGAGCTGTGGAGGCCTGGCGCCCATTGGCCAAAGGAGGATGCGCGATCCGGGATTGGTTGATAAGGTTTCGAAATATCTGACAGCTCACTTTTCGCGGGCAGTCTGGGCAGGCCTCCACAGCTCCAAGCAAGGTCGCTGCGTCTCCGCGGCTCGCCGATGTCGGTTGACCCAACGACCAAAGAGGAAGTGTACGCGCGGGTTTGTTCGTGAGTTATAGTGACTCTGGCCATGTACTGATCTCAGATAAAGTGTCAACCTACGGACATTCTTGCCGGGTCGGAACTGGAATGCTTGGTGAGCTGACGCTTGAGGAACACTTTCGAGCGCTGTCGCATTTTCAAATACAGTGACTAAGAAGAGAGTGTTCGTAACGACAAAAGTATTTCCCGTGACTGTGTGATCTACGGTGCATCGCCAGAATGAGAAGAAGATGCTCATCTGTGAAACGCACGCACTCGTGCACTTCGCTCGCCTCCAGAAGTAGACTGTATGTGTGCTTTGGAAGTTCGAACTTGGTTTGGTTGCTGCCTATTCAAGGAACGAAACATCCTGTACGCACGGTGAATATATGAGTCAAGCATTTGAGTGTATACGATGCATCAATAAATATGTATTTCGCCTATCAAAAATGTCTTAGTTACTTTGGAATAACGGGCGCCAGGTATGAAAACCAGTAGAAGTCAATGGCAGCCAGGGCCGGCCGAAAGCCGAGCCAAACTGAGAGATTGCTGATTGGTTGGCTGCTAGGCATCACGACGCATTTTCATTGGTCGTATGTCCAGTGTTGCCTGAATTATCTCAAACTATGGGCTCTATGGGGAGCTGTGGGCGCCTGGTCTAGCCACACTGATGGCGGTTTCCTTGAAATGGGGAACGCTCAACGTGCGTCCATTGACAGGTGTAATCTGTCTTCATCGGTGGTTTTGCCCGTCGATTCACCTCGCGTTTATCATAGCATCGTCAGGAACAACATAAATGCGAGATGTCGCTAAGAGACAAGGATATTTTCGGTGTTCTGAGAGGAAGGTGTAGTGAGTGCGAAGATTGCAAAGAATACAAACGTCATTCACCGCAGCTGAAGTGCCTATATTGTAGCCACAGCCCTGGTTCACACAATAAGCTTCATACACTGGTAAGTGTACATTTTGTGCTACGTACGTGCATTATTTTGATAGCAAGAGCTGTTAGCGCATGTTGTCATTATGGCAAGCGTTTTGTGGTCCTGCATGTGAACGCCACTTACGCTTGCTACTTTTCTGCCGTCAGTTGGTCGCCAAGTCGATACACCGGCGTGCATTTTTTGAGCTGCGGATATATCCATAGAGAACACGAGTATCTATAATTCGCGGCTTCCTACTTGTTGTATTCTTACGATATTCTAAGACTCAGTCGTGGAGTGAACGCCTTCCCGCATTTATGCTCTCAGCGTACCTTGTGCTTTCTACGGATGTAATTCAGCAAAACATTTTTTCGTCGACACTGCAGCTAAATGAGGATGGCTGTTCTGCATTGTTGCAAATAGAGGCACACAACGCAACAAGTTTTATCGTATTGATAGCCTCCGATTTCATGTATGTAACGGTCACGGCACATTTCGTACATAACTGCTGCTAGGTATAATGGGCTGCTGATGTTTGCAGATGGAGCAGAATTAGATGCCGTAAAAAAGGCCGCCTCTTGAGGCTCAGGTGCCACACGACACATGGATAGAAGAAGGTATGTGATCGTTATTTATTTATTTTTTTTCCGTTTGGCATTTGTGGTGGCGCTTCCCTGCTTGAAAGGTGTTCCATAAAACTCTGAGTAGTGCTACAGGTTATTTATTGGCTACCTGCTTATTTACTTCATCTCAGGAAGTTCTTCGAGCGGAGGGCAGTGGCTGGAGGGCTCATCAGAAAGCGGTATATGCACAAATAACATATTGAATGGTTCCACAAATGTTACTCTCAATGACCAAACTTGTGTTCCCAGGATCCCACATGCAGGTTCACAGGCCGTCACCTGTGCAATGGCGCCTCACACAAACTCTTCTCAGAGAGCTTCCCACGCTGAAAACGCAGCTGTCAACCAGCTTCTGATACTATTCGAGGTTACCTTGATAATTTGAGTTTTCGCACAGATCTGATGTTCATTATGCCTGAGCCATACAAAACCCCATGTGATTGGCTGCCCTAGCTGCGTGCACAGCACAGCTACTAATGTAGTGTCTCCTGCATTACTCTACACTAATGTTTCCCAAGGTTGTGTGCGTTTTACGCAATACTGTGTCTTTTGCGCTCGCCTCTGCAACACGAATGTGGAATAAATTTTTTTCAGCTGCAATTTTCTGGTTTGTTGTGTCTGTTTAGCTTAGCAAAAATAAGTCAATTGTTCTGACTCGCTGGCTTTCTGCACAGTTTTATGCATTACTTCTCACTTAAAGATCGTTTTTCTTTCCATATATCTTTGGTAAAGCGAACATGGCTTCTCGTCACATCAGAATCACACTTGTGCACAATGTGTCAGCATGTGGCCTTTCAAGTGTTCGCAACGTCAATTGTCATACAAGACCTCTAAATAGACTCCTCTTTTTGTAATATACATATGTGCAAGATCTCCTTTTCTGTTGGTGCATTTTGGTACCTTGGTGTGTTCTGTAAATGTCTGTCCATATGCGCACAATGTACAGGGTGTTTATTCGCATCAGGGCAGCGCTCAGTTGGCAGGCGGGTTATGTTAATTTTGGCTAATTAACCCATCCGTAGTTACAAACATATCCGACGTTTCCTGACGCACGTGTTTGTAACTACGGATCAATTAATTAGCGAAAATTCCTATAACCCACCTGCCAAATGAGCGCTACAGAGTTGCGAATAAAAATAAACATCCTGTATAAAAAGCCATATGCTGGCGTAACCTTTACGGGAAGGTTCTGAATTGAAGGCCGTAACCTCTAATTAGTGGGTGTCTTTGTAACTTTTATAGAGGGTACTGCTCAGAGGGTACTTGGTAACTTCTGAAATAGAGGGTAAAATATTGCGATTTTTTACCCTTTACTAAAGGGTACCGAGTTAAGAGTGTACAGCTGGCTAACCTTTGGCTCCTTCTTTAAATACTACTGACAACCTCTTTTTTGAGGAGAATGTAAAAAAGACCTCGTCAGTCTTTTTTTTTTAAATAAAAAACCACCACATACTAAGACATTAAGTTATGAAGAATATTTTGAATGACATGTAGACGTATTTGGTAGACATAGAGCACCGAGGAGCGATACACAGAAAAACGCACACAGCAAAGGACAGTGTTACTGCACAAATACTGTCTATGCGCGCTGTCTGTTTTATCTCAATCCCGAAATCGTCTTTCCAAAAAGGGACATGGAATTATGCTGAAATTCCGGGATTTCGGGATCCCGGGCTCTGAACCCTACCCATGGCACGGCCGAAAGAGTTTTTGTTCACTCCAAATCCCACAGAGCATTATCCTCTTCAGCATTACATCATAACTCATTGCAGTTGTGCTCCTACATATCTGCAAAGCATACAGGCTGAACCGCATTGCATGAAAAAACAAGCCGAATTCTGCACGAACCGGCGAAATCGGGACCGAACTTCTTACAACGCATCCCTGTATACCGATCTGGAAGCGGAAGTTCGGCCGAAGACTTCTGACCTTAGGGCGCATCACCTTTCAGATATCCATAATAAGCTTCTCTGTGCATGAGAGAAAGAAAAGGTTGGAGAAAGCACGTGACAAAGCCTCTGTCCACTCAGAAAGCAGCAATAACGGGATATTCGCAGACGGGCCACAACACTATGGTGGCAGGCAGACCTCACTCCTCTTTTCTTCATAACGTCACCCCCCTACCCACACTATGGGTTAAAAAGCTGAAGCAACGTGGGCCTCACGTGCAGTTGTTGTGGCACCTTATTTGAGAGCAATCCAACGAGACCATTCCACCTGCACGAGGGGAAAGGGAAAAGCTGAGGTACTGCGCGAAAGGCCCTACTTTCATAGTGTATCCGTTGACCGTTTCTACGTCATTTTTGCTATGGTTCTCCTTGCGGCTTAATAGCCATTGGATACTTGATTCTTCTTCGTTTACCAGGCTTCCGATTTCGGAACAGGAATCTGGCCTCGCCAGATCCGACTGAGCTCGGAACGAAACTCCGGTAACCGAAAAATGTTCGGTCCCAATTTCGGCTCAAAGAATTTGGCCGGTTTCCGTGCCATGCGGTTCACGCTTTACGCGTAATTTAAAATTATTTTCACGTGTTCTTGGAAGTGTAACGATTGCTATGCATCACTCCTCCTTGCATCAGCGGGGACACCGCTATTTTTTTGGATGGGACAATAGGAGGAGGACGCGATTTTGCGATCGATCAATCACAACAGCTATACGTCAGTGGCTAGTGAGGCAAGCATCCATCATCAGCTGACAGGGCTCTTCCTCCTTTTCCGGCTCTCCTCGATGTGGTCACTATGAATTTTTCAAAACTATCTGGACAGCGGGGCGAATAAAACGGCTGTCCTACGTGATAAATGATGACCACGCCGACATCCAGCGCAGCTGTCACTTTCTTTTCCAAAAGTGACACTGCAGCTAAACTGACGCAGTTATGTGCTTCACTGCCCTTAGGGAGAAGGCCTAAATGTTGTACCGTTATATATAGGAGGTTATTTGCTCGGATGGTAAGCTCGCTTTTCCTTTTGATTTCGTCGCATGAAGTTTTGAATTTCGTGTCGTGTCATGATTATATTTTTGAGCGTTTGAATATTTGAATATTTTTGAGTCCAGACAGTTTGCTGTCGTCACGAAATTGAATTATGCAAATAACTGCATGGGTCGTTCTCTTATTGGCTGGTGGCTCACACGTCATTTTGCATGTGAGCCGTATCCGCTCTAGGAAGTGAACTGTGATCAAAGTTGCATTGTGAGAAAATTGCGCTCCATATACAGCTGCTATAGGACAGTAACAGGGTTGTTCCCTCCACAGCACTGGCAGAACTGGAAAAGGAAACTGCTTTCGGTGTTCACTGGGCCGAAAATAATGCGCCTTGTTACATCGAAATGGACTTTCGGTTTGGTGCAAAGGCAAGTTTTGGACGCAGGAAACATACGCAGGAAAACCAAAACGCACGCTAAAAGAAACGCATACAGGACGCAAGAAAAGTGATGATTATGACAGAAACATGCACTTGGTAAAGCGTGTAGAAGTACAGCTATGATCTTTTTTTTCATTCTGCGTTAGCACCGCAAAGCAACTGTGGCTATGAGCGGCGTACAGATGTACATATACAGATGGAGAGAAGACAGCAGGAAGGAGTGGGGGGACAGGGGGGTTAGTGTGCGTCCTGGGCCAACTCCAGGGGGAACTGTGCCGACATTCGCATGGAAAGGCTTCGGAAAACCCAGGAAACATCTCAGACAGCACAGCCGGATTCGAATCCTCCACCACCAATTAAGTCTTAAAGGGATGGTCTCGTACCCGCCCCTCTCAGAAAGTGTACCTTCGGTTGCCCTTTGTTGCAAATGGAATACCGCAAATTTACCCGACAAAGCACAGAGCATGCCGCGATCTGTGTTGGCAACAATAAGAGTGGCTACGTCACCCTGCGGGAAAGTCCGTGATAGGATACAGAAATCGTCTGCTCTTGCGCGCGCTAGTGCACCGACGCGAGCAGACGACTTTCAGAAGTGACTGGGGACCGCGACAACTCTCGTACATTTTCTTTCAGTTCTTAGGCGAAAAACACACATTCTATGAAATGGCCACATGGCGGTTTAGAACAACTATGTTAATCCTCAAAGACAACCCCACCCACAATCACAAATCTGAACACGTCGGCCATCGGCGCGTGCGGTCGCATTACAGCTCCGACCAAAAGTATATTCCTCGCGCTTCCATTACACTCCTCGTTGCACACTGATCATGTTTCGAAATGAAGTGTCGCTGACGACGTACATGGAGAAGGAATGTGTGTTTATTTAAAAACCTCATTAAATGCTCGCGGAAAGAAAACACGTGAATTAGCTTCCACGTATCCGATGATGCGCCACATTATCGGAGTCAGAATGGCTTAAATGGAGGCAAGCTGGTGGATAAACTCCATGATAGGCAAGCCTGAGCGGTGGGCAAGACACGTAAACAACACAAACACGAGGGCTCGAAAACCCTCCTGCGCCCCCTTTTTGAGCCCCCGTGTTTGTGTTGTTTACGTGTCTTGCCCATCGCTCAGGCTTGTCTATCATGGAGATTATCGGAGACCCCACAGTCAATACACGGACTACATTCTCCGCTCGTGGAGATATATATCTGAGTGTCCCCATTTCGAGAGCCAATGGGATGACACAACCCAAGGTCCTTCTACAGGTTCCAATTGTCATGGCAACGGCGACGTACCCGCAGGCCGACGTCGTGCGTGACGTTGCATGAGGTTTCGTCGTCTGCTATTACGGCACGTTTCGACAAATTCATCGAAAACCACTTGGTAAACCACAACTTTGACGGTTGTATCTGTACAGTACTCGTGAAGATAGTTTTGGCTAAGTCTGGGAATCGCCCCGGATGTACGACACCGTCCCTTTACACGACCATGGCTATACCACCAATTTAAAGGGACGGTCTCGTACAGCCGGGGCGATTCCGAAACTTAACCAAAACTAGTTTCACGAGTACTGTACACATACAACCGTCAAAGTTTCATTCGGAATATCCAAGCCGTTTTCGAGGAATTTGTCGAAACGTGTCGTAAGAGCAGACGACGAAAGCTGCGCCTCTCTCATGCATACGTCACGTATGACGTCGGCCCGCGGGTGCGTCGTCGTTGTCATGGTAATTGTAGCTTGCAGAAGCACCTTGGTTTGAGTAATCCCCTTTGCTCTCGAAATTGGGGCACTCAGGCATATACCTCCGCGAGCGGAGAATGTAGCCCGAGCATTGACTGTGGGGTCTCCCATAATGTGGCGCACAATCGGATACGTGGAAGCTTAGTCACGTGTTTTCTTTCCGCGAGTATTTAATGCGGTTTTTAAATAAACACGTTCTCCTTCTCCATGTACGTCGTCAGCGACACTTCATTTCGAAGCATGATCAGTGTACAAAGGGGAGTGTAATGGAAGCGCGCGTAATATATTTTTGGTCGGAGCTGTAATGCGACCACGCGCGCCGATGGCCAGCGACTTCAGATTCGTGATTGCGGATGGGGTTGTTCTGCGACTTTTAACTTGTTTCTGAGGATTAACATAGTTGTTCTGAACCACCATGCTTGCCACTACTTAGAATGCGCGTTTTTCACCTGAGAACTGAAAGAAAATGTACGAGAGTTGCCGCGGTGCCCAGTAACTTCTGAAAGTCGTCTGCTCACGCCGATGCACTAGCACGCGCAAAAGCAGACGATTTCTGTATCCTATCACGGACTTACCCGCAGGGCGACGTGGCCGTTCTTATTGTTGCCAACACAGATCGCGGCGTGCTCTGCAATCTTTATCAATTTAATTCGGTTATTTAATAACTGTGGCGTGTTTTGTCGGGTAAATTAGCAGTATTCCATTTTCAACAAAGGGCAATCGAATGGTACACTTTATGAAAGGGGCAGGGGGTACGAGACCGTCCCTTTAACCCGCTCTGCCATGCTGCTGGTAAGTACAGCTATGGAGGTAGACCCTTTACACAGGCAGAAACTGTATTTCACTGTGCAAAGCGGCGCTTCCAGTGGAAGGGACACTTACAGTGCTCGGACAAAATAACTCGAACACCAACCAGGCGTCACGCGTTCTTTCCTCATTATGGAGTAGGAACCCCTTTGGCTAACAATACAGCTGACTGTTTTCACCGAACTGGTACTCTCAAGCTTGCATACAACTCTGCGGTGACCTGCGGCGCCGTATAGTTGTGTTTTCTGGCCACAACTCGGCTAAGTGTCAAGTCCCCCGTGTCGAGCTTTGACTTTCGACCGCAGGTACCTCGGTCCGCAGATGGTTTGCTGGTCTTTGCATACTGTGGCGTGACAAACGAAAAAGTAGACTTCGACGTGCCCACCAATTCAGCAATTCGGTCACAGACGCCCCAACCAGGCGCGCACCAACTACCATCCATCTGTCAGGTCTTGTTTCGCTAAACCGAAGAACACCGAAAGGACCAACGTTTATCAACGACGAAATAACCTTGGTGACTTATAAAAAAAAAGGGGGGGGGGGGTATCGGTAGAGAGCGGATTTTTATGCACTAACAGGTAGCGCTCTTCATCTCATAAATCGTCCTAGGCCAACCAACCTTCAGAACCGTATCGTTTTATCTTCCGAATAGAAGGAAAGTTGATACATAAAAAGGTGTGCTCCCCCATCTCAGCTTATCGGGAGACAGATTGATATCCGCGATTATGATTGGCATACTGTGTGCTATACGGTCAAGAGCGCCCCCTATTAGTGCATAAAAATCCGCTCTCTACTATCTGTGATGCAGATCGGTGAGGAAGAGTTCAACTGAACAACGTAAAAATAGGGGTGCTCGAGCAATTTTGTCGAATCCCTGTAAATGGTGCGCGTTGTCAAACCATAAAGAAGAAAAAGAAAGGTAGGGCGATGCTAGAAAACACATATTGCTGTTCTCACTCGGTATACACGGCGCACCAAACACCAAAGACGCCACACAAGACAAGCATATTAGATTGATGCGTGATAAAAATGCTGTACTGTCCCAAGCAGCACAAAATATTGGACACATTTTGGACCCATATTTTGTTGGTCATTGGCGATACGGGTCCAATACTGGGCCCCATATTGCCCAGTTTGAGCCAGTATTGGGAAATCCTGGCAATATGGGCCCACATATTGCCCGTCTACACCCCATATTGACTGAAAATGGTAGTACCCGTGTTGCACAAATGCCCAAGCAGCACGGCAAGATTGGACCTTGAAGCGTGTGAAATGCCCAATTCAGTGCATCGTTACATCCAGCAACTTCCCGCAGATGATATACATTGTTTGAAACAGTCAACATACGTGGCAATCCCATTGTAACGTTCGCTAGAACTCGACAACTCAACTTTCCACGTTCTGGAAGCAGCCGCCATCTTGCTTCGCGATGCCAATGCCAATCGGTCGAGCCGACTGAGAGCGAGCGGGTTGTTTGAGCGAAATCACGCGTCCTACAACTAATGCGCGGGATCAGACGTTCCATACGGGCTAAAATGTCGCTGGTTGCTGTAATGATAACGGAATTGCGGTAGGTCAAGTAAAAAACACAATGTTTGATTGGAAGGGAAATATTGGCAATATTGGCGCAAAATGGGCTTGCCAATATGGGCAGCCCATATTGGTTCAATGTGGAGCTTGGTTGCGCTCCCCATATTGGTCCAATATTGGCAGCCCATATTGGACCAATCTTGGCAGCCCATATGGGTCCAATATTGGCGTGCTACTTGTGGTGTGATCATTGTAGAACCCTCAAAAGCCACTGGATTGGAGAAAGTAACGTCACCCTTTATCTTTCCCGCCTTGGACCTTGGAGCAACAATGGTGGACGCAGCATGTGCTGGCATGATACGGCCGCCATTGTTACTCCAAGGTCGCGGCGGCAAAGATCAGAGGATGTCGGTACTTTCCCAATCCAATGATTTTAGAACCATCACAAACCCAGCGCCCCCTGGAGCAGTCACAGTGCTATACTAGTCTCGATTTCGTTTTCTTTTTGTTTTTCCTGCGCGTGTAACGAAAAAAGTAGTAGTTAAATAGACAGAGTGGAATGTTTAATGTGCGACTAGACGCGAACGAACCGTCCTATTTTCATTGTATGGGATGCACTCGGAGTTATCAATAGTGCGTTTAACATCAATAATTTGGTACAGCTTGGGACAAAAGTTTACGGAACACCAGGGTGTCGCATTTCTCTAATGGAGCGACAACCTAGCAGCAAACAGTAGGGGACACACATACTGGGAGATGGATGGAATAACCGGCCACCGGTTTCTTATTCTATCTCTTCCTGATAGCTAGCAGAGGAACGCTCCGATGGAGAAATACGCAGGTGCCGTGTTTCGTAAACTTTTGTCCCAAGTCTGTTTAAGACGGTCGTGTTTACGACGGGATTCGAGGGTGACCACATCAGCGAGAGCATAAAGAGGTGAAACAGAGCCCGTACAGCGGTACTTGTTGAATATGAAGCGAAGAGGTAATCTCTGAATGAATTCAAGTTGCGAAATATTAGTTTGCGTGTACGGATCCCAAACTCAACTGGCGTATTCGGGTACAGGGCATATAAGTGTTTTAAATGTAAGCAGTTTGGTTTGTGACGTAGCGTGCTTCCGGTGACGCTTGATGTACCAAAGCTTAATGTGAGCCTTCCTCGTGATCTCGTTTATGTGAGTGTTCCAACCCATGTTCGAGGAAATATGTACCCCTAAGTATTTCTATATGTAGTGACCTTTGGGATAGTTGTACCTAGAAATGAATAGTCAAACGTTACTGGATTCTTCTTTTGCGTAATAGTCATCACAGCACACTTTTTGAGGTTCATGGAGATTTGCCAGTGATCGCACCAGTCAGAAAGAGCAGTAAGGCATGAGCGTAGTTCCAGCTGATCATTAACGCTGTTAATTCCTTTATAGATGGCACAGTCGTCTGCATATAGCCGTATTGTGGCGGAATGAGAGCGCATGATATCATTAACGTATATACTGAAAAGCAATGGTTCGAACAATACGCGTGTCTTGGGAGCTATAGCTCTAGGGCACTATCCTTACGTCATTGACGAAAGTAGTACGGAGTGAAATGTGTACAGTAAGCGCATGTATCTTAATAGTAAGCCTGCGGACACTTTTGTCTCGGCACAGGGGAGGTTCACGAACGGAAAGCTGGGAGTTGTCACTTATCAGTTAACGCGATGCGTCACGTTGCCGTTGCGACACTGCTTCTGGCACGATTGGAGACGAAGTAAACATCGAAACACGTTAGGACACAGTTTCCGTCAGTTTGTTCTGAATTTTGTGCTGGCGCATGTTCACCGTAACGTAAGACAGGAAAATAGCGATAGCGTGTTGTGTGGTACTTCGTGTAATCAAACTTATTGTTGATACGGCGCGTGTCCAGCCAGCCTTTCACAACAGATCATTAAGTATCACAACCGCGCAAAACGGCGAAAACACAGTTCATATATACACGTACGATAAAGACTACGAAGTGCCTACAAAACTCATCGGCTGCTGCTGCCTGAAAATCATTAATCATCCGGGCACTGACGTGTTCACTAATGAGCAGCGAGGCCTCGTGGAACTAGTTGAAACACCTGGGTATATGGGCGGGCAAATCGAAGGTCCGACTCCGACGCACTTTTGTCACACGCAACGTGATAATACAACTCTGCCCACAGTCCTCAGGATAAATGTTCGCGGTCATTAAAGGGCGAAAACCCGTTCCGCTGCTCCAGTAGCGCTTTTATGCGTACGCATGTATTTGATGCAGTTCAGGAAGTTACTGCTTCTTGTGTGTGGTTGTGATTAGGATTATTAGAAAATGAGATATCTAGTATTATTGCTCGTTCTAGAAGTTACCGCAATGCCTTTTATTTGCGCTTACGGACAGAGCACTGTATAGAGAGAATTGTTTGTTTTCATGAAACCGGCATGGATGCATAATTTGTCGCAGCAGTCACTGGTGGTGCTCAAACCAGTGTGCATGCCTATGTACGAAACGCTCTGTCATTTGCTACCATCGTATCGTGTGGAGGCTGCTTAGTACTGTTAATAAAAGCTCCTCGTGTCAGGGTCAGAAGCAAAAAATATAAAAAATAAAAACATTAATGACTCATTTTGATATGATAATGCCGGAATGCATGATCGGTGGGGGAATACTTACGGACAGCAACTCGATGACATGAATTTCGTTTCGATGGATACCGAAATTACGGATGCAAAAGGGTACCTAGTATCCAACATACTGGATTCTCCCTCCCCCCTTCCCACCACACACACACACAAGAAAAAAATCAGGTCAAATATTCGCACACGGCGCCCCGTTTTGCTTTTCATACTTGGCGAACAGCGAACATACGAACAACGAGTATAAGGTCTCCCCCCCCCCCCCCCCCATCATGTTCAAACACTTTTCTCGCCGCAACGCTTTCTACCCAAAATTCTAGCGCGTGATATCTGCGCGGACACGACGGCGTTTGTCACACCAATGTTTCATAAATAATGGCTGACGGCTAAGCTGTACGGCAAAGCTTTCAATTATAGCGCTACGTCTTAGTGGCACACCGCCAAATCCCTTCTGCAATCAGGCAGCCTTTCGGCACATTCCGCCTCAGCAGGAATGTGCCGTCTCCTGCACTTCTCTCGTTTTCCGTTTCTGCTGCTGGCGGAAATACCTCAGTTGATATTTCAGCTTCAGTGTACTTCTAATGCTTCTTCCTTCGTGGTAGCGTGTTGTGTTTTAAGAGTACAAGTAAGCAAAGAGTAAGCTCTAATATCAGTGATCCAATGAACCATAGGCGCCGACTGCGGGGGGGCCCTTGCCCCCCCCCCCCCCGAAACATGAACTAGGGGGGGGGGAAGTCCAGCTAAGAGACTGACCTTTGGGGCTCGGCGCGCCCTGGTCAAAAGGGCGAAGAGGCACCAACCCCAAAAATGCATCTTGCAATTTGTAAAATATGTGGTAAAAATATGTAAAATATGTGGCAAATGCAACCTCGCATATCTTGTAAAATATGTATCCGCCCACCATACTCATTATCACAGCAGAAGGTGAGGCGAAGAAAGACAGAGGATGAAACAACACATAGCCTGAATTTCGCCCAAAGCAATCAGATCAATGAAACGGAGCAGTCGAAAAAGTACCTGCAGCTGCCAGTGAGGTGTAACGCTAGTGTCTTCGGAACGCATATCCGTTGGGAGCGGGTTCAACTCCCGCTGCCCCATTTCATTGACCATATTCATATATTGCGCGCATTTCGGGTCAAACACCGAGGATTCAATGCATTTTGTTTCTTTTGCACTCAGTTTTCAAAGGCGTAATGCCTTCAGTTGTGCACATATTCACTGTTTACGTTCTCTCTGTGTTTTCTTTTTTTTCTGTTCTTCCTTCTTATTTCTATACCAGTCCTGCATACATCATAGGATCCCGCCAGAGTGTGTGATTCTTCAGCTTTAGTTTTGTGTTCTTCGTTTTTCTTTTCCTCTTTCCTTCTTTTTGTTTTCTTTTGCGTTCTTCTTTTCTTTGCCTTTTTTGTCTTCCCCCTTTCACTTTTTTTAATAACAAGCCGACATCCGGCTTACCTTTCCCTTCTTTTTTTCTTAATAAACATACCCCCCCCCCCCCCCCCCCCGCCAGAGTACTTACTTCGCGGTGCGCTCTTGCCCCCTTGCCCTGCGCCTTGCTGAACTTGGGGAGTTCTGTTTGAGAAAAAATTCAAAGGCGCTTACGGTTCCTGTAACGCGAATTCCAGCGTCAGCTGTCTGTGGTTGAGCGAGGACGCATTAGAGTTTGCACACAACACGTTAGGACACAGCTTCCGTCAGTGTGTGAATTCAAGTGTGCAAACTCGTGTGAAGGGATCCTAGTTTTCCGTGATAAAACCAAATGCCGCGCTAAAATTTTCGAAATTCCGCCTTTTCCCGCGTAAACGATAGCACATACAGAACTTACGGTCTGTCACACGTCCGTATATAGTAAACCGGCAAGGTCGCAAATCTACGCATAAACCGTAACACAGAATCGTTATAGATGTACCTAATGTTAAATATGCTTTATTTTTCTAGCTCACTTCGCGTATAGCGTACTAGCGCCAGTATATTCAACGAAGATACAGCCGCGCACGCAGCACAAAAATGCATCTCAATCTCAATGCAATCTCAAAGCATTCAACGAAAAGATTGAGCTGCATTGAAATATATCTAGAGCAACCCGGCGACGTCCTCCGGGTTTAGGCACTGGCATTGATGTGGCAACAAACTTCTCAGCTTGCTGAACCTCCGCTCTAGATCAGTTCCATATCTACATCTACAGGTACAGCTAAGCCCTCTACATCGGCAGATGAGACCGCAGTCTGGGAGAGCGTGGGAGTACGTTGAGATAGGGACTTCCAAAAGACTATCGGATGGACGATTTCGGTGGGTCGTCAGCTACCTGTTTGTAGACCGCCCATTCCTGCCGATATTCTTCGGGGAAGTGTAGCGTACATTTCAGAGTCATCGAAGTCGCTACTTGTTATCCGTACCTATAGCCTGGCGGTTCGACTTCAAAATCACGGTTCAGAGCAGCACAGAACGAGTTTCGGGACTACCGATTATTTACGCGCTATTTACAAACGATAAACCCTCGTTGTTCCGTGAGAGGTATCGATATCCGCGTTTCTACGTGTCCAAAATAAAATTCCGCGTTTTTCCATGACCACGGAATCTCAGGCTCCTTGGTGATAACCACTGCTTTGTGGTCATTGAAATGGTTGCCGAGACGAGTGCCGGGAGGTTACGCACGATCCGTGTCTGGTGGTGGGTTGGCGGACGTCGGTTCGTAGCGTAAGGTCTAGCTGGTGGGACATGTTTTCAAGGAACGCCGAATGCCCGCTGAAACGTCCACGTTGAATTCCCCGACAAGGAGGAGCTTGTTAGTGCGGTAAGGTGTGAGTGCGTAAGCTATATAGTCGCACATCCGTTCCATCCTGGTGCAGGGCGGGAACTAACACACGGCTATCACGAGTTCACTGGGCATCTGGAGTGCACAAATCTCTCCGATGTCATCTTCACAGACGGGCACTTCGAGTGGATTAGGGTCCCAGCGTACACTGAAGGAGGATGCACAGCGCTATGGGTTTTATGAGGCAACTGCGAGTAGGGATCGGAACCGAAATTGAATCCAATTCGAAAACCGAAAAAGAAACCCGTATTTTTCGCTGAACCGGAACTGAACCGAACCAAAATGTTGTTCTCTCCCGTTGAACCGAACCGGAACTGAACCGGAAAAAATTTATGCGGTTACCGGTTCGCGAAATAGGTTCAGACGTACTGCTTGCGACACACTTGTCTGATATCTCCAGCCCCGTAAAAGCGAGTTACCGAACCAAGTTGCTGTGCTACCGTCGCCTTCGCGTCACTTCCGTTCCCCTGGTGGCGGCGGGGCTGCGCAGCGCCACCAGACGGGAGAGATGTGTAGTTAGAGGTTTTCTGGCGCAAGGGCTACTTAGGCCAAAGAGCGCCAAGTCACTGATAAGAAAAATTCATGGATTATGTAAGACGGGAGAGATGGCGATCCGATAACTCGCGTCGTCTGCTAGCTCCAAATGCGTCGACGGGGCAGCGCGGTTACCGGATCACCTCAGCTAGCATGAACGGCATGATGAAGGGGACGGTACTTCGTTAAAGGGCTCCGGAGGTCAATCGTAAAGCTAACATCTGCCTAAAATAAAGGGGTATAGTTATTATGTTGCATAACTTCTTCGAGAGTCTCGTTCAGCAACGTATTGATGTGAATTTGGCCCAGTGCTCTGGTCCATCAACCCTGCGAACCCGTCAAAGGCACATACAAACGTATTTGGCGCATAGAATAGAATAGAAAAAAATGGAAACGTAGGTCGCACTGGTGTGACCAGCTGTTCCATGACGCTTGATGTGTTAAAGCACTGAGAGATTTAAAAGATTATTTCAGCTCATAAATCCTTGAGGTAGTTCGCCAGGACACACAGCGCAGGTTGTTGGTGCTGCTTTGGCCAGCTCCCTAGCAGCTTCCCAACACTAAAAGGTCGGTTGTCAAGTTTAGCAAGGGCGCCCTTCAGTGTTCGCCGACTAGAGTCTAAGCGTCGGCAGGTGACCAGCAGTTCGGCGATCCACGACACTTATTTTATGAAGGAATGCTGCTGCGAACGGGACGTTGAGTCGCAGGCGATGGATTACGGACTCTAACGGCCTTGGCATCTTCAATGGGTGCAGCTGGGGTCGATTCCCGCGAGGAACATCTGGCGCAGTTGACATGATCCAGCATCAATTCTCTACAAGGTGACATCGAGCCAAGGCGACAAGAGGAACTGCAGAAGTCATTAGTTGATGCCCTTTTTTCGGAACGTGCTGTTAAAGGTACTTAAAAACACAGTTATAGAAAAATGGGTGTGAAAGTATCTGAGTTACAACTACAGATACAGATGCAAATGGGAGAAGATACACTGATACACTTACATATACTTTCAAAAATGTGCTCAGTACTTCTACATGTTTTTTTCTCTCTCTTTATTAGTATTATTAAATCGGCTGGGTTAGCTTAGCGAGCTGTTGTTAGTTGTATTTCGATTACTCAAGCAGATTACCTTAGGCCACACGATGTGATAACGCATAACGTTTGTTTCTTATGGATTCTGCACACACTACTGGTACGAACCATTAAATATCTTTATTCAAAGAAAACAGACTGGGCACTGATGAGATTAACACATTAATTATTATTAACACATTAACAAGCCGGCAACTTAGCTCAGCTGTCTGCTTTCCTTCTTGACATTCTCTTCATTTTCGTCACTTCTGTTTGCACGATTCGGCACAGCCATTTCAAAATTATTCTCCGTCACGCGGGTTCGAAGATTTGCCCCCCCCCCCCCCCAAGCAAAATAGCTGCTCCACCGCTGCACCCAGCTTGGCAATCCAGCGTTATAGTCGAGAAATACAGGCTTGAGTTCTGGCAATTATTACAAAGCATTCAGGTGAGGCTGTCTAGCCGAATTGCACCACCTCTTCACCTGTTGATGAAGTTTGTCGCTCACGTTTTTTAACAAAAAAAAAACTGAAAAAAGTGCAAAAGTCGCGGAAACAAGTAACTGAGTCAGACATTGTTTTTTTTTAAAATTCCGTGTTAAATGTAAGTCCACATCCTATTTCTTTATTCATTCATCTAGGTATATGCAAAATATGGGCACTCTTGGTTATCCCGTGTTTAACTGAAAAATTAATGTCTCCGATGGTATCCACGGGGCAAGACGCGACAACATAATGTAATTTAAATTTAATGTAATTTAGAAACTGATCACTCAAACATTAGGTGGCCTTATGCTTGTTCCTCAGAGATTCCTTGTTGCATATTGCCTAGTATTTTCCAGCAAATTTTCCTTTGTCCTAAGATATTTCCAGCAAAGCAGAAGCGCCTGCAAAAGTGACCGACCAGCGACACATCAGACTGGCGGTGCCTTGTTTGCAAACGACGGTGAAGGTAAACAGCACCGGGTTCCTTGTGGTATTATCGCACATCATGTAGGTGGTGGGTTCAAGGGTGCTGTGTAGCTGATTAAATGGCAAAAAACTAATTTGTATAGTGCATTACCACGGCGTGTCTCATATTGCCCCACGCGCTGTCTCGTCCTGCCCCGAGGGTTGGGGCAAGATGAGACAATCTGCATTTTTGAATTTCTTGTTCTGTGTTTATTTTAGAACCGGTTACGTCCTTTCTGATTTACAGATCAGAAGCTCTAGACCTCTGACAATGTGCCTATGGGCAGTTTTTTCTTTTTTTTTTAAACACGAAAAATAAAAATTCCGTATACAATTGCAAATTTCTGTCTCATCTTGCCCCACCTTAAACTACGGCCCACGAACCCCGTGTGGTTCTAATTCCGACCCGACGACAACAACCGCAACCCCGAGTAACACAAACCACAATAGCGACTAACAACAAACAAAGTTTATTCACCTACATGACTGGGAAACTCGCAGCTTAACCGGACGCGTGTAGCAGCCATCGGAACACTCCGAAGTCCCGCCACCACAGAAGCTCCAAAGGCGAGCTTACCCATCTGGCTTACCCTGTAGCGGGCCGCATTACGCAAAGATGAACAGTGTTTTTCGCGCGCTGCGGCTTATCGTGGCAGGTGTTATTATCGGCCAGTTCCGCAACAACAAGACGGAGCAACCCCAAGCAACCCCCAAGATGAAAGTAGCTCCATGAAAGGGAATCTGGTATTTCACTTAAAGTAGCATTAAAGTGGTATCTAACATAGCCAAAAACTGCTGTCATCTTGTAGAGCAGTATGCGAAAACATTCCCACAGAATATTTCCCTCCAAAGTTGTTTCACCGCGGCGCAACTGATTTGCACACCTACTCTAGTGTGACGTTTGTGGTAGAGAGCCCCCTCATTCGTTGGTAGGAAAAACCGTCTACTACGAACATTACAAGCTGTGGCGAAGCGGCCTTTTTAGATGATTGTATGTGAGGGTATACACAAGCCCACTAGCAATTTCACAGGAGACATGGTTAGGAGGATGGGCGATCGCTCTCGATCTAAACGCGACCACAGCTGAATGCTTCAGTGATCGGAGGCGAAGACTTAGCGAAGCAAGCGTAAATGTGGAGAAATACCCTAGCCGATACAACCCACGCTCAAAGGAGATGAAGTTCGAGAGCAGTCACCACGTGCTTATTCTGGAACTAGATGCCACAGGCTAAAATAACGCCAAAATGGATAAGGCCCGCGCTAGCGATTGCTCGACGCCTTAGACCATACAGGCAGTAGGTAACAGTAGATGTAAACAGCCGTAGGTCGGTGCATGCCAACAAAGTAGGAGCGTATCACACCCGGGTAAGTTAGGTGCAATTTTCGAAGACGATCGAGATTTTGGAGTGATTGAAGTTGTATTTGCGCGGCAAAGATTGTACGTGATTCTGTAGACACCATGGATGCAAATGTGTAGGGATATCAGCGATTGTCTCGGCGGTCCCTCAAGTATTCGAGGACACCACACGTGAATGCGAGGCTGGCACAGATGCCATAAAAATAATTTAGGACCACAGCAGGCCTATCCATATAAAATCCTATGTCGGATGATAATTTTGGGAGCAGATGATATTCCTTAACATGGGCTTACAGTTCCCAGCTATACCAGCAATTATAACCCCAGTTGACAGCACTGACATCTTTTTATTTTCGTTTATTTATATAGTAAAGACACTCCATTTGCAGCATTACATAACGAAGTGGACTTGTTTCTTACATAACAAACCATAAGGTACATTAGGGCATGTCAGAAGATACATGGCAGGATAAGCAAGCAATACACAAACAGCAAGCAAAAAAACAGCCTGACACACATTGTTATATAATGCGCCTGCATATTGACGCTGAACCTACCACAATGTCAAGTAGCCAAACACAGAGTACTAATACAGTAGTACTTAATGACATAGTATTAGAAGAGCCCATTGTGTACTGCAGCGTGCAATGCAAAGAAAAAGGGTTATGTTAGCATTACAGGGAAACGTGTCGAGAAGATTTTTCTGGAAGATGCTAGGATCTGCTATGAGAACTAAATCTGAATGGTTCGACCACCACCATCTCAGCTGATGCCCATTAGAAAGCAATTCACCAGGAACGTCAACTAAAATAATTGGGCAAGAATATTTATGAACAACTCAACTAGAATAGTTGTGCATAGTAAGGGAGAGTACAGTCAAACTCCTTTACAACGAAACTCAGGGGACAGCAAAAAAAATTCGCAGTAAAGGTATTTTCGTTAAAAAGGATGTCTATTATTGGATCTATAGGCTCCAGCGGGACCGAAAAAAAAAAATTGCTGTAGTGGTATTTTCGTTAAAAAGTGTTCGCTATAAAGGAGTTTGACTGTACAAGAATGCTTCTCTCACCTTGCCACTCCCATGCCCCATCCCAAGCCAAAGTATTGGCTGCTCGCATTGAACTGTGCGAACACACCTTTTATCTTGAGTAACTCAAAACCATAAAGGGTATCCTGACAGTGACGAGCCACTCGTTCGCTGATTTAACACAGTCTTTTCTCTTTACAAAACATGACTGCGCTCATCTTCCCATTCTTCTTGTAGCTGCTGGTTTTGCATACAGTTTAGCATTTATTTAAAACATATCATACTCAAACAAGGTGTGAATCAAGCAGTCCAACAATGTAAACTTTTAACTCCTCTTCTCATATTTTTCATGGAACACCTTAAGGTTGAGTAACATGCCTAGTCTTATAAGATTACTAATTCAACACCGGTGTTAGATGTGCTTTCTCTTCTGGGTTCTGTCTAGGTATTCTGTCTCCCACATATAAATGGCATTGTTCACATAAGCACTAATGTAATATAGCCTGTTATGACGATTATGAACCTCTGCTATACAAAAGTGAACTTTTAATCATTTTCTGAGAGGGTTTTTATTATGTGGCCACAATAAACGCACACGGCCTTAAAGGGACTATCGCATCCGGAAACGTGTGTATGAGATCGATTACGGTAATGTTTGGCAGCGTTTCACAGTCTACTTGGCCAAGTTACTCTTCCGAAAACACCTTACTTATTAAATAAATCCCCATGCCCCCATGTCCCCATATGTCCCCATGCGCAAAAAGAGAGTAAGACGGAGCAACCCGCGGATTAACCGGGACATCATACGCATCAAGCGGAAAATTAGCAGGATACGCAGGTCTAGGAATAATGTCCAGCAAAGACTTCAAGGATTAGGCGCGTTGTTATATCGCAAAGTACGCGAATCTAAAGAAAGGTTTTTCAATGTGTCGCTGCCCGCGTTTATGCAAAACTCCCCTAGGAAGTTTTGGCAATACATTAATCAGAAAAATGATAAAATTGACCATATTAAAATTGAAGGAGAAATGTGCGAAGACAGACTGAAGATCGCGAACGAATTTAATCGGCACTTCCAGTCGGTTTTTACAGTCGACGACCACCACATGGGCTCTGCTGAGCCTTGCTACAGTCCGTACTCAATGCCTGACGTGATAATAACGAGGGAAGGCATATTGAACCTACTGCTTAATCTTGATCCCAGGAAGTCTTATGGAACAGACAATATTCCTACTGAGTTTCTAAAAAGATATGCTGAATGGGTGTCTTATTACTTGTTTATCATTTTTTCAAAATCGCTTGAAAAGGGTCAATTGCCAAATGATTGGCTAATGGCCAGGGTTGTTCCTATGTTTAAGAGTGGAAATAGTACTTGTGTAAATAATTATCGTCCTATATCTCTGACTTCCGTTTGTTGTAAAGTGATGGAGTATGTACTTTCTAAGAGCATAATATCATTTTTGGAAGATCATGATTTATTGTATGAATACCAGCATGGTTTTCGTAGCAGGTTGTCTACTGTAACACAATTGATGGAAACTGTCCACGACTTATGTGAGATTTTAAATAAGAAAGGCCAGATTGATGTTATATGTATTGACTTTGCCAAAGCTTTTGACAAAGTCTCACATACGTTACTATTGTCAAAATTAGAAATGTACGGCATAAATGGGAGAGTTATTAAGTGGATTGCTTCATTTTTGTTAAATAGAAAACAATATGTTGTGTTAGAGAACCACTCTTCCAGCGTGTGCGACGTTAGTTCAGGTGTCCCCCAAGGCTCAGTATTGGGTCCTTTGCTATTTCTTTTATATATTAATGACATATCTTTCGATGTCCCCAGCAGTATCCGTGTGAGACTTTTTGCAGATGACTGCTTACTATACACCAAAATAAACAATCACGAAGACCAGGCTCAGCTAGCAGTGGCCCTGGAACGTATTAATGATTGGTGTCACAAGTGGAAAATGGAAATTAATACAGGGAAAAGTATTGTTTGCCACGTAACAAACAAGACACTGCCGCTCAGATATGACTACGTTTTGCAGGAGCACGTGCTCCGAGAGGTTGAACACTTCAAATACTTAGGAGTAACCATGACAGCTCATATGCAGTGGGGAAGACATATTACTAATATTACTAGTACAGCTTGTCATAAGCTTCGAATCCTTAAAGGGAAACTTTACAACGCGCCATGGAAAGTAAAACTCATGGCATATAGGACGACCATACTACCAACATTAGAATATGCCTCTGTGGTGTGGGATCCCTATAGAAAGAAGGACATTGAGAAATTGGAGCGCGTCCAGAGAATGGCTGTCAGATTCATTTACGCAAACTATGACAGAAGGCAATCCGTAACGCAGCTACTGCTCAGGGCTCACCTAAAACCATTGCAAGTACGCAGAACATTCAATCGTCTCTCTACTTATTTTATGTTATACAATGGTCACTTTAAACTTGACACCTCTCCCTATATTAGGCGACGAGCTGTTAGAGAGCTGCGCTCCTCACATAGTATGCAAGCCATCCCGTTCCAAAGTAAAATTGATTGCTTCAAGAACTCGTTCTTCGTTAAAACGGTGGAAGAGTGGAATTCGCTACCTATTTCTTTGCTTAGCATTAATTCCATTAGTGTTTTTAAAAAACAGCTAGATGCATGGCTGTGAATTGTTGAGTGCTATGTTTTGACTTTTCTGTACCTCTCCTGTGACAACCCTAGTACAGGGTTAACAGTACCAGTTAAATAAATAAATAATAAACGCGTTTTAAAGATTCGCATTGCTTCTGCAACTAAGGAAGCTCCAGCGATAGTGACGTCATGATGACGTCACGAATGGGAGCGGAGCGCAGGCGATGATCTCCGAGCTCGTCTGCTTGCGTTCACGCCGCAATATACTAATGGCGAATTGGGGTGGTCATTTCGTGGCAACTTTTTTACCAGTTCCCTTCTGTTCTGACCAGTTTTGCTAGATCTCGCATGTTTGCGTGGCGCTTTCCGTGTGTCCGGAATTTGCCAGCTAGCATGTTTTTCGCCCAGCCTCGATACAACCGGACAGCGGGTTGCCCAGCTATAACCGTTGTCGTCACATCCGCACTGCGAGGGTGGCGAGCGCCCCCATTGGCCCGCACGTCGAAGTTCTTGTGGGTTAGCAGACGGTAAAACCCGAAGACGAGCGACCGCGATGCCCCTAGCGTGATCTAACCGGCTAAAGCCATTAGATTCTTGGCAGTCATGTTCGGGTGGCAACGGTCACATGATCCAGCGCAGGCGTCGACTTAGCAACTTCCGAACGCAAGGCTGTGTTGAGATGAATGACCACCCTAATTCGTCATAAGTGAAAAGACCTCGGTAAATACGCAGACTTTCGCTTACCAGTGTGAATACGCGTCGAACACGGTGTTACGATCCTGGCTGTACGAACACGTCGGACGCTAACCTAGAAGTGACATTCTGCATTCTACAAGCCGGTCACAGACTCTTCGCTTCCTGCGGACGCCCTCTCATCCGCACGCCACCAAAACGCACGCCACGTCACCGAAAGCTCTCCGGCCGCTCCCTGATTGGACCTGTCCGCGCGAAAGGGCGCTCCCTGATTGGCCTCGTCCGAGTGGCGTTTTCTCCGATTTCTAGAGAGGAAATTCCGGCATACTCTCAACATCCGTCTCCTGCTTTTGCCACGCATTACACCAAATTGCACAGAAACTACTCCACTAATTCGCATCGGATTTTCAGCGTTATTGTCGGTGATGAACGAGGAGTAAAACGGCACTATAGTTTCCGAATCGACCGAGACGGATGCGACAGTCTCTTTAAGTGACTCAACAGGAACTTAATTATATTTGGAGAGTACCTAAGCCAATTACATTTTTGTTTCAGTAACTTTTCCTGTAACTTAAATACTTTCAGAGTCATGTAACTGTAGCTTAATTACATCTCTTGAGTAACTTACACAGCTCTGCTCATCGCGTGTGTATGATGAATCACGCCATAAGTGTTCCAGGAAACGATGTATTCATTGACAAAGAGAAAGAAATAATGGTCACGGGTACTGATGTGACTTGCTACTTCGTTAAGATCACAGGGAATTTCGTTCCTTGCACGGAGCAGGAACTAGACATGTATGTGAACACGGAGGTGCGCAGTCCGTTCACTCTGACGTGCGGTCTACTTCACTTGATGAATCTATGATAATGTCGGTATGCAAGACACCAATGTTACTTGACGTGCGTCGGGACGGACATTGAGAAATGAGCTCTAAGACGCGGCAGAGTTATAGCTGTCACTTCAGAGCAATGCCCTTGAGATACTATCAGGGTAACATCGTAAGTTATAGCTGTGATGCGCCTTTCTATCATTAAACAAGTCACTCGTTCGCCCTCTAAATATACCTCGCACGGAGACAAGAAAGAATAATTCACCCTGTGGATACGATGTGCCTTTGTATCATGATAACAACTCACTTATCCGCAAGCTCATTAACTATCACCTTCGCACAGAGACAAGAAGAAAACATTCCCCCGAAGGCCGCAGACTGCATAGAGATATACGCCATGACATGATGTCGCTGACGATAAGAGAGCGAGTGCTAGAGGAGGCGTGACGTATTGTAAGGGAGCAGGTTTCGGAATACGCAACCAGAGCGACGCGACAGCTTGCAAGAAGATTAGTGTGGAAGAGAGGCTTGCATCACAAACATACTGAGACGGCACAGGACCTCTGTTCAGTTCTTGCGGTTATGCCGCGAAGGCGATTCACTCTCGCTCACTATACCCGTAGTTATTTCGGAAACACATTTTCGCAAGTATAGTCCACGTGCCTCCTTATAAGCTGAGCGTCTTCGGTCTTCACCAGAAATGACATTTTATCCAGCCCTCGGATCGCCATTGCTCTAATCACCTTGGATGTCTTGTTGAAGTCCCTCGCAAGAACAAGTTTGTCGTTGGCACACTTCCTCTCACAGGGATCGGTGTGTCTTTCGTTCCAAGGAACTCAGTCGTGGTGGGTGAGATAGAGTTGTGTCGTGAGACTTCTGCCGAAAATGAGTTGGAACCTGTCCATTCGATGTGTGCAGTGTTGTATATTGTCGAAATAAAAATCGTGACAGCCGCCAGAGGCTGGTGCCTTCTTTCAGTTTCCTTAGTGCCATTGTGACATCGGCAACCATTCGTTCTGCATGTCCGTAATATGCTTGCCGTACATAGAGAAGAATTCTTGCATTTCTCTTGACAAAAAAAAAAAAAAACTGTTCCACTGCCTGCGGCCGTTACTTTGGGAACACCAAATGTTGCAAACAATGATAGAAAAATGTCAATTGTAGTCGAAGACGCGAGGGATGAGACCTGCCCAGACCTCGGCGAAATCACGCATGATCACGATGACCCACAATAACCGCCATCACGATCACCAAAGGGATGAGTGTGGCTGTGATTGCAATCGTCATTGAAGTGCCCTTGCGATTATCACGGCGCGTTGAAATAACATCGGGAAAACCTGTGGTGATCGCGATCGCGCTCACGGCAGTAATCTGTATTTCGTGATACCCGTATTGCGATAACGATGCCGCGCCTCTGCAGGGACTCATGGGAATTACAATGTCATTGCGATCAGGCAGTTTGCCCTGAGCGCGATTATTGCGTGATCGCGCTCATCACCGCGATCATGTTATTCTGCAAAAGCGCAAAGTATAGGGAAGCGCGCACTTTCTGGGCGCGTTCGCAACGCCGTGTGTTCAGTCCCACTCTGATTAGTTTTATATTATGGTTGATGCCCTGCTTCACTGCTGTCTACCCTCAACATGCCCCTGCCCATAAAGTTCAAATATAAGAGGCGATATTTGCATAACGCTCGTCTTTGGATGCTTTCTCAACTGTTGCTATCATGCTCCGACGTCTCTAATTTTTCGTATCTCGTCTTCACCGATCACAGTGTCGTTGTGGACCTGTTGCCGGGTGACCAAATGTCTGTTGTCACACGCTGCTAGAATTTTGCAATGTCGGCATGTGGTGGTGTGTGTCATTTTCTGCTTGCCTCACTTTGCTTCTGCATGTAGACATACTGGTGACGAGAGGGCCAATGGCCACGACAGTTAAGAAATCTGTCATAATCGGTAGCCTACATTGTACCTCTAATACCAATTATTTATTCAGCTGCGTCGTGGAATTTCTCCGGCTTCCTGCCCTTTTGACCCCTTCACGCTTTCTGCCACGAGGATGACTTTTTCCACTGTAGTCGGGAGAAGTGAGGATTGTCGCGCCCTATGTATTGCACCGGTCACTGAAAAAAGGCGTTCGACGTCACCGGCAGTGGCCGGTATGCCAAAGCAGACCTCCGCTAGACGACCCAGCTTATGATATCGACTGCTGTCTTGTTTCCAAAAGGTACAGACATCTTGCTCGTCATAGTCCTCCGCAAGATACTCGTCAAGTTCAGACGTCTGGCGAACTTCAGGCACCAGGAACGCGGTATCAAGGACACCGTAGATGCCGAGGGCTGCGGAAAGATCCACACCGTGCTCTGACCGTGCTCGAAATTTCCTACTGCTTTTCTCTTTCCAATCTTTCACGTGTTACAGTGAAGACACATCATAAATGTTTTCTCGCCGTCACTAGAGCTGCCGATATACTTGAAGTGGTCCTTCAGCCAATCGGGGACAGCGAAGTCACCCATGGTGTGGAGCTCGTCAACGCAATGAGACATGATTCTTCGCTGCAGCAGTGGCGCAACACCTGTTGCCTGCACAACCAGTGCCCAAAGGACCCACACCCAGGCTCGAACAGCTTTTTATTGCCATTGCGATCTTTGGTTTGCCTATTTTTGGCCCGAAGCACAATCACAAGAGGAAATTCACGCACTCTCTGCCTTTGCTGTGTGCAAGGTGCCATTACAACCGTGCAACTACATGGTGATCGCGTGAGTGCGATAATGCCTAGATATCACACGAACGGCCTTTGCCTGATATCGTGATCGCACTCATGCAATCACCCTCATGATGATCGCTGCATGCGCGATCAACTCATTCGTTCGACGTTCTGATTGCGATAAACAGTGGCGCGAGGATGAGTGCGATCCAGTATCGCGCTCATGGTGCACAACGATCACGGGCCACATCAGCCTGAGCGTGAGCGTTAGTCGGCTTCAGCCTCACGCTCGCCTTATCAGATGATCGTGATCGTGAGTTCTTTCGGGCCGAAATGCCGACCTCTGGACCTGCCTTAGGCCGCGTACCCACATGCGGCAAAAGCGCGCGGTAACGCGTATGCGGAGCGGAAGATTCTTGTCGCGGTGCGGGAGAAGCCGGCTCCGTGTTCCGCTTTTCCTCGACCGCGCAATGCAAGATGTTTAGCGGCTTGCCGCGCATCTTCGTCAACCAGGTGCTCAACGGAGATTTCGTCGCGCTCTTGTTTTCTTCCGGCCGCCCATGCAGTCTGCAGCACGTTGACAGCGTCGTCAGCGCTGATATCTTGAGAGCAGCGGCAGCCCGCAGGCGGTTTCCGCACATGTGTACCGCATGTGGGTGCGGGCCCTTTGCATGCCATTTTGTTGCCAGTCAACGATGGCCAAGTAGGATCGGCAATCAATAGGACCAGCAAGACGTGCGTGTAAAACAGACCGCGGGCATGGCCGGGTTCGACACGGCGCTTGACAACTTCCAGTTTTCTTGACAAGGTTGGCACTTTCTGACGCAGTCATTGCCTTGTCGAGATTCGGCCAACAAAAATGCGGCCTGGCACATCTTTTCATCGCAACCTTGCCAGCATGGTTTGCAATGCAGCCGATGCTGGCATGGTTGCTGGCATGTAAACTTTGCATGTAGCATATCAGGAGCCTTCCGCGCTGTTTGGAATGATAAAACGACACCTGGGTCGGTAATCTCCACAGATTCTGACCGACCCGTCTTTTTCTACGACTGTCGTTACCCACGCCCATGACTGCTCCTTTTCAAGGATGCCTTGTTCTGCAAGCCTATCGAGCTCATCCTTGACAGCAGTTTTAAGCGCATAAGGAACAGTCCCGTATTTCCAGAATTGCGTCGGAGAGTCAGGACACATGTCGATGTGCATGGGTTCGCCCTCGTGATTGTCCAAAGGACAATCAAACACATTATTGACGTCATCTAAGAAAGTCGAAAGTATGCGACGGCATACGTTATGTAGACCGGTGAGCGTTTGGCCCAAACTTGAGATTAGTCACGACCGAGTAGGCTGGCTCCAACGCCTTTGATGAGTAGCAGACTGAGATGAGTAGATTTATCGCCCAGTCGAACATTCACCATGCATATGCCGGCGCATCGAAGTAGATGGCCTGACCAAGTTTGTAGATTGATGTCATCCACCATATGCTCCGACGGATCTGACGTCCCGTTAATTATTAGGCCCATTTCACACTACCGTATTTGTCGTTCGTTTCCTTAAAAAATAGAACCTAACGGTAATCGAGCCCAGTCGATTCCAATGGGTCCGTTTTGGCTCCACGAAAAACACGGAGAAAAACGTTAGCGTGAAACCGGCATTAAGGAAAATGGCGCTCCCGAGTCCACTTGCATTACATTACCAGAGGACGGCCTTCCATTCACATATTGGTGGTGAAGCTGCACACCACCTGCTTTTTGCCTGACCTCCCCACCAACTTGTTTGGGAAATAAACAATTGAATTGAATTGAAATTGAAACTTCTCAGCCGAGACGCAGTCGACGGCAAATATCGTGAACAGATTAACAAGGGGTGACGTTGAAACACTTGCGAGCGGGGAGGGGACATCGTCTTCACCAGACATGGTTCCCACGAAGTGAGTTCTTCCAGACTAGAGAATTTCCTTCTTACTGAGAGATGCCTTCTCACGGGTTCTAGACTTTTTGCGGAGTCTGCAAATCCAGGCTATAAACCGGCAAGCAGCCGTACTGTGGGTACTTGTGCAACGGTAGCACTGCTGCTTGTACTGTCATGCGGGCTGCTTCTTCGACGTCTTTTGCGTGTCTGCTTCGCGCTGGCGAACTTAACATGAGACTCTTCATCTCCCACCCGCATCTAAGCCTGTTGTCTGATATTGACTTCTACGACTTTCGCTATGTCAAACGTGCGCTGGAACGTGATGTCACTTGCCGCAGAAGTCAATGCTGTGCGCGGGCTTCCCGACGTTCACAGATAAACCGGTCTCCAAGCATAATGTCAGCTGGTAGCAGAGACAGGCGGTGGCCGTTGGCTGTCCATTTCTGAACTTGAAGTTATCGCGGGTGCTTCCTGAGCAGAGTTGCTGGACAAAGCTGTGCCGAACGTGCAGTCCTTAGCAAGTCCTCGTACAGAATCCACATATTCAGCAATCGATTTGTTAGGAAGCTAGTCTCGCTTGTGAAATTTCCAGCGTGCTAGAAGTTCGGAGGGTACGCCGTCAAAGTGACGATTTGCGCAATCCATGATTTTTGTCAAAATGACTTCTGCTGTGCATAATGTAAAACCCCGAGACTAGGGAACACGAAGGGACAGACTTCGGGCTTTTACATTATACATCATCTTCACCAGCTCGCTTGCTTCCTACCATTTTTTCATTTTCTGCTGTGCTTTTCGGCTGAAGCAGATCTCGAAGCTTCTTCTCGAAGCTGGATGCAAAACGATGCCGTTAGTTTCAAAATAAAGCTCCAAACGGTCGATGCAAAGGTCCACCAGGTACCGGGGATTAAAGTGCCACTCCGGACTCGGAAAGCAGCGTTTATTTTATTTAGTCCGTGAAAAGAAGGTGCCTCAAGGATTCTGTACGCGAATTTCAATCCTGTTTGCGAACGCTGTGCATTTCTGTCAATTTTTGAAGATCTCCTGATCCTCCACGAGTTTCGATGGCCCAGAAGCGGGTGACGTAGTCATAAGCTCACAAATTGCGATGGTGTCATGTTCAGGAGAGGGCTCTCTTCTCCTAACCACGACGCCAGCGTCCGGGGAGGGTCACGTGGTGGAGAAATCACGTGACGCTGACCGAAAGAGGCGCAAATGGGAGGGATGTCTTCTCCCTCCTTGATTTTTCTCGAAGGTCCGAGGATATGTCACGTAGGGCTCCGCTTGCGGAGTGCAAAAAGTGCGCCGCCCGGAAGACGCCAAGGGCAACAACGTTGCGAGATGACAGCCGGGCGGAGCATAGCATGACGTCACAGTTCTCAAAAATAAAAATTACTTTTCTCTAGCTTTCGCGTCACGTAGAGCAAAGATATTTTGCTGGAATGTAAAGTGAGACAAGAAGATTTCAGTAACACAACTTTCGTGGGATTCTGAAGACACAAGATTTAGTCCGTAACGGCTCTTTGAAGGGATGGTGTCGTACCCACTGTCCCTCTCATAAAGTGTACCATTCGATTGCCCTTTGTTGAAAATGAAATACTGCGAATTTACCCGACAAAACACGCCACAGTTATTAAATAACCGAATTAAATTGATAAATATTGCAGAGCATGCCACGATCTGTGTTGGCAACTATACGAACGGCCACGTCGCCCTGAGGGAAAGCTCGTGATAGGATACAGAAATCGTCTCTTTTTGCGCGCACTAGTGCATGGGCGTGAGCAGACGACTTTCAGAAGCTATACTGGGCACCGCGGCAACTTTCGTACATTTTCTTTCAGTTCTCAGGTGAAAAACGCACATTCTCGGAAGTGACAAGCATGGTGGTTTAGAACAACTATGTTAATCCTCAGAGACAAGTTAAAAGGTCGGTCTCGTACCCCTTGCCCCTCTCATAAAGTGTACCATTCGATTGCCCTTTATTGAAAATGAAATGCTGCGAATTTACCCAAAAAAACACACAGTTATTAAATAACCGAATTAAATTGATAAAGGTTGCAGAGCATGCCGCGATCTGTATTGGCAACAATAAGAACGGCTACGTCACCCTGCGGGAAAGTCCGTGATAGGATACAGAAATCGTCTGCTTCTGCGAACGCTAGTGCATCGGTGTGAGCAGACGACTTTCAGAAGTTAGTGGGGACCACGGCAACTCTCGTACATTTTTTTTTTCAATTCTCAGGTGAAAAACGCACATTCTAAGAAGTGGCAAACATGGTGGTTTAGAACAATTATGTTAATCCTCAGAGACAAGTTAAAAGTCGCGGGATAACCCCACCCACGATCACAAATCTGACGTCACCGGCCATCGGCGCGCGCGGTCGCATTTCAGCTCCGACCAAAAATATATTACGCGCGCTTCCATTACACTCCCGTTGCACACTGATCATGTTTCGAAATAAAGTGTCGCTGATGACGTACATGGAGAAGGAGTGCGTGTTTATTTGAAAACCGCATTAAATACTCGCGGCAAAAAAGAAGAAACACGTGACTTAACTTCCACGTATCCGATTATGCGCCACATTATCGGAGACCCCACAGTCAGTACTCGGACTACATTCTCCGCTGGCGGAGATATATGCCTCAGTGTCCCCATTTCGAGAGCAAAGGGGATGACTCAACCCAAGGTGCTTCTGCAAGTTACAATTACCATGACAACGACAACGTACCCGCAGGCCGACGTCATGCGTGACGTATGCATGACAGAAGCGCAGGTTTCGTCGTCTGCTATTACGGCACGTTTCGACAAATTCCTCGAAAACGACTTGGTTATTCCGTATGAAACTTTGACGGTTGTATGTGTAGAGTACTCGTGAAGGTAGTTTGGCTAACTTTCAGAATCGCCCCGGTTGTACGAGACCGCCCCCTTAAGTCCTCAATACGTCCTTGAGCCATAGCCTTCAGTTAGGGTCCACTCGTCGCTAAAATATTAAATCCCAAGACAAGGCCGACTTTAATAGTAGCTTTATTAGCATATACTTTAATACTTTACGAATACTTTATAGCTGCTTATTAGCACAGGACAGAATAGCTGCAGCTTTCGTTATGCTGTTGTCTGCCTGCTGACTGAACATTCCTTTACACTGAGCACATAATATACCGCAAGCTCATCCTAGTAAGAGAGTCGGACCCATTTTCGATGAGTCAGAGCACAGAAGTACTATATCGAATAGCGATAGCGTCGTCTGCATACGCGTGCGTACACCACGTGACGACATATTCGGCTACATGGAAAGACCACCTAGAGCATTTGTAAGGGGTGCTTGGGTATACAGCAGTAGCTGGACTAGCTATAAATGCGGAGACGTGCTGCAAGTTCACGTAAAGTAAAATCCCTTATGTATAGCGCTACCCAGAAATTCTTCTTCAACTAACGGGCTGCTGCACACCATAGGAATTCTCATAGTTGTTATCTTGCACATCGTCTTGGAGAGGCGCTGTTCTGTTGACATAGCTTTTGTCCGGCTTCCATCTTCTTCAACTCCGCGGACCTCTCACAGGTAAACGTATCTGATGCATTCCTCAGAAGTACCAGGAATGCGATCCTCTTTCTCAGCAATGCATGTTAGGCATGTTAGTGCTGCCTGAGCCAATAGCTGATGCCGAACCAGGGGTAATTATTTACAAGAGCCGAGACACTCCATCGCGCATGCTACGAGCAATGAACAACACCGTTCTCCTTCGTAATGTAGGAGTAAATGTGAGGAAAGATGCTCCCGTAGACAGATCTCTTCTCTCGCACCTCATGAAAGACAAACCGAAAATATCTACTGTACGGGTTGACCACGTGGACGCCGAGAAAGAACAGGGTAATTTCGCAGTTCTCTTCTAATTTGCATGAATACCTAAGCACAACAACTGAGGGGCGAACTATGTATCTTGAAATAAGTTTGCCAGGGAAACAGAAAACAACTGCTCTGAAATTAAATATTTCTCAAACGGAGCCAATTTATACGTTACAGGCACGTGAAGTTTCGTTTTCTTTCTTTCTTTCTTTCTTTTTTTTTTCACGCTGAATCAGGCTGTATTGAGCAGGCATGTCCTACAAAATTACATATCTTAAATTACCGCAAAATGTTGCGTTCCATTACATCACGCCATCATATATGATCATCAAGCAGTTATTGCACGTTGCAGTTGACCAGTAACATCACTCATTTGTTGAAATTTATTGATTGGCATGAATGTGGGAGCCTGGTAGGGAATCTGCACTATACCTCTAATAGGAAGTTACCATGTTCAGGTGGAAGACTCTGACTCCCAGCACAGACAGGAGCGCACAAAACCCTGCTACCGCTCTACACGTCAGACTCACCCTGAGGGGAAAGTTCATTAAGGCCATGGAGCGGAAGGGTACCATAGGCGGAAAATCTCTCGAATCAGCGAGGCAAAGATTACAGACAGACAGCTCTGCGGGCACCACGATTGGGAGCCCTTCGGAGATGAGATTTTTGTCAACCTGCTTCAGAGTGACGAGAGAAAAGCATTACACATGTTTCGCTTTGTGTCAACCAACTTTGTCGGGAGGCAGGAACCTAAAACGAATTACTAGTTCCGGAAATGTCGGATATCGCAATCGTAGCCCCACGATGCCCTTGAGCATCTTTCTTGAGCACCAGTTGGATTTCATCACCGTCAATTGCAGCAAGTGGTGTTATGAGACCGGAAAGTGAACGGTTTCATTAGGAAATAGCGACACTGGACAGACGACATAGAGAAAGCCATCCACTTCTACTATATTGGCTGACTCTTTTCGGATATTTCTCTGGGCATTCGCCAGAGGTGCTCTTCAGCGGCTCTGCAACTGATGGGCAACGCAACATCGCGGGTGATCTTTCCTAATGTGAGTCCCTCAAGTGACTAATGTATTATTGTGCATTTTCGAGAAAATTGATCAATCTCTTGCGTTTTAATTATTGATTCGTGCTCGGTACCTCAAAATTTACAAGAAACGGTTACATTTGTCGCCTAACAGTGATAATACTCAAAAGTTAGTCGTCCAGTCTATGGTGCTTCTTGGATATCGCGTTATTGGCGTATACTTGCGATGATGAGCGCGCCAAACAGATCATATACTGGAAGGTAGATTAGTACACTAGTTAACCAATGGGCGGTTGATACATACCCATACATATCGCGAGCTGTATATGGTTTTGGGTAGTGTAATCACTGTAATAATAGTAGCCAATAGGGAGAGGTGAGTGCCTCCCCCTGCTTGAGAGAAAAAAAAAAGTTGTGTTGTACCATTTCATCGTGTGGATTCAGCAAGTAAAGTTGGTTTAAAGTAGCAGCTGTGTTGTCCAAATTATTCGTCCTTTGCTTTTAGTTTTTGTCCTCGAAAATCATCGCCGCTCCAGCAGATTAGTACATGCTAGCGAAAGACGCACATACACAAAAAACCTGGACACTCCCCCCCCCCCCCCTCTCTCTCAAAATTACTTGATCCCTGGACCAATCCAGCCCACCAACGCTCTGCCCTCGAAGCTCTTTTGACCTTTTTGGATACCACATGACTTCGATCCTTATTGTGACGGCGCTCATTATTTCGTTCCCCACATCACCACCAGCAATGGGATAGAGTATCGCTCCTGGCGATGAAACCCCCCATTCATCATCTCACAATAAAGTTGTTACACAAAAAAAAACACCTTTATTAAACGGTGCTTTATTAAAAAGTTTCTCCTGACGTGTCACGTCGTTGCCTCGTCTCTCGGGCATGAGAAGGCAGAAAAGAAAAGGTCATTTACGATCGAGTGTCAGCCTATCGTAGCAGTTAGCGTATGGGGATACGGTGTGTAAAACGTTGATTGCTATTCTAGTTTTGCGGCGGTTTTAAAGCACTGGCAAAGCATAACAACGTACAACAGGTACAACAGATACGCATATGGAACTTCATACCCCTTCATATGTGGCAGCAACTAGCGGGTCATTTGCGAGGACGTCTTTTCGTGAATGTAAAGGTAAATGCGCTGATCTTGAAGTGCGGAGACGCCTGTTACATAAAATTTCCACCGCAGACGATGCATTTAAACAGCTACATTCCCCCAGATGCTCTCAAGCTGGCGGCAGCTGTTCGCGACAATAGGACTTCGAGCGGTTTCTTGAATTTGTAGAACAGGGCTTGAGCGCCAACAGCGTGTAGAACAGTACGACGTCAGCCTAGCTTAGGCATTTTTTGCTTTGGTGTCAATGAGATGCCCGAAAACAAAACAAAATGCGATAAAAATGCACGCTCTCAGCTGGGAAGAATAGAATTACGCTTGGGCGCGCGAGTGCCGAAAAACGGGGTCGGCTTTCCACAGGAGCGAGATGGAGGAGGAGGGAAAAGGATTGTACTCTAGGAGAAAGGTGAGGCGGCTGTGTTGTACATTGTACATCAAAGCGTTCCCGGAAAGCGCGGAAGAGAGCTGCGGTAGAGGGCAGAGGACTCTGTTTTTAAGCAATGCATACGTAACGCACTCTGAATCAATACTCTGAATCACAGCAGAATGCCTGGCATACTAACGGGCACTCAATCACTAGAGCGTGAAAACAAAATAGCACACTACAGATCTACAAAATACGGTGTCGGCAGTTCACACTTAAAGGGAGTTCTTATTGTTCACAATACAGATGTGAGACCAGTCTCACTCAGGAAGGCTACCAGCAGACGGATTGCCTTCCGTTGATTGCGCGGACTATCCCAAGGACCCAATAAAGGAGCCAGCTCCACTGGGCGGTTTCTCGACAGGAAGAACCGTTTGTGAGCCAAAAAAATATGGGGGTTCGGTAAATTTCATAGCCCCGTTAAAGAGCACAGGGCTGAGCACGCTGCCCTGCGGAATGCCAGTGGTCATGTTGTGCTTTTGGCACACCCCATCTTCTGGCCGCGTGAAGATGCTCCTACAGGACAGCAAGTCACGTAACCAGGCTATCATTCGTCCCACAACGCTTCTCCACCGCAACGCAGAAATAACGTGCGTGTGGCTTACGGTGTCAAATGCCCTCTTGATGTCAAGAAACACACCAACTGTTATGCGGCGGAGTGTACGCTCGTGGTCGATGTAGGCGGTAAGGTCTATAAGGCAGTCCGTCGTACAGGGGGAGCGCTGGCAACCCTGCCATGGATTCTGGAATACTGCAGTGTGACTCGAGCCACCACGTCGGACGATGAAGAATCATGCGTTCTATGACTTTCCATATGCAACTGATTAGGCTGACTGGTCTGAAGGATGTCATATCCTTTGGTGATTTCCATGGTTTCAGCAGCGGAATGAAAATCGCCTCCTTCCACGATTCGGAAATCTTCCAAGACCACCATGAGTTACTGAACGTAGACGGGTAGAAATTCAGCAAACCGGTAGGGAAGTATGAAGGGAATTGCTTCAGGACGAGAGCCGCCGATATTGCGAACAGAGACTGTTCTTCTTCTGGTCATACCATACCAATGGACAAATACAATGCCAACGATGAGGACGGTGCCCAGAAGAAGAACAGTCTCTGTTCGAAATATCGGCGGCTCTCGTCCTGAGGCAATTCCCTTCATATGAGTTATTGAAGATAGACAACAAGTAACGGATACCTTCCTGGCTCAGGTTCTTTAGTATGGTGTAGGAAAGGAGTCGGGTTCCGCCGAAGTGCGATTTTGCGAGCGGCGAAGGGCGGATCGTAACGGTGAATTCCCGATCGAAATAGTAGAATGTATTGTGTCTTCATGAGCTCTTTGTAGTTCAGCAAGGATGGTTTCATGATGCGGCTAAGAGACGCCTCAGGAGGCCGCATTATGTACCGGCAGAACTCATCAGCTACGTCGATTTCCGATGGCCAATATCTTGAACGGAGCTCTATGTGCTGGCTGGGATTAGAGCCCTCGGATGACCTTCCATATACAAGTTGTTGGCGTGAACGGTGTGAGGGTGTCGCAGAAGTTCCGCTATCGCCTGCGATCTAATCGGATAAGGTGTCGTCTTGCGACTGCATGTGTTGTACGAGCATCCAGTATATCCTCCAGTTGGCCTGAGCGTCGCGTCTTTTTCTCGGCTCGTCTTCTGAGCGCGCGAAGTCGTTCAGACTCTGGACCCACTCATGGCCTTGCGGAACGTCATCGTAGCCTATCGTAGCCTAACCTAGCCTGGCCTAGCCTAGCCTAAAGTTGATCCTATCCAAAGCTTCTTCGTCTTTGTGTGCGCTTCCTTAATGTTCGATTTTCGTACTTTCTGGATGTTCGACGGAGTCCATTAAAGCTGGTCTTTTTCTGAGTGGAAGCTTAGGTTTACACAACAGGCGTTCATGAGAGCGTGAACAAACGTGTGTGGGGAATCTGCACCTGCGTACGCCACTTCCAAAAGTCGGCTAGCACTCGTTAAGCGCGGTGGGCAGTCGTTGCAAGACACAACTGCAGAAAAGTACAGGCAGATCCGTCCAGTTGAGGTTTTGCAATGTGGATTACATGCTCATGGCTAACAGACGCGTGGCGGTTCTTCAGGTTACCACAGAACTGGGTATTAGCACGGGATCTGTGACATCTCGTACGAACGTTTGTGAATGTAAACGTGCCCTTTGGAAATGCGTCGAAGTGAAATTAGAAAAATTTCACAAATAAACGTTCAGCACTTGTTTAAGCTGGTCGGCAAGACGGATGTCGTCAATGCTTTTTCGCTCGTCTTTTTCGCGTGTAAAATATGTTCACGTTGTTGGCAAGAATTCCATCGCAAAGACATTCGCGGGAAAGTAAATTCGAGGATTCAATTTGAATTAAAAGATGTCGGATGTACTGTTCGGTTACTTAATTACCATTCGCAAAAGTTGCGAGGGGCATACTGGGCTTGCCAGTCCAGTCCTGTCGCGACTTACGTTCCCATTCTTTTTGTTCCTACTACCACCACCACTATCATCATAATCCCAATAATATCGAACTGGAAATGTGCACAGCTGTCAAATTTGCACAATTTTTTGCGAGACTACAAAATTTCGTCACGTTTCCTGTTTGGTATAATTTGTCGAAGTGTTAAAATTCCATTGCCACACCTTTGATGTAGGTGAGATCTGCCTGCCATATGGCGGAATGTTCCTCGGGGACCTCGTCGGTCCTGGGCCGCCTTTATGCAGAACTGTGCCGACATTTACCCATACATTGCATATTTGCAGCTGAGGAAAACAACGGGATAGCACAGCCAGTGCCGAGATTAGAACCCCGGTCACCTCCCAACCACAGCGTGTAGAAGCGAACGTCACTCGGAGAGAACACGCAATGACAGAGGTATTTCTAGGACAAAATTATGGTGTACTCACATTCGCATACTTGGCCAGGATATAAGAAGCATGAATAAAGAGTAACAAATTCGACTAATTTCCTTGTCCACCTTTGGACTCCAACAACTTCGCATGGTGCTGACCATTAGTAGTAGCAACGCGAACTTTAAACGCGTCTCAACGTCCACCTGAGCAACAGTAAATACCACTTCTTACGCGTCTTGCATACTTTACGAGGAAAAAAAGTCAAATGGAAACAAAGCGAAGACTCAGCCTGGTCGTTCTCGCATCCCTCGAATTGATGAAATATTCATCAGGACAAACACCAGGGTTGCACACGGCCCCAGGCGTCTAAGCCGCTCGAATGCATAAGAGCAATACCTATTCATTATTCAACCCTGAAGATCCGAACTTATCAATATGAAGTACCCAAGCGCAGAAGGTTCAGATACATGCGGGAATATGCACACAACTCAGGCAGCTCAGTAACAAGCCCAAATATACCTACCAGTGAAGATCTAATTGCCGTATGGTCTCAAAGATACCAGTAGTTATTATAGTGCCAATCGAGTTGGTATAGTAAGTTTATGGAGTGAATGTTTTTGATGCGTCCGGATATTAATGTACCTACATTTTTTTAGAAAGAAATAAGGAGTTTGGAGCCCCTTAAGGTGAAAGTTCGTTTAAGTGACAAGGAACGCCATGCGAAGCATTTTGCTACAGCCCTATTTGAAAAGGTAAATTAGAGGGTGTGTGCAGATAAACCTAAGTGGCATTTTCGCACGTAACTCGTTGTCTACTTAACATAAGGGACTTCCGGTGGCGCATGCACCACGGCGCATTTATGTGTGCGAAGGCTACAGAAAAATCGTGAAAGCCTCAGCGTGAAAAATAGACAGAGCGACGAAAACGTCGATGTTTTCGTCGCAGTGTCTATTATTTACGCTGAGTATGGTTTTCATGATTTTTGTGTAGCTTTCGCACGGATAAATGCGCCGTCGTGCGCCACCAGACGTCCGTCAGTTAAGTAGCTAGACAACAGGTTACGTATGAAAATGCCACTTCGGTTTATCTACACGCACCGTGTCGATAAATGATATGATATTCAGCCTGCAGCAAGATAAATGCAGTTCTTCAAGCACCGTTAGAGGATGGCGCTTCTGGTACCGCAAACATCAGAAATGTTTTTCGTTTATTAAAGGTCCCTGGTGTCACGGGATGTTCTGCGTATTTTCCCTTCCTATACGAGCGTCTGGCATCTGGAAACGGCCCAACCTCATTCGCAAACAATTACGGCGGTTATTTCCCTCCTCGTCCCTGTTCTAGCATGCCAAATGTCTCCCTAACGACTCTAAAGGAAATCACTTTTAAACAAGACTACGCAATTAAGTGTGGCAGGGCGGCACGCAGGCCGTATGAGTGTTCACGAGCCGTAACAGTGTTCGCAAACTGCGTATCTGGCAGGCTGGAAAAATGCCACGCTTGCACGTCGTCATTCCTGACGCGCAGTTCTGCAGCACATGCTGTTATCTGGCCACAATGACAGTGCACCGCGTCGTATGAGGCCCCCCGCAAAAGAAACAGTCACTTTTATGGGTGGTTTGTTCGTGCAGATTTAATTAGTGCGCCAGAACCGTCGTCCGCGCGGTCTAGCCTTTAGCTGCTGTAGTCGGTGCTGTGCTTATCGCCCGTTTTGATGTATGCGTGTTTTGAAAGGATGCGGCTCGGTAATTTCAAGCGCTCCTGGAACGTCGTTCACTTGGCTTCTTCTATTTGCACTGCGAGGAAAATAGTAGTTTCTTTAACGTAAAAAAGAAGGAGGCAGCGGTGCTAAAACAAGCGTAAAGTTTGAGGCATATTACGCGGAAATGCCACGATTTTTTTTTTCACCGAATGCATTAAAGAGAAAGTGCTTTGCGCTTAACGGAGGCCTAGGTGTGTAAGTACGATAATTATGAAATAATCTGGAGAGTGAGAACAACGATGCGCAGGGCATCTCCGCGTGACAAAGCAGACAGAAATAAAAAGAGGGAAACTGCTTGCGACGCGGAGAACGGACCCCTGGTACGGGTGTCGGCTGTCATCTGGGACAACGAATAATTTAAGGCGATTTGTAACCCGCTGACGAGAGTACCACTGATAGCAAAATAATTATACCACAAGACAACATATCTTGTGGGTTAGGTTTCCTCTCTGTGTTCCTTTGCTCCTCCCCTTGTATTTACACGTGCAACATCCCCACGGTAACTTCTAATGACAAAAAAGAAAAGAAGAAACTGCTCATCGGGCACAAGTTGCGCCGCGTGTTATGTTCAGCATTCGCACGGTGTTCGCACTATCGGGAGTTGCAGACCGTGCAGTTAGCAGACGATGCCTTCTGCGTCTTTTCTTCTCGTCTGCTACGGAACATCTTGTGAGCGCGCCGCAGGATATTCGCCATCGTTAGCAGTGCTAACGCTACTTAGAAACAAAGTCTGATTGCATAGACAACCTGACACAACAATTAGGAGAGCGCCAATCACGACCGCGCTTCGGCGGCCGTAGCCATGGAGGCGAGCCGCCATCAGCCGCATGAGCAGCCACTAGTAGCCACAGAAAGCCTATGTTTGTATTTTGAAGTTGTTTGCGACGATTGGCTGACATCCCGACTTTATATATGTCTACGTGTGAAGGGGTGGGAGGAGGCATTAAGCAGCCCTTCTGTATCTTGGTGCGTTGGCGGTGCACGAATAGACTTGACGTTCAGCGCTCGCACTATACGTGCCAACAGAAAGCAATGACTTTTTCGCATCTTCTGCTGGAGTCTTGAGGGGAACGCCGTGCTCGTGTGGATACACGCTGAATAACGTATTTTCCATTCCGTAACGTGCGCGTTATGCATGCCGAAAAGTGCCGCGATGATGCGTTGCGCTTCACACATCTGAGCTCATCCTCCGAGCAGCATGCCGCCACGTGGCAGGCAGATTGCTGGGTAAACACATACTTTGAGAGCGAACCTTCGTGAACGATATTTCGCACAGTTTCTGGCCTTGCGCATGATGCGTTCAGTTTTCTCTTAGGTCCATCTATGATCGAGATCGCCCTGTTGCTTAACATAGGCATGAATTCTTCGTATGAGTGTCATCTTCAGCAATAGTGATGGATGATTTGATCAGTCGCAAAACTCGACAGAGAGTGATAGTCATTCCGTGTAAAGATAGGGGGATGGGTTGAGAAAGCGTAGAATACTTGGTACCAGCTTGCTTTTTTTGCGGTTTACGTGGCTGATTTGAGATGGCCGGCGCTGTCGACAATGCACGTCAGTCGGACAGCAGCAGGGAAGCATACTACGGCACCGCAACCGCTGGATCGATGTTTCATGCATTCGAGAGACCAGTGAACTTGAGGGGTATAATGAAAAGCGCTTCTCCACTGCTTCCAACAGGGTTTCTTTAGCAGCGGTGGTGCCAGCCACGTATTAAAGGGTCACTGAACTGATGGCCATACTTTGTCTGAAAAACTACACAGATTGAAAGCAGGGGTTTCACTCTACCGAAATATGTGGAAGACTTTGTGTAGCTGAAGCGCTTTAACTATTTAAAAAGCAGATCAAAGAGCGGAATCAGTGCAACTCTCCCCTTCGTCTAATGCGTCAGCAAACGTCACTCGGCTACAGCAAACGGGCTACAATCTGCCGGGATGAGGACAGACTCATCCCCGAATGACGTTTTGCGTCGCCAACCATTCTTGGACTCCCACAAGGTCAGCCCCGGGGGAGAACCTGCCGAACCTCAACGATGAAAGATGAAAGTCACTGAAAAGGTTAGCCAGCTGTAGGGATCGAACCCACGTCATTGGTACTAGAGCCCTGGACCGGTAATCCAGAAGATGTGGGTTCGATCCCTACAGCTGGCTAACCTTTTCAGTGACTTTCATCTTTCATCGTTGACTTCTTAGGCAATTTGAGGCTTTGTTTGTATCTGTCCCTTGTATGTTGTTCCAGCCTCAGAACATCAGTGTCTCTCCTGCCGAACCTGTTTGCTGTCGTATTGTTGCGGCTCCGTGGCTGCGGAGGGGTTTCACTTCAAAGAATAAGTGCGGCTTATAAACAAATCTCATTTCTATTAGTGAAGGCAGCCGGAAAAGATGTACAAATAATATATCGTGGAAGGACATTCCTCGTGAATGTAGTGTAGTGGCTCTGACAAAGACACTTATTAAAAAATGCAGCAACATAAGTGGTGTCCCGCACGAAACGTCAAAATGGCGTCGCTCCTATTGTTGTGAGGACTTGAAGGGTGGAGCAAGTTCAAGAGATAGTGCGCAACGCGTTCTGTAATTACTACGCTACTATGTCGTTGTCGACCTTCATAATTTAAGAAACTATGTTTCAGAGTTAAATGGACATATTCCTACTGATACGTCATTGCTCTTATATCGGTTTAGTGCCCCTTTAACATTTGCGTGGTACCTTCGGGGCTGCTCTCCCTAGTCTCGGGGTTTTTTCATCATCGGTTCTTGTCACCAGCTCGCTTGCTTCCTAGCCATTCTTTCAGGCTCTCCTGTTTTCCTTCAGTTAGACTGTGTCGTTAAATAGGATCCGCTTACGCGAATCTTATTGCAATCGCTCAGTACAGTACAAACTTATTTAGTATATCTAGGTTAGACAAAGTTACGTCAAGTCTTCGTGATTTTTCGTTACGTAACATGCATGGGACACGACAAGCCTGCCAGGCAAACTTCGCCGAAATAAAGGAAAATGTCTAACACTCTGTACTGACCACTTGCGCCTGTGTGTTTGATTTCTTTTTCTCTTTTTTTAATATTCTCGTTGCTAGCGTGGGTTGGTATGAGTTCGCGATCACTACTCTGATGGATTCTCTGCGGAGTTCCGGGGTGGGGCGAGACCACGGTGCCAGACACGCCATCCTGGCGAAGGGTCCGCAATAAATAAGCGTGTAGCGAAATGCGCTGGAATATAGCCACCACTCTTGCTAAAGGTTTCCTTGACGACAAGCAAAAAAGATCTTATGTAATCTTTAAGACTGTCGTCATGTCTACTGTTCAATGAAAGAAGGTAGGTCTAAAAATTGCTGTGTAGTTCTGAATTACAAAAGAAGATTGAACGACACCGAAAAAAATTCCAACACTTCCGCGAAGTGTTCTATTAAAGTTATGCAAATGAGCTCATACAGACAAAATTTCTTTAATGCAAGACAGCCACCAGGCCTCCGAAATGTCAGCTCAGTACCCATAACAATTTTAACCGAACTGAACCGACTGCGGCGTTGGTCACGATCCCACTTGAGCGGCGTAAAGCCAGAAATGATCAAGAATTGTGATAATTGTACGTGATAATACGTGATAATTGATCTCAACGTGATGCTTCCTTGATTTCTGAGCATAAGCACAGACTGGTTAGCTTTGTGCGCGTTCTCTGCAATGTGTGTGTTGGGGGGATGTTTAATGCTGATAAAAAAAAAGGAAGGGAAAGGTTAGCCATGATGGAGGTTGCTATTCCCAAAAGCAAAGACAAAAAAAAAAAAAAAGGAAGATGAAGAAACAGATACGCAGAAAATTCCACATAAAAAGACAGATCCTTCACTAATCGTTGTGCAGACAGTCATGTAGGAGGTATCAGAGAGTGCTCAAGAGTTTAGCTTCCCGAAGGAATCGTGTCAGCGCAGACGCGACTTCAATGTGCTCAGTAGGGCCAAGTAGCACAGGGAGGGAAAGCTCTCGGTAGCCTAGACGGCGAGACGGCGCCGGGGACTAGACCGGTGACCTTCGTGGCCGCTGGCAGGCAGGGAGTATGTGTGGCACGCCAGCTTCTACATGATACGTGGGGCAAAGAGGTAAAGGAAATTTGATCATATTAAACAGGAGGAGTGGAGTTCGTGCTACTTCAGCCGCAGCCGATGAAGCAGCGACTCCTCGATGCGCGGGATGCGGCCAGGCACAGCGTGTGTCATTAGCGGGTCAATGGATCGAAGGAAGGTATTGATGCGTATACCTTCTTGCTCAAAGAGCTGCGTGCAATAAAGCAGCGGATTTTCAGCTGAAACATAGAGAGCGCAAAGGGAAGGGCAGTTGGCTGATCAGTGTCGTGGGCATGCCGAGCGAGAGCGTCAACACGATCATTGGCAGAAAGTCCGACGTGGCTCGGGATCCACTGGAATAATCCACATTGGCGGCGCATAGGAGGTCGAGGCAGAAGCTGAGGGGATGTTCCCCCGCAAGCGAAGAATAACTTGACCAAATGCAGACGCGGGATAACGTTGAGCAATGTCACAGCCGGATGGCGGGCATGATAACGCATGTACGTGTGTAAGGCGACACTAACGCGAAGAATAGGAACCGATGGTTCTCGTGCCTCCGCCAAAACAGAGAAGGTTTCCGTAGTTTTCGGCACTCCCAAACAAAGGCGGAAGCTTCTGGCCTGATTATTGAGCAGCTCCCGCTCGTGAGTGCAGGAGATTCCATAATCCCATACAGGACAGGCTTGCTATAGCGCATAGTGCTAAGCAACAGGGAACAATGACGGAGGTGAGCACAGGACGGTCTCCAGGTGGATCCGCAGAGGTACCAGAGCACATTACTGCATATGCGGGCGCTAGCAGAGAGAGAGAGAGAGGTGATCTGCCGCGACCATGTCAGTCCCTTGTCAATGATTATGCCTAGATAGCGGCAGTGCGGGTCTTAGTTCAGTCTAGAGCCACCTAGCAGCATGGTACACAGGGTGTTCAAAATTAAGCTTTCACGATTTAAAAAAAAAAACACGAGTGGTAGAAGGAAGCCGCTTGCGCAGGCGGGTTTTGCGACCAGGCGGACACAATGTGAAATGTTGGTTGCCGCCCTTAAACTCGTAATTAACTAAAATCTGTTAATTAACTTTTTAATTATTGCAGTTAGCGAGCAAGTTTATATTGGAAATTTGGAGGCAGTCGCGTTCCAAGACTATTCAACTTTATAGAATTTTCCTAGCTCACCCGTAATCCAAGATATTCGCCGTCAAATTTACCCCCGAAACCGTCTAATTACGGATGCAGAACGAGCGCGCAAGGCGGCTGACCCCGTCCCTTTGTGACGCAGCTGTTGCGTATGGTGGTCAGGTGGGACATTGGCGTGCAGCTTCAAGTAAACCTGATAACTCTTTCCCTTTCACTCTGATAACGAAGTGTGAGAATGACCTTCCGGAACAACGGAGTGTCATATTCAGTTGTGTGATACATGCAGCAGTGTTACTGGCTCATGTTTTTAGGAACGTGACATATTGTGGACTTTAAAGGGACACGCATCTGCAAAACAATTCTCTTCGTAGCACGAAAGATGAAACCGCAATTTACGCTTTCCTTCTAAAGAAGCGCGGTAACGCGGAGATGGCATATTGGCCTCCTGAAACGATTTGTCCAATTATCGGATGAGATCGTTTAAGGAAACGAATGATAGGCCTCTCCGCATTTTCGCGCTTCTTCAGAATGAGAGAAGAGGCAAGTCGCGAAGTCGCGCAAGTCGTTTGCGAAGTATTGACGAACGACGCGACAGATGATTCCCTGCGTGATGCCCGTTCCTTTTGCGTTGGTGTCAAGGTAACGGCCTCATTCATCCCGCGCGGAGAAATTTTTGCGCTTCAGTGTTCCTTTTATGGAGTTTTGGTGGGACAGAAAAATACTAGTAGTACTTACGATTTAAGCTGAGAAGCAGCTCAGCATGTGATGGCGTGGAGACGTTCGCATTTGCTGCGAGGCAGCTAAGACGGGCTCCTTCATGCATCCGTTCAAGACGAGCCATGCGAGCCCACACTGCGCCTTCTCTCAGATGTGGAGAACTGGAAACAGCCGATGTATTGTCCAGCTGAAGCTCACTTCCATTGCTTGACAGCAGCTGCCATGAGAGAGAAGGCCGGGGAATACCTGCATTGACGCATTGTTTGTTACTCCCAAGTGCTTACGGAACAGCACACAATAATGCCCCAGAAGCGTGCACGAGACGACGAGCGGTGATGTTGAAACAAAAGTAAGGATGTGAGCAATCCACACAGTCCATGCAAGTTTTAATTGCGTCGTAAGAATACATGATTTTATCTCATCGTGCAGAAACTTCATCGCCTCGCGCGTGCTTTAGTGGAATTCCCAACTCTCGCAGTCGCTACCTCGCACGACAGAATGTCACACAGTCGGTTTGGCGAATATGGAGAATGTCCTGTTTCTATACTTCTGCTTTGCTGTATGTAATGTATCATTTATCGTTTTCTGTTTCCCAAAAATGTTGTCATTTCATCTTGATAGTTGATTTGTACCCCGTTCACACTGCCACACACAACCGGGATCGGCACTTGATCATGATCGCTACATGCTGTACAGGGTGGTCCACCAACCGTGATAGAAATTCATAGTAAAAAACGTAGGCCCCGGAGAGACATGCGGTCAGGGGATTTTCTTCTGCCAATAACATTTGCCAGATATTGATAACATTTTTATTTCCTTTCAATTGACAGAAAGTTAATTTCTTGAATTGAACTCCGAAATTTTCCAAGGCAACCTAACGTTTTCCTTGCGGAAATGGGTTCCCCGTGGTCGTTTTACTCAGTATAGCACATAATCTCACTCGTAATGCAATGGCAATTGCCGAAATACATTCGCCGAAAATCCGTGGAAATGAGCTCTTGGGTCCGCCTCTTTTTTGACGGCTCGTAGTTTGAGCGCAAAGCTGCGAAGAAAGGAGGTTACATTGACACGTCACACGAGGGAAAGGGTTACAAGCCTTACCCACGAAACAAACAAGCGCGGTGAGTGCGGTAATCAGCGCTATCTTATCAAAAATGAGGTCACCCGACGGCTTGTAACCCTTTCTATCATGGTTGGTGGACCACCCTGTATATCATATGCTATACCAGGTTCGACATACCCACACCGTCCGTATTTGACATTTGCAAGTACGGCCCCGGAAGATGGTGATAGTTCTGGTAGCGTGCTATTTCCGAGCGCTGTGCCTGCCTGCCTGGCGGCATGTTGCTCGGGGGAGGGGGGCGTCGACGGTCGTGGGTGGACTTCACTCTTAAGTGTGCCGACATTTGTCTTAAAGTGTCTGAAGAAATCCCAGGGACACCCCATGCAGCACAACCGGCGGCGTCCGGATTCGAGCCCGGTTCACCTCCCAGTCTCAGCCTGCAATGCCATCACCGTAGCCACTAAGCCACGGAAGCCCCAGCCCAGCCAGGGTGAGGGAAAAAGGAAGCCACTGCAGGCGCGCCGCGAAGTGTGTAATCCCGTTCATGGACGGGGGGCAAATGTCCGCGGTAATTCTACACTCTTAAAAATCAGTTTCACCACACATCACGCTCCTAGGCAACCATCATCCCGAATGACAACGTTCTCGCCCCTGATTTGCTGAAAACTGGAGGCGGAGCCTATTTTGTTGCCATTATGTACGGCATAATGGGTAGAAAATAGGCTCCCTGATCTGTAGCTGACGACAGCAAAGACGCGTGGACTAGCTGCGAACGTGGACCTTTTTCGTATGTGTTACCGCCGCGAAGCAACTATGGCTATGAGCAGCGTACAGGCGTAGACAGGTGGAGAGAGGACAGCAAGAAGAAGAGGCGGTGACGGGGGGTCAGTATGTGTCCTGGGCCGACTTCAAGGGGAACTGTACCATCATTTGTCTGGAAAGTCTGCCGGAAAACCCAGTGAAAACTTCGAACAACACAGTCGGTGGAAGGAGTTGAACCCACCGACTACCAGTCTTCAGCACGAGCGGACGCTTTAACCACTCGGCCATGCCGTACGTGATAGCAGATGTGGAAGGACGATTTGCGACCACACCCGACGGTTGGTAAAAAACGAACTTTGGTGACGTTGGTAAAATTCATGTCTACTGTAACATTGATATGGTTAAAAGCGCTAAAAGAGGAAAGGACGAACCACAAACACAGTCCTTGGTGCGCCCTTTCCTTTTTAGCGCTTTTAACCATATCCATGATATACCAACAGGCTCGAAAGGCAGTTTTAAATTACTGTAACATTTCCCAGCAGCACCAGATAACATGGAAACCAGTGTATCCAGGCTAGATGTCGAGAGCGGCCACATATAGCCGCGTCATTGTTTCGAGTTCTTTATGTTTCTTCTTTTTGTAGGGCACATTCCCCACTACTTCCTCCTGTGCACTGTAGGAAGACGCTTTCAGAAGCCACACGCTTACGCAAATCCGTGCAGTGATTACTTACACTTTCCACAGCGTCATCCCAACATATGCCGGACTCTTTGCGACTGGGGACCAGCACGCCTTGGATTTATTCAGAATCGTGAGTTTCCACCCAAACGACTCTTTAGTGAAACGACTGTTAGTGAATAGTATGGTGAGCTTCGCTCCGTATAGAGCACTACCACAGCCATTGTGTTTCAATATCACACAGTCACTGCAGCAGTCAATATCGGCGCAGTCACTGCATGGACTGCGATGTTTATAGAGATATTTACAATGAGAGTTCCTCTCTGGTACATCGTCCGTCGCGGTGATACAGCCATCTCATTTAGACAAGGTAATTGGTACTAGCACAGTTGTCTCGCGATGTAAAGCCACGAATTATTGTTATTATTCTGAAGAATTATTTATAGAGTTATCTATGTTCCCGGTGCACAGCACTGGGTGCTAATCTGTGGGTATATGAACCGATATATATTACACAAAGGAAGAAAGAAGCGGCAGAAGGGGATCGTACAATTCCCCGCACGTACATTTCCCCGCTGCCTTGTGACATATCACAGACTTTAAAAAAAGAATAAAAGGAAGCGTACTAGAACAAAGAAGCGCAATGCCAACCTTCCAGTCTTTCGTGTCTTTGTTGTTCCGGCAGCAAGATTATCTATGTTAGCAATAAAAAACCTCTGACAACAACAAAAAATCTTAAACGAAGCGTCCGCCAGTCTCTCCATTTTTCGTTCATCATATAATAATTGAAAACAAAACATACGCTGTGAAATAGCATGGTCATTGCACTGAAAACTGCTAGGAACCATGTAACGGAGCAATGGACCTTTTTCACATACGAGTCGTGTCCGGGCGGCTCTCCAGCGAACCGCCCTCGGCGCTCGCCAAAGCAAATCCGTGTGGGTAGCGCAAAGAATGGAACTCGGTCCGGAGTGGGACCGACGACCTTGAGCCGTTCGTGCGGAACCCCCCCCCCCCCCGGTCCCCACTTCTGTCGTCCCCATATTGCGCCATCTTGTGGTTTATTTACTGACTCTACTGAAGTCGGAGATAACCATCTCCGGCGCCTCAAGGCCATGCGCATACGCGTAGGCCGTTGTGAACAAGTTCCATAAAACCGGGACTAATGACACAGGGCAGATTCAAACATAACTTGACGGTCCGCACCACACAGCCCCTAGCGTGTGAAGTTCGTCAATGGGTAGTTTCATTTTAAATCGAACAACGTGTGAAAGTCGTATTTTTTAATTCGCCCAGAAAAAATATATGTTAGAGGACAGCTCAAACGACGCAAATCGCGCCCCGTGCGACGCTCGTGCGTGTAGTAGTTTCCGCGTAGGAGAGGGGGAAAGTCTGAGGCTGCTTGAGCACGCTTTCTTCTGGACCGACTTTGACGGGATCTAGCACCGCTAATTTTATGTTTAGGAACTGGAGGTTTTTTGTGATTATAGGCTGCACCATAGACACTGTCGACAGTCACCCATAGAACACTGAGAGCCACAGATTTTCTGTTAAAAAATGCCAAACTTGGCGTAAACGTTCAAAAAGGCCGAACTTTGTTACCAATTTGCTTCATGACGGAACCTGTGAGAACATCGAACTTAGTGCCATTCGATAGGACATTGAAAGAGCTTTCGTGCTGTATAAAGCTCATTTTTCTCAGCCCAGTTATTTCTGTGTTATTAGCTTGAGAATCACACATAGTAGGCGAAAATTGCCAATGTTGCATCTCAGTTTTCTCAAAAATGCCATCTTCGATTTCCTTGATTATCTTTCAAAAGGTGGCGTCATGTCTCTACTTTAGACGCCAAGTGAGACAATATTTTATTTTTGCCTGAGAGACGCGCAGCGATTTTTTTGTCAGGCAGGGTGCACGAGGCTGCGGCCTTGCGCCCCCACCAACGAGCACGCGACTTTCAACTTCTTCTTTGCTACAGGTGTCCCGCTGACGGAGAAATCAATGACCACACTGCGTGAGCTTGTTGTAGTGTCCCCAGAGCATCACTTTACGTTTACCCAATGGCCTCCCAGTTCCGTCAGGCTCATTCAAACCGTGGGAGAGTACATGAGTTGCCTGTGCGCCCTTGACGAGAAGCCCCAGTTCAACGAACATACCGACAAAGCAGTGAGAAGAAACGAAGCGCTTCGTAGAGATCTTTATCCACTGGTAACATCTTAGCTTTTGTTTCAGGTTGCCACCAGTCCCCCAGGAAGTGTGAAAGTCACATCCTTTTCGTTGTTAAAAGAACGAAGAACGGAAGTTTCGAACAACGTAAAATGTGCCCATTGCGAGATCCCTGCAGGTGGTGGCTGCCACCATTGGATTAGCATCATCCGATAGCTTTACACATGTCCTTTCACATGATATAAAGTGAATGGGTTCAAGCGCATGGATGCCAGAAGGACTACTGAAGACCACACCGAGGGTTTAAGGTACCTACGGCTACCGGAAACGAGGGATTTTAGATGTGCCTTGTTCTGTCGGAAATTTTGATTCCCACGGTGACACTGACACATCTCGGTGAGGGCGAACTTGTTATACTTGAGAGCAGCAACTGTCATCACAGCGGTCTTACGGGTTTTGTACCACTCGTCGTGGTTCCGAAATAACGCTACGGAGCATAAAACTAATTAAAGAGAGCATGCACACCTTCGGAACTATCACTTATTGCGCCCAGGTTAAGAGGAGACTGCAACCACGCGACCACAAATTTGTATTCTCAGGTTTTGTAACTTTCTGTCCCCTGTGGCCGTAGTTCTGCCTTCTTAATATTAACTCGCACGACAGCCTCATAGCGTGCGTATGTGCATTGCCTCAAGCACATGTGCGGGAGAATAGTGAATATGCGCACGTGCGTATACGCACACGTCGTGCGTGCGACTCCCATGAAAGTGCGTAATAGCAGGTTCAAGTCGCCCACGAAAGCATTGTCCTGCGTCTCCAAAGGAAAAAAATGAACAGACGTACCATAAGTGCAAAATAAGTACATAATGCAACATTTGGGCATTAAATTACAAACCAAAGACTACGAAGCAAAACGCGCTCGTAAACATACGAAGAGCACCTTTGTGTGGAAAAATCGCTCCGCGGAAAGGTAGCCCTACGTCTCAATCAAAAAGAGAAAAGGTACTTTACCAGCAGCGCAAAGTACCGGCATAAGTCTGCCCCTGTGGAATAAATCGTGAAAAATATTCCGGCTTTTTAGAAATAATTAAGATCGAACATGCAAACTTTTCGCGTACCACTCGTGGTTTTGCGATACTAAGCGGACAAAGAATGCGCTTGAACCCAGTCACTTTATATCATGTGAAAGGTCATGTCTAAAGCTATCGGATGATGCTAATCTAATGGTGGCAGCCACCACTTGCAGGGGTCTCGCAATGGGCACATTTTACGTTTTTCGAAACTTTCGGTTTTCGTTCTTTTACCAATGAAAAGGATGTGCCTTTCACACTGCCTGAGGGACTGGCGGCAACCTGAAACAAAAGCTAAGATGTTACCAGTGGATAAAGATCTCTACGAAGCGCATCGTTTCTTCTCACTGCTTTGCCGGTATGTTCGTCGAACTGGGGCTTCTCGTCAAGGGCGCACAGGCAACTCATGTACTCTCCCACGGTTTGAATGAGCCTGATAGAACTGAGAGACCATTGGGTAAACGTAAAGTGATGCTCCGGGGACACTACAACAAGCTCACGCAGTGTGGTCATTGATTTCTCCGTCAACGGGACACATGTAGCAAAGAAGAGGTTGAAGGTCGCGCGCTCGTGGGTGGGGCGCGCAAGGCCACAGCCTCGTGCACCCTGCCTGACAAAAAAAAAAATCGCTGCGCGTCTCTCAGGCAAAAATAAAAGATTGTCTCACTTGACGTCTAAAGTATGGCGGGCTTCTAGCCCGCCATAGTCTAAAGTAAAGACATGACGCCACCTTTTAAAAAATAATCAAGGAAATCGAAGATGGCATTTTCGAGAAAATTGAGATGCAACATCGGCAATTTTCGCCTACCATGTGTGATTCTCAAGTTAATAACACAGAAACAACTGGGCTGAGAAAAATGAGCTTTATACAGCACGAAAGCTCTTTCAACGTCCTATCGAATGGCACTAAGCGCGATGTTCTCAGACGTTCCGTCATGAAGAAAATTGGTAACAAATTTTGGCCTTTTTGAACGTTTACGCCAAGTTTGGCATTTTTTTAGAGAAAATCTGTGGCTTTCAGAGTTCTGTGGGTGGCTGTCGACAGAGTCAATGGTGCAGCCTATAATCACAAAAATCCTCCAGTTCCTAGACATAAAGTCAGCGGTGCTAGATCCCGTCAAAGTCGGTGCAGAAGAAAGCGCGCCCAAGCAGCCTCCGACTTTCCTCCTCTCCTACGCGGAAACTACTCCACGCATGAGCGTCGCACGTGGCGCGATTTGCGTCGTTTGAACTGTCCTCTAACATATATTTTTTCTGGGCGAATTAAAAAATACGACTTTCACACGTTGTTCGATTTAAAATGAAACTACCCCAATGCATTTTCATTTTCATCCATGACGAAAACCCTCTGTAAGTTCTGATATTTTCGCAATATCAGACTGCTCGGAGGATATTCCGCATGGATTGAAGGCACAAATGCCACCTTGCGCGTGACCCTCCGTTTCCTTTTTCCTGAGCCGAGTCCATAGGAACAGAACAGGAGCGCACCTAAGTCGGATCTTTCAAAAAAAGAAAAAAGAAGTAAAAAAAAAAAAAACCAAGGCGGTGTCACATCTGGCAGTTAGAGCGAGAGTTCCCGAACTACGATTTACGATTTAACGCGCGTGCGTGTTTCAGAATTTTTTAAACGTGGAATGGCTTTCAACGAGGATAGTCTCTCATTCTGCCGTCTCGCTTTTGCCCGAAATCTCCTAATTAAAAAGCTAATTAATGAATTTTAGGTGATTAGTCCAGAGTTCGAGGTAACTCGTTACTGTAACTAAGTTCCGTTTTCTGGTAACTTGTAACTTAACGCGGTACTTTTGAGTCGTGGTAACTTTCAGAGGAACTCGTTCAGGTAACTTTGCGAAAGTAACTTAATCCAAGTTCCAAGTTACTTTTAATTCGCTTTTCACTCACGTCCACATATTTTCTTGCTTTCTCTCCAGTTCTTTTATGGCATTTTATGCCATAAAACGTGATATTCAATCAATAACAGTATTCCATTCAGGGAGTAAGAACGCTGCTATTGAAATGAGGCTGAACCATTGTGCAACCCACAGGGAGTAAGATGCAAAGCGTTCGAATTATGGCACATAAACGAAAACGATCTAAGCGTGTTGCACTTCTCAGCAGGTCTAACTCAAGGTCTAACTCAACTGCTCACGCGCGCTGCGCCTGTGTAGTGCTATTTTGTGTCCAAAGTGACTTGGAAGTAACTCGTTCTTTTTGGTAATTAACTCCGTAACTGCGAGTTGCATTTCAGCCTGAAGAATTTCGTTACTAACTTAGTTACATTTTTCACACGGTAACTTAGCTTGTAACGAGTTCTTTTTGAGGGGTAACTTGTCGATCTATGGATTAGTCATCTTGTAGTTGCATGCTTATTTCTTCGAGAGGATATCCGCCTGGCCGTATAACTCAATTGCAAAAACGAGATATCTGCCGTCCATGATAGCTTTTTAATAAAAAATATGTAAAGTGTAAAAGTAAACACCCTGTATATTGCATGTGTAGAGGGATACGGGGTTTCTTTTAAGTATATACACATTCAGTCAACCCTTCAATGAAAGCATCGCTGTCGTAAATAAAGCGCTTTTTGCGAATCTACTGAATTCTACAGTTTTTTTTTCCCCGGCCAACCTTCTGAAGTTACCCTCGAACGACCTAGCAACACTGTTTGTGAAAGCTGCACTGACGTTACAGTTGTCTCTCTGTTGTCTCCCTGGAAAGACCTCATATTGGGAGTAGTCAGGAGATGTTCAGGTTCATCTTGTGTTGCATGTAATGAAGTCTCCATGCATATGCTGCACTTTCAAGGAACGTAACAACCAGCGCGCTGTCATCACTGATCGCCCATCGTCAATCGAAACGTTACCAAATTAAGCAATACAGCGAACGAACACAATGGTTTCAGCTGCTACCGTAACCCTAGTCTTTGCAAACCAAGGTGCACTGATAAGATAGGCAATGGGTAGGTGATTGGATTAGATTTATACGTAAGGTGTGTCAGCCTATTTGTGTGACGACATGCAGCACGTGCCGCAGGGTAGGACGGCGATAATTTCAACCAGCTGAGGTTCTTTTCATGAGCGCCGGGAATCTCTGGCACACGTACGGTGCTGGAAGCAATGTTTACCTCTCCCACATTGCTACCGTCCTCGGCCACCTCCGACCCCCTAACCAAACGTCATCCAGAATGACATCGCTCTCTCCACTGATTTGTTGAAACATGGTAGCGTGCGCCTGTTGGTGACAGACGTGAAGACGTGCTCCCCACGCTTTCCACAAATCAGGTGTGATAACATTATGGGCAATTGTTGGCCGTCACCGTGGCACGCAGTCATGTTCTGTATTAAGAGAGTGGCGCCGATCCATTCGCCAGACTATGGACACTTTTCTTCTATACCTGGCGACTGTGCATCAAAGTTCATCCCGTGTCAGAATGCCTAGCATCTTTAACTACATGAATTCGATATTGAGGGCACGGCGTCCATTAAATTTAACGCTGTTGGGGTGTGCTACGCTATCGATCTGCTGCGGCACTTGCTTCATGGAACGTAAGCATGCATACTTGAAGACTTCATTTAAGACTCTGCATCTCTTTGGCTGCACGGTGTGTGCGTGAAGCTAGGCATTGTGTGCATGATGAGCATGCATGTGTGCATGCTCGGCGCTATGACATTGTTGACGTTTCGCGCGTGTGCTCCGCGATGTATTCTTAGCTTACTCGGCTATACACCGTTTTCAAGCCATCCTCGCGCCCAGTGCTTTCGCACCCGGCACATTCCAGCAAGGCGGAAAGCGATACCACGGAGGAAGCATACGTCCCGTGTGTTTTCCTTCTCTCTCGCATGTGCGGTAAACAGCCTTCAACGTGCTTCCAGCTAGACAGCGCTGCGGTTCAAATATGGCGACGTCCACGGGAAAACGGTGTATTTGGACGACAAGTCATCCCGACTCAGCTTTCCGCAAAGTGCGCATGCGTAAGCTCAGTCAGAGATCGTGCTCCCACTCAGCTGGAGCATGCGCAGAGCGTGCGCTTACAAACAAGATGGCTGACAACCATTGAAAGTTCACTCGCTTGTGCACTGCGAACGATTTTGGTCTGGAATTTCCCGAAATCATGGCCGGGCTGGAACCACGGGGACAGTAGCGGATGCTCTAAAGCACATCGGACTATTGACAAGGCGTAGTGCACTTAAAGTGCCGCTCCGGACTCAGAAAACAGCGTTTATTTTATTTGGTCCATGAAAAGACAGTGCCTCAAGGATTCTATACGCGAAATTTCAATCCTGTTTACGAACGCTGTGCATTTCTGCGAATTTTTGAAGATCTGCTGAGACTCCACAAATTTTGATGACGCGACGAGCGAGTGACGTAATGATAAGCCCACAAATTACAATGATGTCATGTTCTGGAGAGGGCAGTCGTCTCCTAGCCACGACGGTGGCGTTCGGGGAGGGTCATGTGGTGGAGAAGTCATGTGAGGCTGATCGAAAGAGGGGAAAATGCGAGAGATGTCTTCTCCCTCCTTTGTTTTTTCTCGAAGGTCGCAGCGTTCGAATGATATTGATACGGGCAGCACAGCGTGGCGATGGCAATGATTTAACGACAGAATGATTATGCGCGTGACATGAGTCGCGTGAGATGAGTCGTCATTGTCGTCGTCACAATACCCCCCCCCCCCTCCCGAAGTCGTGACCTCCTGGGCACGATGGTCAATGTTGATGAGCGATGAGGGAGATGATGAGTTTCGGATTGTTCGTGGAGGTAGATGTGGATGTCAGTGGACGAAAGATGAGGTGACGCTGTGCTGCCCGCAGTAGGCCGGTGCCTCCGGTCCGCTTGCCATGCCTTGCCATGCTGCTGTCGTGGACGTCGTCTATCTACGGGGCTGGGGATCGTCTGGTCTGGTCTCGTCTCGTCTGGTCTGTCGCGTCATCTGGGCGGGCTGGGGCGTCGACGACCATCACAGCAGCGTTGGGGCCAGAGGCGCAGCAATAGTACACGAAGGTCTTGTAGATGGTCGTAGATGGTCTTGTAGGGGTGTCTGAGGGGAAGCAAGCCAGCACCTCCACCAAATGATACGGGCAGCACAGCGTGGCGATGGCAATGATTTAACGACAGAATGATAATGCGCATGACATGAGTCGCGTGAGATGAGTCGTCATTGTCGTCGTCACAATATGTCACGTGGGGCTCCGCTAACGGAGTGCAAAAAGTGAGCCCTCCGGAAGACGCGAAGGGCATCAACGTTGCCAGATGAGAGCCGGGTGCTCCGTCGGAGCCTAGCATGACGTTCACAGTTCTCAAAAATAAAAATTAATTTTCTCTAGCTTTCGCGTCACGTAGAGCCAAAATATTTTGCAGGAATGTAACGTGAGACAAGAAGATTTCAGTGACATAACTTTGGTAGGATTCTGAAGACACGAGATTTAGTCTGTAGTGGCATTTAAAGGCTTCCCCAGTCTGGATGCCTAAGCCTTAGTGAAGATATGCTTCGTGTGTGCCCTGCACCACCGGACTACGGCGAAGTCCTCATGGACAGTCTGATGCTCATAATGTAACTGGAACCGAACTTATGATAGAGTAAATGAAGCTAAGTTTTGTGCGGGTGGATGGCGTCCCGATTGATTTTCCGCATAGGTGGGGTCGTTCTCGCTGAATTTTCGTCTGCAAGCTAAAACTACTAAAACTGCGGACAAGCGCTTTACAAATCATTGCCACCGGCTCGTGAGTCGTATCTGTTTTTCGGAGATCGTATCAATTGGCGTGTTATCGTAGTGGGAACTAAACTCCCTAGTATAGCACTATCAATATACGCTATGTATACGGAGAGTGTGCACGCCGTCCGCAGACAGGGAGTTCAGGGCTCGGCGCGCGGCTGCAGCCCCGCAATGCATGCATGACCCAACCCGCAGCACATAACCCACCAGTGAGTGAACACAAAGGTTGTTGAGCAGCAGTAAACAAGGAAGCGACTACACGTCGGAGTCAACAGAAACTTTACTAATAAGAATAGTGTGCGGGCGCAAGCACGTGTGTGCAGGTGCAGGTTTTTACCCCTGCTGTCGTTGTCGTCAGCCCAACACGCGCCCTGGACAACAACCTACCGAAGGTCAGCATCTTTCCTTGTGGGAAGCAATAAAGTAGTTCCCGCGGTGCGTATTCCTCTCCGCTGCTGGTTTACTTTCAGCACTGCTGCGTCTTCTAGAACCCCCCCCCCCCCGGTCTGGAGCGTAACAACTACCGTGCACATGTTTTCAGCCAGTACCTGTCACGTTGACGGCTTTGTGTCCCTTGTCTCCAGCAACGACGTCAAATTCGACCACCTCCCCCTCAGCTACGCTGCGTTTCACCTTTAAGGGGTTGGTTCTGGTGATGGCCGTCTGATGAACAAAGATATCCTCGTGGGTGTGATTCCGGTGAATGAATACATAGCCGTTCTTCACGTTGAACCACTTGACGATCCCCAGCACCCTCTTGCCGAACAGAGGCATTGACCGATTTGCTATTGCCACGTCTTACCCGTAGTCCACGGTGACAGGAGGTTGTCCACGGTAACCGGTTGCTACTAACCGCCCGCTGTGAGTAACTGTGCAGCGGCCCTGTAGAAAGTCACAACATATCCCAGTTGCGTCATCTTGTTGACGGAAAGCAAACTGCTTCTTAGAGACGGGACATACAGGACATATCCAGTTCGAACCTTTCTGCATACGTCCCCTGAGTTGCAGTAGAGGAACCCCTCGCCTACCCCTTCGCAAGATATGCACTGACCATTGGCCACGGCGACCTCCTGTACCTTCTCGGAGAAACTATCGGTGATTCCGCTCGTTACGCATGTGACTCGTTGCGCCTAGTCAATATACCATGCGGTATTTGTAGAAGTAGCCCCTGGTAGAAAAGCAACCTCAGAAGACGATGACTCGCCTGACGCAGCAACTCTCGCCCTTTGCCTAGTGGACTGTTTGGGAGACGACCCTTTCCCGTTTCAACGTGTGGTACAGTTTCTCTTGACATTACCCAACTTCTTGCAATAATAGCACTCCCTGCCAGCACATGGAGCCTTCTGCGCCCCACGACCTTTGATTCGCAGCGTCGTCTCAGGATTAGATGTTCCCACCAAGGTATCCTGCTTTCTTTTGTACTCGTCTGCTAGCTTGCCTTTAACGTATTCGAGCGTTAGTTCTTCATCCGGACGAGCATCAAGTGCTGTCACGAGTGCTAGTAGGAAGAGAGCGTGAGACGAGTAGGTCTCAGGAAGATCACTAAGGAGCAAAGCAGCTACCTGGATATCTGTAGTCTCCTGTCCAGTCCCTCTGAACCGTTCCACCAGTTCCAAGGTGCGGCGGACGTAACTATGCATGTCCTCCTCTGGACCGAGACGTGAATGATACAGCTTCCTCAGTACGTAGAGCTTGTTGCTGAAGTTCGCGCGCTCGTGTACCTTCCGGAGCTCTTCCCACATCTCTCGTGCAGTCGTACACTTGCAGACGTGTACAATCTGGCTATCCTGAATACTCAGACAGATTGTACTCTGTGATAAAATTGAATTAAAGCAATTCGATTTTTATTTCCCGTTCAGTTGGAAGAGTAGCTTCCAATTATGATATATATATACCGTATGTACGTGTATTGGAAAGGTATACAAGCGAACGATTACCTGTAGTCAAGGCGTGTCCGCCGAATAAAACATCAGCTTTCATAAAGTTCATACTTTGTATTCCGTGTCTGTTTCGCCTCACGAAGAGACAGAGCACCCTATTAAATACTGCACTGCAGGCATCCATCTTTGCAACGCATAAATGTTCCAAAGCTGCGGCGCTCGCAGATATTATATGTGTGTCGCGCCACTTTCAGGGGAAAGCCAAGCATCGCTGGCGTTCCAATTTAGAATTGGCCACAGTACAGTGAATGCCATTGTGCGGGACACATGCAGAGCCATAGGAGCCGAGTTTTCATTTTTATTTCATAGGGACCTAGCAGCGGGCTTCGGTCCAAGAGCGCTAAGTGTGTGTGCGTGTATATATTGTGTGTGGTGGGGTGACAAGAGCACGCTTCCCCGATGAGCTCCTCCGTGTTATGCGTTCGTATACGGTACCGTCGGGTCATCACTGGACTTCCCTCTTGCAGGGCGACTTTTACGCCTTTAATTTTGCCGTGCACGGAATTTCTAACTACTGTGCAGGCAATATTTCCTTGGGTACGTTTTCTAGTATTTTTGTTACGCGCTTTGAGTACACTCATTTCAGAACTCGCAGTCATCTGCGTCTGATTGACATGGGCCAGAAAGAATTGATGTAGTTGTAGGTAGTTTGTAGTAACTGTCCCTAGAAAGACTAGAGACTGTTGTATGTGCGTCTCGCAATTTTTAGTCGATTTCTACACTGAAATCACGAGTGAAACGAAATGAGATTGGGAAGAATTCCTACGCTGTAGTGAATAACGTGTTCCTTCGCTCTGCGGACCCTCCTATGAACTCGTCTGAAATGGCATCAAGGTTTAATTTGCGGCGAACTCTCTGTGGTCGTGCAGAAGCGCCACATGGTTCAGTCAGGCTTGGGACATTGTTAATCTCCAATATGTTTTGATGCGACGGAGGCAGGAGAACGATCTTTCTGACATGGACAACGTCTGCGGAAGGGCCAGTGCGATTTTTAAGAGTTCTGTCATTTCCGGTAAAGCGTCTCTCATATGGCTGCCGTCATCGCCCGAGAAGAGTTCAACACCTTGAAATGTTTTCAAGGGCTCGACGAAACGCTGCTTAGCAATATCGATCGCCATGTCCCGCAGTGTCCCCATGTCGATCGCATGCACCGTAAAAATTAGAAATGTACGTTGCTTTCACTTCTCCCTGTGACAAAGCTCTCAATGTGTGCCATATGCTGCCACATATATGGTGGGTATCTATCAACTACCGATGATTGCGCGGTGTCGAGAACCTCGTAGTAGCGCTGTCGATACGTGTCTTCCGCTGACTGGAACGCGTGAGCGTTCGATCCCTCATGATATCCCCGTGGCACCTTTCTTTGCCTTGAAATCGGAACACGTGGCTCTGCAATGTCGTACTACTTCGCCTCCGTTTGGGTTTCGTTCCAGAAGCGCGAGAAGCCGTGCCTATAAGTTCAATAATACTCCCTTTGACATTTTCCACCATTTGTTCTGCTTGGTCAAAGCTCAATCCCGTTTTCTTTAAAGCTGAGCTCACTCTCGCTAGTCTCGAGAACACGAGGGTCAGAAGCCTGAGCACAAAAAACATCTCGAATCTTGGTAATACCTTCGCGAACCCACTTGCTTTCGCTCCGGCCTCGTTTCCTTCCTCTGACGCAATCTCATCAAGAAATGTCATCAGTCGGCTGTAATTCTGAACAACCGATCGCAGGGAGGAAGCCTTGAGCATCCAGCGTGTTGGGCAAAATTTTCATGGCTTGCGATGCGTCTTCTTCACACTCTTGGAACGCACGGAGGCGCTTTGGAGAGGACATGACGAAGTTTATCAAGTCTGTTATGACGCCCAAGAAATCATGATACCTGTCCAATCGCTGGCTCATGTCCTGAAGCACTAAGTTAAGAACGTGCGCCACACAGTGCACGTATATCGCTCAAGGCTTTTCTTGTCGTGTCAGAGCTTGAAGTCCACTGTGCTGTACTTTCATGTTTGCCGCACCGTCGTAGCACTGTCCACGGCACTTGTCAATAGGAAGATCGAATCAGCGTAGGATATGTTTCAAGATCGCGAAGAGGGTTGCCGCTCTGGTGTCTGCTGTACTAAAAAAGCCGCAGGACAACTCCTCAACTTTAAAGTTCGCTTGCACTGTTCGGAAGCATATTGACACTTGTTCCTTGACGGATATGTCTGTCGTCTCATCCATGATCACGGCATAATCACGGATTTCGCGGATTTCATCTGTCAGGGAACGAAGTACATCATGAGCCATCATTTCCAACTGTTCGGTTAAAACGTCGTTCGAAATCCCCTTGAATTTCGTGCGGCGAAACCATGACTTTACCTCCGGCACGTCATTTGCGCGAAGTTCTCAGAGCTGTTGCACACTGCTCTCTTTGTCTTCATGGCTGCGTATTGCCAATCCTTGACAAGCTAGATACTGCAGAGACGATAGTGTCGTTACAAGCGCTTTCCTTGTCGCTTTCATGTCGCTCTCCTTCCTTTCTACACAGGTCAACGCGACATTTCCACCCTGTTTCACAGCTGTTACAGCATTCAATGCAGCCCTGTGGAAATTTGTCGCCTCATGTGCCTGAAATCTCTCGAGAGCTTTGGCGGTATCATATGACAGCCACTGGTAAAGAGTCTCCCAGCTGGGCTGGTAGCGTCGCCCTTTTCTTCCCTGCAGGTATTCAGTTGGGGCAGTAGCCTGATTGAAGGAAGTCGTTACGGCACCGCCTGAAGAGTTGCCGCTATCCTCGGTGGTGCGAAGCCCGTAGGTCGAAGCTACCGTACTGGCGGAAGTACCGCTCTATCTGCCCCCGTCTTCACCCGGAGGTGCACGCTTCTTAATCAGACCAAAGTGCAAAGTTGGGGTAGTTGGTGTAACATAACTAGTTTAGGCTGCCAAGGGCAGATTAAGGGCTCTTAGTCAGATATCGCTCCATCGGCGTGCGACTTCTGACACATAAAACGAAACAAGTCACGGTTACACTACATCATGTGTACCTCGTGTAGCTGAGTCGAGCTAGAGAGCGCCACGTCTAACGACATCATGTCATGGTGATTCATAGAAACGTCACGGGCAGTGGACCCCTGCCACAAAAGAACAATAAATGACTTTCTGTTTGGAAACATGGATGACAGCCACTTAATGAATTTGAAAAAGCAGAAAATGTATGCTGCGCAACATTCACACCATCAGGGTCGGCTATCAGCGAGGCAGACTGCTTAGTTAAACAACGACCACCACCACTACCGGGCCAACTTCGCGTGAGTTGTAGGCCACGAAAAAAGCTAGGAAATAGTTTTAGACACGGTAGTGGCACGGTGAAAATGCGAGTGGCAGTGCAGTCCCTTTATATGAGGGGTGTTCAAGTCAAACCAGGACTTTTCATTTTTCGCAAAAGTAAAATGAACTTACAGGAGAGAAATTAGTTTTATTTTTTAAACGTAATCTCCAGCTGCACTAAAGCACTTGTCCCAGCGTTTCATGAGGGCTTGGATGCCTGAAGCGTAGAAATCCTTACCGGCGCGTAGCAGCCATGATCGGACCGCATTCTTGACCTCGTCGTCGCAGCTGAAGTGGCGGCCCCCAAGGAACGCCTTCAGTGGCACGAAGAGATGGAAATCGCTGGGGGCGAGGTCTGTACTGTAAGGGGGATGTGGCAGCAACTCCCAGCCAAGTTCCTGTAAGGTGCGTGTCGTGAGATGCGCGGTATGCGGGCGTGCATTGTCCTGTAGGAGGAGGACTCCTTTGGTGATGAGGCCCGGCCGCTTTTGCTTCAGCGCCTTATGCACATCCCTGAGAACCTCGCAGTAATATGCACTATTGATGGTGGTACCAATGGGCAGAAAATCAACATGAACAACCGCAGCCTTGTCCCAGAAAACCGTGGCCATGACCTTACCCGCAGACGGGGTGCTTCGGAACTTCTTGGGAGCTGACGAGCCCGGATGCTTCCATTGTTTTAATGCGCGTTTAGACTCAGGAGTGAAATGGTGCACCCACGTTTCATCGCACGTGATGATCCGATCAAGGAACGGCTGTCCTTCAGTGTCGAAACGGTACCTTAGCTCTTGGGAGATTTCCAGTCTTCTCTGCCGGTCAAACGCGGAGAGCTCCCTCGGGACCCAACGGGCACTAACTTTCTGGAACTGGGGGAGTTCATGAATGATAGTGTTCAACGTTCCCACAGAAAGGTCCGTCTTTCGAGCCAGCCTCTTTCGAGACATGTTATCCGTCGGACCTTGAGGATCAGGCGCTCCACAAGTTGGATGTTCTCAGGAATTCTGACACTGGGCTCTGAGCCGCCCCGGCCGGGATCGTCCTGCACTGCTGTACGGCCGTCTCAGAACCGTTTGTACCACTCAAACGCTTTGCTGCGGCTAAGTGTATCGTGGCCATACTGGGCCTGAAGTCTTCTGTGAATTTCAGATGACTTTACGCCTTCATTCACGACAAACTTCATGCCAATTCGCTGTTCGATGTGCGCGCTCACCTCGTTGTCGGCCATCTTGTCCAGCACGTGTCTTCTGTTTTGCACAAACTTTGGACCACCACGTGATGAACGCGGAGGCCTGTCGCGTGTGAAAATGACGAAAAAGAAGTAGCGCGAGCCATTTGTAAACTCAGGAGGCAGAAAGTCTCGGCTTGAGTTGAACACCCCTCGTATATGACACTGGTATGCTAGGGAGTTAATAACGAAAGATTTCAAGTGAGACGTACCGTGAAATATGTGACACTTGAAGTTCAACCCTACAGGGCACGGTGACCACGATGTACCTCAAAAGCACCGCCAAAACAATGCCTCACGGTTATACGAAAGGAAATGCAACGGGCGCACGCAGTTTGAAACATGAAAGTCGCTCGCCTCGCTGCTCCGATTTGTGCAGTTGGCGCTCCGCCGTCGACAGATGCGATTCGCTCCCGGGCACGTCCGGACACGTGTCGCGCGTTCCGTAGTCGTGTTAGCGGTGCGTTGGGTTGTACTGTGTGTGTTAGTCATTCCGCGCAGGACGGGATCACCATAAAGGGGCAAAACGGGGGGGGGGACTAATGCTAATGCATTTCTGTCGCATGGATCCCATTGATCGCCCTAAATTTTTCATTTCTCTCTGGTCATTGACGGAATGCGAGCAAGGGTGCATGCAGTGACATGAAGGAAGGCGGAAAGAGGCGGTTCCTTCGGAGACTCAAAACGATATGATGTGGAGATTTGTTTTAAAAAAATAATATTGGTTTTGTTGCGTTAAACTGGGTTGCTGTTTGCTTTCGCGACGTGCGCTTTCCCTTTTGTAGTGCAGTTGTGTGATAGAGAACGTCAAGTTTGGGTGCCGGACCACTCGGGGGAGGGGGGGGGCAGTCACGAAGCCCCCGCGCAGTCGGCGCCTATGTGCAGAGCAATCCTGATAAAACACAAACGCGCTCGTCGCGCTCCGGGTCCGCTGCGTCATCTTCTCCATCTGTCGGGGGCAGATGCCGTAGGTCGTCAGAATCTGTGTCGGGAGGACAGGAACTCCGGCTGCCTCCGACTGCCATGCCGCTCCCGACACCAGGAAGTAGTGACGCGGCGAAAAGCACCGGTCACGTGGCACCAGAGAACAATGACATTGCCTGCCGCCTGAGCGTCGGCAGGCAGAAAATTGACTCGCGTGAATACACGGTGGGTCAGCATTTTTGGGGTAGTGAACCGCAGCTTCGTTCATTAAACTGTTGTTGAAAGTTGCGCGTGTGTTGTGTCCTTCGTCTTCGTTCCCCTGGCGCTTTACAGAATGGATTTGTACCAATAGGCTCGACTTAACTTAAATAAATAAATAACGTATTAACGTGTGTACTTGAAACGAATGTGCGTGCGTCGGAGTTTGCATTGGCCAACGCGGAGAAGTTTCTGAATAACGAGTTTGGGTATGTTTGTAACGTTTGCGATAGGCTATGGTGTCGGTTCGACGTGGCCAATGCCACCTAGATAACAGAAGGCCTGAGCACTCTTTCAATTGGCGTCACGCACGTGGCCCTACCACTGATCTCTACTGTAAAAAGCTGGATCGCGGATAGGAAGCGCGAGCGTGAAGAAACCGGCCGCCATCTTACTCTACCCACAACAGTCGCCGCAGCGATCATGGCACCTTCTTGCAATTACGGTCGTACCAACCGTACTGGTAAGGATACAGGGCCTAAATTTATACAGGTGAGTCATTCTTTATCAAGGAATAAATAGGCGTTCATTCTGTATATTTAGTTGACAATTATGAAGTATTTTTTTTTTGCCCAAAACGAGCACTGGATGCAGGTTGTTTGATCGCTCTTCCGAGCTGCAATCGAACACACTTGCATTTTACCCGGCGGCAAATATATTTTGAGTGCATAATATGCTTGAGAGAACGTGTTACACTACACTGGTAGTGTTGTCATCAATATATGTGCGAACAATCGAGCGCTTTTCTGCATGCATTGCTAGCATGGTACACGGTGCTGTCTACGGAAGCAAGTGCACATTCATTTCTTTGAATTACCTTCGCGCACAAGTTCGGTATTACGTCATAATGAAACCAAGATTGTCACCCTTTTTCATGTATTGGTATTGTTTTGTGCCTTGGTTTGATTTGTGATAAAGAATCCTACGTAACGGTGGTGTGGCCGACTTGAATACCGCCTTTGTGTCTGAGCTATATCGTCAGCTTGTTGCGATAATAATATTTGTAGCGTGTCGTGCTATTTGTAGCAGTTTTTAAGGCAAAAGTGGTCTCTCAATACAGATTTCCTCATGGGGCTACCCAGAGGATCGTCTATGAAGTGTGATGCGACTGAGTGTACAGGTAAGTATCATGTTCCTCATCCACGGGTTTCTACTTTACAAGAAGGAACCGCCTCAGTGCACGCACTGTGGTTAGCCTCTCTCAATTTTGCACATTTTCTTACATGTTCACGTAAGAAACGCACCTTATACACCTTAGGCTCCTTCACCCAGCAATATAATTATTATAATCCTTTTTAGAAGAGTTACCCATATTCTTTTCAGAATAGTTTTTAATCTTTTCAATTTTTAGAAGATACAGGGATTGTAAACCCTGTTTTAAACTGATGTTTTAACATTTGTCCAATGCATTTGTTAAACAATATATCCATTTTAACTAGTTGCATCCAAACCAATGTTCTGATGTATTATGACCTTTGTTGTCGATGCACCATAAAAATTGGAATAATCATCATCAATACAGGTTACTTCACATCTGCCTCGACATACTCAAGAAATGGGTGCAGAACCTGCGTAGTGCCCACAAACTTTGATTACCACAGCAACTCCAGAAAGTAAAAGCATATGTCTCACATGGGATTTTTAAATGTATTCACAGTATATAATACCTTGTATTAACTGTTGTAGATCTAAGCCGCCTGTACAGTACACTCTCAGGAATTAAAACTTGTCAGGGAACTGTGATAATTGTTTCAGTTAATAGTCATGCACATATATGCTATAAGAAGAAAATTATTTCTTGAGAATGCACTTCTCTGGCTACTGGTTGTGTTTACATCTACTGTTGATCACATTCATTTATCACATATTATATTCTTATACTGTATTATTCTTATTCTTATATATATTATTATATTATCACATATTTGATCACATTAAATATAAAATTCAGCATATATGAGAAAATATCAGGAGGGAAGTTGCTATTCATTGCTCATTCCAACCTAAAATTGAGTGCTACAAATTTCGAGAGTGTACCTGTCCATTGTCATTCCTAAAATATATATTGTCATTGTAGCAAGGTCACAAAACAATAAATGTAGTCTTTTGCGACCTCCCTGCACGTTCATTGTATCCTGAAACGCATAAGTGCAAGAAATAAATGTTGAACTTGAATAAACTTGATGTTGTATAAACTTGACATAAAATGTTGAATAATATAATGAATTATATAAAATGTTGAATAAACTTGAACTTGTATATTCTCTTTACTCATCATCAGTGATCTTCTTTATAAAAGCATATCGTGTTAGACTTTTTTGTTTACGTTTCACAGACGGGGTACACGAGGGCCAAACTGACAAAATCACAACTGTTTCAAGCTCCAAATCGTCCTGTTGCAATTTGCAGACCATACGTGTGTAGTGCAAAAAGGCCCTTGCACATCAAAATGTAAGATGGGAATCACAGTTAATGCAAAGTGGTTCCTATGACAGACTTCCATGCTGAACAAAATTGTGCAAACTCAGGTAGGTGCCATAAAAGATCTTCAGAAAGTGTGTCTGGTCTCACAACGGTGCTACGACGCTCCCATTTAGATAACGATGATACTGATTGGAGTTTCAGATGTGCAGCTGCATTTTTTGGAACGTGCTCCACATAACAGGCATGACAAAGTCAGCAGTGGATAGCAGGCCCCCGTCCCTAAGCAGCTTTGCTCACGCTGCAGTTGTATTCAGCAAAATCATGCGAGTACTCGAGAAGGACATTCAGTTTGGCACAACCGCGCCTGCAAATAATCAGAACAAATGAAGGAAGAAACAAACAAACATAGAAGGGCTGTACTTCAAAAAGAGATAAGTCCTGTATCTCAAGGGGGAGTTACCACTTTTAAGTAACTTAATTGATTGAGCTTACATCACTACCTGATTAACTGTCCTAACGACCGTGATCTAATTGCGTGAAGCAATTATTTGGGCTGCTTCGGTGTGCCCATGTTTGCGAGGCACAGCACCGCTGTTGTTCACTAAAAGACTCTTTCTGCGGCGATGCTTGATATAAATCACACTAAACCCATACACGGCTAAAACAACGGCTGTGATTCTACAGAACGATCCATGCGAGTATATCTTTTCCCGGACCGTTCTTTATAGAACAATTTTTGTCCAGAACGCAGCACAGGATATTACATAGCATGGTTGTTGTTAACCTCACATCGTTTCTTATTGAAAGATTGGCTGGGAAACGTGCTGTAGTACAATCCCCGGCGCTGCACTGCAGTGACGGTCTAGTTTCGGAATGCAAAACATAACGTAATTAAGAATCGAACGGCAGGACACCTGTGAAACACTGTTAGGATACATCAGTATACTGGCACCTTACAGAATTGTGTGATGACAAACAACGATCAACGCCTGCAGCGCAATAAATACTCACAATCTCCGTTGCCTCCCATTGTTTTCTATGGGCACACACTGCGCTTTAGCGCCTCTCAACATGGCGGCCAGAATGCACGCCTCTCCCCCACGAGCCCCTTTCCCATGCGTGATCCAGCCTTTACACATAGAGATCAGTGGGCCCTACTGTGGCTGTTGGGGATGGATAGATGTGACTAGAGTCACTAAATAAGCTTCGCTTCAGAGTACCGACACTGACGTCCCAGGGAGAGCAGGAGCGCCATTTTGTTTCCGCAGCACACCGGTACCATCCTCATTTGAGAATCAAAGACGAGTAACATAATGCTCGCTGTGGCATAGAGAAGCGTGTATGATTGTTACGCGATAATCCATGTATTGTCTACCAGAGCGTCCCAAAGATGTCAAGGTGAGCTCAAGGGCGTCAACTGCTGCTTGTAAACGAAAGGAACATTTCACTCGCGCACGATAGATGACATCGTGCGCTTAAGTGCACAGTGCGCGTGCGCGCGGGAAGCTTGGCGCGAAAACAAGATGGCGTATGCTCGCTCTTGGAACTCAGCGCCGATAATCTGAAGCGTAGCTTATTTAGTGACTCTAGATGTGACGTTACCGAAAGAGCGACGAGAAAAGCTCACGCACTGAAAATGTTTGGCAGCGGGTCCAGGTGCGTGACGTTTCGAAAGAGTGCTAAGGCCTTATTATCTAGGTGGCAGTGACGTGGCTCCCGCACGCGCGCAACACCGCGAACTGTTGCACGTGGAAGATACAGCTATCGGCATCACTTATTCGCACATGGGTGCTAAAAGGCGTGACTTTTTACAAGATAAATTACACAGTGAAATTATGTGAATTCAGTGACCTGTTAGGTGCCTGAAGCTTTCAATCAGTTTCACTCTGCAAATGGCTTTCAAATGGTTTCACTACGCAAGGAGCTTGCACAGTCATTTCAAAAGTTGGATACCTTCGCAATGAAATAACGCAGAAAGACTGGCCGCACGAACTGTCCACGCACAATCTCAGGAGAATTCACCACATCGAAGGCCAACCAATACACAGAATGATACCCTACTTGATCCGTGGAAAGCGCGGAGCGTACACCTTTGTGTGACACTTAAAGGGGCTGTAAATGAATTGCAAAGCTGTAGAAACCGTGTGCTTTTCTGAAAGCTTGTAACTTGGACGCTTCAGATACGTAATAGATCTGCTGTACATAGCTTGCCGTGCGAAGCAAAACGTGCGGACTCCCAGCCGCGCGTACCCCGAGACGATTCGCGCGCCATCTATTGAAAACGTAAGCAACCAGGCGAGCAAGTGCAGTCCGCGTTTCGTTGTCGAAGGTCAAGGAGGAAGGTCAAGGAGGAAAGAACAATAAGGAGTAAGTCTGACGTCATTGTGCGAGATTCGGGAAATTTGGGTTAGGGGAAACAGCTGGGACAAACAATTCGGCTTTCCCAGCTCGCCGCAGCTCCCAGAGTAGCTTAATCGCAGCTTCAGTGAAGCGTAATTGTTTCTCCCAAAAGTTCACTGCGTGCAACGACACTTCTACGAAATTTAATGCATCACTTGTCCATCGCTAGTACCTCGTACCTATATGCCTGTCCACGCCATCTACGCTGGCAGCGGAATTATTTGTCCCAATTGTGGCGACGTCTCACCACAGATTGGTCGGCTCCGGTCACCTGATTTATATGACTGCCCTATATGTCGTCACTTCCGCTTCACTCTCGTGATTCGGAAACAAAGGCGGTGCTCCCTCCTTGGTTTCCCTTCCTCCTTGTCCAAGGTGCTCCGTTGCTGCATCCCGGAACACTAGTACGTAAACGAGACATCCGTAGAAATTGCCTGGATGCGAGGTTTTGCACATAGCAGCGATACCGAGCGACTTTCACAGCTTCCATATTCTGGTCAGTCACCCAATCAATGGTCAATCACTCACTCACCCAATTTGGTCAATCACCCCCGCCGGGACCGTGGGTGATGGCGGAGGAGCAGACGACACAGAGACGCGGAGAGAGAGAACGACCTACAGAAGGCACACATCGCATAGATATTTCGCACAGGTGAGGTTACAACAGTTTACAGTTCAAACCGAACTTCTCAAGAGTGGCAGAAAGGCAAGGGCGCAGATGAGCTGGTACATGATTACAACAGTGTAACTCGAGAAACGGAACAAAAACAGAAGACGACACAATCTCAACACAATCTGTGTCGTCTTCTGTTTTTCTTCCGTGTCTCGGGTCTCACTGTTGTCTTCTCAAGAGTTGCTGACATTGTTCTTCGAAACAGGTCCAATACACCTGTTTCTGTGGGCCAGATGGCACGAGTGAGCAGCAACGTCAGCGCCCCAAACTATACAACGCGCGGTAGTTTAGCAGACGACGTGGCACTTTCAAATACAAGGTCTCGTGTTATTCGCACTTTGCAGGATGTACTGCTTTTTCTGTGGATTTCCTACAGGTTTTGTAGCTCTCCTGTACACATACCGCTTGAAACACCACGCAAAACCCGCTGATGAAGCTCCATACTGTTTGGATCCGTGGACGTTTGTGCCCAAATGGACGAAGAGAGTTGGACGAAGAGAGCCCCACCCCGAGTACCACGGACTAAGCGTATCGCTCGGTTAATGCTGGGGGGCAGACCTGACACTATCTTCCAGCAATCCCACGGCCGAGGGAACGGCCGCAGCAAGACCGACGAGGAGGGAAGACCCCACCAAGCCCGACGTCCATTGATCTGTGAAGATAGCCGCCGTGTTGGTTCAAGTCTGACAAGCCCCCATAAGCGGGACAAGTCCAGCGGAAGCGGCCAGGCTCCTGCAACGGCTGTTGTTTCTGTTGCATGTGAATTTGCCCACTGCCTAGATTCTAGGGACAGTGGGAATCTCGTTAATCCAGCTTGTGTCCAAATGGCGCTGTGCAAACTTTGCTACAGCCCTATGGAACAAAAAGTAACCTGTCTCAAATGTGTTACGTAGTAAAGCCGTTGCCACCAGGGTTGGAAAAAATCCAGATATTTTTAAAAAGATCCTCTCCAGTGGGCGTTTTTGGATAAAACCTGGATATTTTTGGAGAATATCTGCAAGGCTAGAAACGTGACACAGAGCATAAGAAAAATGTGCTTTGCTGTTCTTGATTTCGGGTGACCGCTCATAGTTTCTGTTTACGGAACTGCCTGTCCCAGCAACACTGTATCAGTTTCTATTGTTTTGTGAAAAGTGGAGTTCTATGCACGCGTGGTTGAATGGTGTGGATCCTACACACCTGGATTAGCGTCGTGTTTCGGCTCACTTCAGTTACAGTGCCTCAAGGAAGCGGAAGAAAGTCTCTCCCTGAATGGGCAGAAGTAGAAGAAAGCGGGAAAAAGTTTAATCTGAAAAGTTATGTTAAAAAAAAATTGGTTAAAAAGTTACAAAGTTAAAACAGTTAAAAGCTAATGTTGCGCGTAACTGGGCTTTTGCAAACAGCTAGCCAACACTACAAGAAAATAAACCGGGAGTTTTCTGTGTGACGTTGAATTCAGATTGTCTTTCACATCACATCTGGAGAAAATCTCTAAAAAATCCGGATAAAATTGTGTGGATAAATATATAAATATAAAATACATTAAAAAAATCCACGGAGTAAAATCCAAGCAACCCTGGTTCCCACACTTAACCTTAACGCGCGATCGCGTGGCCCGCGGAGATGCGAGCGTCGCCACGCGTTGAAGCTGGGTTCGACACATTGGGTCCCTGCGGCTGATGTCTCGCACCCAGCGTCAACGCTTGGCGGCGCTGACGCTTCTGCGGGCCCAGAGCAGTTTATAGGGAGAGTTTGGCCATTAGGAGGAGCCTAACTTGAAGCGCGTCATGCGACGTCACGGCTAAGCCACCTCCCTCGCCGTGCTCTATTGTTGTGCAGTTGTCAGCCGGTAGCCGACGCCATATTGATGCTGATCGTTGTTTACGATGCAAGGAGGGAAGACACGTGCGTACATTGTCCTTCGAAAGCCCTTCGTCCTTGAACTCTTTCAGTTTGGCAACAAAACCCCCCTTATCAGAGGCGGCTGTGAGTCGTAAGCCGGTTATTCCTGTAGATTGCATTCATTGCGACAACAAAGCTGACGGACAGCATCAATATGGCGCGCATCAGATGGCTGATAAGCGGATTCTGCTTGGATTCAGTCTTTTTGGGCGGCGCAACGACGACTCTGACGTCAAAATAGGCTCCACCCACGAGGCGGCAAAAGATCAGAGAATGGCCAAACTCTCCCTATAAATGGCTCTGTGCGGGCCACGCGATCGAGCGTTACGGTTAAGTGTGGCTTCGGCTTTACTTCATTATCACGTGATATCTGTCCACCAATCCGGGGCCTCCTCCCGCTGTCGGGGCCTGTTCTCGGCGCACGTCGAAGGTCGTCATCTTTCAGTTTCTAGAAGTGCCAAAAGTACGAAGAACGGAGAGGTGATGACTTCTGTGTGTCATCACACAGTCAAGTTCTGCATGGTGGTATCTTGAAACATGCTGGTTATATTTCACTTGACAGTCCCTTTAACATAACTGCACAAATGTCAGAAAGAGGAGTACGCCTACAGTTTTCAGCAAATCGGAAAACGTTGTCATTCGGGATAATGATTGATGAGCACCCTGCAATACGGTGAAGTTCCTCGCCACCACGTGCGTTTCCTGTAGGACACGGGCCTTGCGCAAAGACGCTTCTAGCGTACCTCCCATCCACAGTGCACCTCGGTCTCATCGGTTTTATTAATCGAACAAATACCTTACCTTCACCCCTTCATCTGCTTTTTTTTTTTTTTGCTATAGTCAAGACGATGCCCACTCGCCTGTGGCCAGCAACGATAAGCCTATTTGGACATTACCCCCTCCCCCCTTCTGTTTTAAGAATGCATCATCTGTGCTTTTCGAGGTCTATACTGCTCATCATTTCCTCACTTTATTGCTCTGTACAGATAATCAGTGGACACGACTAGGTCATATACTCACCGCCTCGGGGCTCGCAAAAGATGCTGAATGGTTTCCCTTCGTCCAATGCACCGATCCCATTGGTGGTATTAATCAAGGCACCGTCTTCAGCCTTTAGTACGGGAGGTTCAGGTGGAACTGCGTAAATGGACATAATAATATCTATGTTATCGGGATGCAGCAAAACTAATATGCACATTGCTACACTTGTGTTTTAGTTTGGTATGGACCTTCCCGATGGGGGCCAAGGGAGTTTCGCGGTTTCCGATTCGTCCCTTTTTCAAAACCAAAGTGAGTAGACCTCCTCGTGCCATGCCTCAAGATCAAAGGCTTCACTCGAATGTCTGTTGACCGAGAGTCACAGCTTGGACAACGTAAAACGAAGAGATCAGTTTCGTTCACGATTTTCTTTCCTTCCTTATTCCGTTTTCGGTTTATTTTTTGTTTCTTTGCATACAGTATCATTTAATTTAGAGCAGGAGCGTCTGGAAAGAGCAGGGAATAATAAACACGCTCTCCCTGCGTTTTTCGAACATGTTTTATTTGTGTATATGAGCGATAAGCAATTGCCGGCCGGAGGGTTTTTTATGATCAGTTGGAGGAACTACACGAGAGAGTCTGTCCGAGAGAGACCTAACGAGACAGTCTGCCTCCTGTTCGTTCGCGTCTGTCTCCTGGATGCCTTCCTCGGTTGTTCAATTGCGTGTTACCAACCCGCCTAAATTTCCATTGTGACTACCCATGGATGAAGAAGGCTACACAAACGAACTCCAAATGTTCTCCATCACTCTTTCTCAAAGTGTACGTTGCTCTTTCCCCGTCACGTTAAAGTAGTTAACCAAGTTCGAAAAAAAAGAAGGAAAAAAAAAAACAGAAACGTGACTAAGGTCTGATTTACTTGATGTAAATTGAATTTCTTTGGCTTACATAGGATTTCTTTTATCCAAATCAGTTTTTCGACAAGGGCGTTTTTTGGTTAGGACCACAAACGCCACACTTGTGAGAATTTGCAAAAGTAAACCACGGCAAGATGGGTATGCCACGATATCCCAGCGTTCAAAATCCCGGATCTCAAAATACACAACATCAAAATCACAAATTGTAAAATCAAAATTGATATTTGCGAAGTCTGAGAATAACCGTGTTTCATAAGTATAAGTTTGTAACCGGGTGTTTCAGGAAGGTCCCCCGGCTCAATAATTCATAAACCAGTGGCGCTATCGAAAATATTTATTTTCAGTGAACATCCCTGGAGAGATTGGCCAAGAACTGAGCAGTGAGCGGCTCATTTGCCAAACTCCCCATAGGCTCATTAATTAAATAAAACTCATAGATATTGAATTTTACTTTGGAGCAATGGTGTGTATTGTCATCAAGCAGAAGAGCATGCATGGGTTGCTCCGTGCGCGGTAACACGCATTTGGACAGATATTTTGCGAGAGCTGTGGGGGGCTGGTGATACTGCTGAGCGCACTGCTGAAGGTGTGACTGCTGAAGAAGCCCAAGAAGGCCGAAACAGCTGTCCAGTGGCACGGTTACGTTTGACAAACAAACACAGGGTTAGCTCAAATTTGTTCACTGCAGGACCCCGCGCGTGTTCTACTCGGTGCGGCTCGCATGGTGCGTGTTTCTGTGAATATCGCGCTCCGTAAAACTCTGCATAGCCACGCACCGTGAAAAAATACGCCTGTGAAACCGCATGGGCATGGGCATTTGCATGGGGTGCAAATCCCGCTGCTGCGTGGACAGCGGGTTTTACTTGCTGCGCCGTGATTGGTTGCTATGGACGCAGTGAACTGACTCATAGAGTCAACAACACAACAACTACTGACTGCTGCGTGAAATATCAAACCTGCTCTGCAGTGAATCACGCGCTACGAGGAGCTGCGACGTACAAAATTTCGCGCTGGGCGTGAAAACTCAGCAATTACGCAAGAAAAACGCACCATGCGGGTCGGCCTTTAGACAGTACAGATTTGGGATTTTGAACGGCTGGGATCTTGAACATGTGGATTGTCGGGACACCCCCGGTGATGGTAATAGGTAACTAATGTAGTTGACATACACTCTTAAAGCACGACTTTACCACGTAACACACCGGCCAACTACTGCACAGAAGGATGCCGCGATCAGTTCGGATTTGTGGAAAGCGTGGGGACAAAAAAGAGTTATCTTCCCGTTTTCAACGGATCACGTGAGAGATCAGTGTTACTCGGGACGATTGTTGACCAGGAGCGTGTTATGAGACCAAGTTCTATTTTAAGAGTGAGAGCTGCATGAAAGACACTGTTAGGGTGCCAACGTGAATATAGATTGCTCTAGATAAACCGGAACAAGTGAGCTGCTACATAGCACGAGGTCTAGCTGTTGTAACAAGATGTCAGAGCGACCGGCGGCTCGCTGGCTCTGCACTTGAAGGGCCACATTTCTAGTCAATATCATACAATCCAGTTCCGAAGGCACTGTAGATGATTGTGCAATGCCTTTGAGACATCGCTCTCTTCCTATATGTTTTTTTTTTTTTTTGTTATATAAAATTTAAAGCGAAAGGCGACTCCTGAGTTTAATGTGTTGTATGTGCTAACGTGTTATCAAGTCGCCCGAGCTGTTAGTGCGCTGAACTAGTGAAAATCTGCTGGATTCCATCCAGACAGTTTACGTGCCACAGATCGAAGTTGCGAATCGACAGGAATTAAGGGCGAAATATTTCTTTCAAATGCACAACATGAACAAAATTCAGTTTATATTCAAATCCTCGAAAAGTGCGCTTGCGTAGTTGACATTGTACCCACTTGTCGTGTGTACATGTACTTGATTCTTGTAACATTCATTTATAGGCGATGCGAGTACAGGTCCAGGGGCAGCGCATCCCTCTTGTCTGGTTTCCGATTCCCGTTTGTGGCCAAGGCCATGCCACCATCGGTTGGGATCAAGTAAGGGGAACGCAAGTTTGAAGTGGACCATCTGCATTCCAGCATGATCTTCGCATCGGAGGCGCGAGGAAGAGAAGCCAACGAAGCGGTATACCCAAACAACGACAGCGTGTTTGACGATATGCCTCCCTACCTGGCTTCTCAAGTGACCGCTCTTCTGTTTACCACTTCTCGTGCTCAGAGACACACTTTCGCAGCGTATTAGCCTAAGAGTTTTGGAAATGTTTACTTACAATATATTTGACGGCCTGTGCCGCAGGTTGCTTCCGAACTTCAGGGTGATGTCCTTCTTTCCAAGTAAAACAACTATTTGGGGACTCATTTCAATCGCGACTAAAAGCAATGATGGGAATCGGGTGTCCACCCTGAGTGTAACACCATCTGACGTGATGAGGTGGCAGGAATAACATCGCAAACCACTAGTAAGGAAAAGAGGCGCCTTCACCGCCTGCGGGAGAGACACGGCAACGGAGAGCTCGCCAACGAACTAAGTACCCTTTTTGCGACTCCGTCAGTATTCCGACCTGGATCTCCCGTATTACCAGTTCGGTGCTTTATTCTTTAGACCACGGTGACAAGGATTTCCCATTAGCTACAAGGCACAGGCTCCTAGCGCAGGCGTGACACAGTGAATTAACGTTTGGGACGGGCATTCAAAATAGCGACTGATCACTGATATACGCAGGCGTATTCAACGTCTTCCACTTAGCACTTGTGTGAGAAAACGTGCCAAGCAGGGCGAGGACCGTGGGAGCTCCTTCGACACTCGAAGCTTTCTTTGATACGGGAAGCTCTCTTTAATGAAAAAGCGTGCATCTTCCAGGGTGACATGAACAGCTAAAATGGGCAACCAGGCAACTTGAGCCTGGTCTCGTGTTTGTCTGTTTGTATGTTCAGCCTCAGAAGAATTACCTTCTATCATGTTCCAGGGTGACGCCACACGACTTCGAGCCTAGATTTGGTGAATTATATCGCGCAGCCATTTTAGTGTGCAATCCAAGTAATTTAGAAATAGGACTCAAACAGAGACCCTCCTGATCTCCGGTCAGGGATGCTGGCCGGATATTATGACATATCTAGTTTGGGGCCCTTACGCCGCCAGCCATTTAAATGCGACAGCATTTCGTTAACGCGCCTATGGGGCCTCGGTGTCCGCGTCACGCCCCCCCCCCCCCCCTCCCGGGTTTTTTTCTTCATCGCGGCGCCGGTTCAGTTGGAAGCGTAATGGCCTATTCGGGTGGTCAATTCATGGCGTTTTCTTTCTCTTTTTTTTTTTTGCCAGTTCCCAAGCAGTCATGTCCGCTTGGTTAAAGCGCAGCCATCCCGCATGTTCGCGTGGCGCTTTCCGAGCGACAGGAATTTGCAACCTAGTACTTTTTTCGCCCGGCCTCGATACAGCGAGGCAGCGGGTTACCCAACTAAATCCAGTGTGATCACATTCGTACGGCGAGGGTGGCGAGGGCCGCCCTGGCCCTCACGTCGTAGTTCACATGGGTTAGCAGACGGCGGAACCAGAAAACCAGCGACCGAGATGGTCCTGGCGTGATCCAAGCGTCTAAAACCGCTAGCTTCTGAGCACTCATGCAGCATGAGTGCTCAGAAGCAAGCGGTTTTAGACGCTTGGCCACGTGACACTTGTCACCCGAGCATGAGTCATGCTCGGGTGACAAGTGTCACGTGACCAGACATGGGCGCCAGGTTAGCAACTTCCGAGCGCTAGCCGTGTTGCCTCATTTTGAGCACGCGAATTCACCATTAGGCTGGAAGGTCTTTGCGACAATGGTTCCGAAAATATGATAACCCCAAGCAATTCCTTTGGAGTTGCAAACATCACGTTGCTGATCTCGGATTTGACAGCTTGCTTTATAGTATAGTTTTCGTGGAGCGCTTTCCGCTGTTCTAGAGCTTCCTAATGTGTACTTCTTTTTGATTATGTGTTAGCGCCACGAAGCAACCATGAGTATGAGAAGCGTACAGACAGATGGAGAAAAGACAGCAGGCGACAGGAAGGTTGGTGTGCGTCCTGCGTCGATTTCAGGGTAAACTGTGCCGACATTCGTCTAGAAATTCTGACGCAAAACCCAGGGAAAATCGTAGACAGCACAGCTGGTGGCAGGATTCAAAAATACCACCTCCTAATCTTCCGCACGACCTCGGCTATCACCAACGAGCGGACAGTTCTTCCAACTCGGCCATGCTGGTCGCTGGTCGCTCAGTGTCTCCACAGGTCTCACGTGATGTCGTCCATCTCTTCTGGCATCATATCAACGGAGCTAGCAAAGAGGAGCATCTCAACAAGTGGGCCGCCATGGTAGATACGGTAGGCCTAACATATGTTACGAACGGTATCTCCTACAAGCTCCGTTGCATGTTGCAGCATAAGATTTAAACGACAGAATACCCGTTCCTTACTGAATAGGAAGCAATCCAAGCACACACGATGACAGCGGACAAAACAGCCCTACCTCGCACACAGCATCACACACGAGCCCAGCGAGCACGATGGAACCCAGCGGAAGGAAGCACGACTTGGATTGGATGGGCTAACAGGGTGCCGAGGCGGAGTGGCGTTCACGCGTGGAAAGGCTGAGGCTGGATCACCGTATCGATCATGGCGCCTCCCAGACTTCGAGGCTGGGAGGAGGTACCGCCTCTGTACAAGTCATCAAGTCATTTGCTCTCGCCCATTACTCTCTCTCAGTCTTTCTTCTAGCCTATCTCCTTGTGATCCCTACAAGGTACATCTAAACTGGTAGCGAAAACAAGCGAAAATACCAAATCAGACCCATCGGCAAGGCCACCAGCAAGAGGCGCGAGCGATCCTGGGTGTTGACAGTAGAGGTACGGTAGTAAACAGAAAAACTTTACAACATGTGCGTGGCTTGTGTGTGTACTAATAGGTTATTCATAATTTCAATGTAGAAAAAACTTTCTGTTGCTCCGCTCGTGCACATATACAAAATCATCTACCACCCGAGTACATTTCCGTGTCCTGCTCCCTTTGCGCATGTGTCACAGTGGGCTTGTTTACGGTGTTTATCCGTGCATCTCTGTGTCCGTGCCGTGCATGGTGCCGTGTGTCCGTGCATTGTAATACTGAGTCGGTACACTTTTTTGGGTTAAACAGGAAACGACGTTCACATCTCGGAGCTGTATACCAAGAACCACTTGTGTGAACAGACAAATACAATGCATCCCCTGTTGCTGGCCCCGCGAGAAAAAAAAATCGTCATGGGACGAGCGGCCATGATAGCGTGAGTGTTAGCAGGATTCAGCTGTGCACCAACGATGCCATGTTTCGTTGCAATTTACCCATAATAGCCACTCACGGAATAAATGCAAACGTCTAATCATTACGTGTACGTGTAGCTCTAGGACAGAAATGGAACTTAAGTGAATCTTCCTAATTTCTGTGTGGTCATCACGATGCCCTTCAGTCTGGAATTGTATAAATCTGTGATAACTCGATGTATTTCGAATTGATATGTTTAATTAAACTTGATGTGATTTATTTTTCTGTATTCTCGTCTGGTGTTGTTGCTTGGGGGAGGGAAAGGGTATACAACGCAAACAAAGTGCGCGAATGTAAACGTACCATGGCTAATTATGCACTATTTATTATTCATAGTGCTGACGTCATCCCTGACGTCATTTATTTACAATCGTAGTAGTCCGCTCAACGGATGGATGGCGCTGGCCATCTCTATCATGGCGTCATTCTGAAGACACAGGGGCCTATGGGAGTTGTGCTACCTGTTTAGATATACCTTGATTCCTATGTCTGGCACACGAACGCCGCGGAGATACAGCGTAGGCGGTGTGCTGCGTATCATTCGCGCAGAGTTACAGCGTAGGCGGTGTGCTGCGTATCATTCGCGCAGAGTTCGCAGATGTGTCGGAGATGCTGTTGTGGGAGATGCAGACGGGGTGACTGAAAATGGGGAACTTATGCGGCTGATAATGCCGGGAACCGGCGTGCGACAAAGCGTGCTGCCATTCCGATCAGATGTTCCGAAATGCGCACCAAAGAATACAGTGACTTCAAGACGTGAACGTGTTTGCAGGCGAAACCCGTGTTTCTGCACGAGGCCCACGGCAACCTATGGCCGGGTTTGCCGTTGCGCAGCACGCGAATCATGTACGGTCACAGTGCAGCGCCGGCAACTTCGTCTGCTGGAATGCTCTCGCATTTATCGTGAGTTGCCATTGATTCTTGGGACGCTCAACCTCTTGATGCTGTCCCTAGGTGAAGCTCGCTGAAGCTGTTCCTCCTATTTGATTGTCGTGTCAGGGACGATGGTTGCCCAGTGTGCCAAACACGTACAAGACGGATGCTGAACATAAAAGTTATTCAGTTTCAGTCCCGTGGGTGGTAAACTAGAAAGAAGGTGTGTTTACCGCCCTATCTAATGCATGGGGAGCGCGTGCTCCCTCTTCTGAATCCAAGCGCGTGACCTTCGCCAGTATGCGCTCGCCGCTCACCACGAACATTCGCCTTCAACTATTACAAGTCAAATTGTGGCATGTGTGACTATGTTGATAATACAAGATTTCTGACATGCAAATTGTTGGTTTTCATACTTAGTTTTCGGGCAAAATATTGCTTAATTTATTATTCCGGACAAAATATATGTTAATGGCGAATTCAGGTGGTCATTTCGGAGCAACTTTTTTGCCAGATCCCGAGCAGTCATGTTCGCTTGGTCAAAATGAAGCAAATCTCGCATGTTCGCGTGGCGCTTTCCGAGCGCTCGGAATTTGCTAGCTAGCACTTTTTTTGCCCGGTCTCAAAACGATCGAGCAGCAGATTGCTCAACTGTATCCGGTGTCGTCACATCCGCACTGCAGCGGTGGCGAGTGCCCTCATTGGCCCGCATGTTGAAATCACGTGGTTTAGCAGACGACAGAACTCGAAGACTTGCGCCGCGACGCCCCTAGCGTGATCCAAGTACCTAAAACCGCTAGATTCCTAGCAATCATGTTCGGGTGGCAACAGTCACGTGATCCAGCTCGGTCGCCAACCTAGCAATTTCAGAGCGCTCGGCCGTTTTGCCACGAAACGACCACCCGAACTCGCTATTAAAGCGACCATGAAAGGGTATTTGACAAGCCTACTATCATCTTCAATTTGTTCCTCTGTACTAAAGCATTCATCCTGCGAAATATGGAGTTGAAAATGCTTCAAATAGCAAAAACATTCTATATTAACCACGGCCGTGAAAGGCGGCTGCTACGACCCGCCTGCGAGGGGAACTGGCCGTGATATCATACACAGGATATGTTGCCGGTTCGCGGACGGTCTTTTGCGAGCAACTTGCAAAATTTGCAAGCAAGCAAGCTTGCAAACTTCGCCATGAAATATGTTCTAATTTGACCTGGATCCACGGTCGTATCTAATCGTTGACACAAAATCCTACCAGAAGTGTAATGCAGCCGTTGGTTGTCACCATGGTTACCGGAGCACGATTTCCTCCCTGAGCTTCTTCTTCGTCAGAAAATGTCTCCGTCGGTGGCCTTTTGGGAGCCGCTGCATACGAAACGATTCCTAGACGCTGTGGGCGTCGCATAATCTCTTCCTCCGTCGCTGACAATTTGCGTTTCGCCATATTTCTACTGATTTGGGCGGCAGATATACGACGTCGTTGTTGTTCACCAAACTGAAACCACGCACCCACGTGGCCCCGCGGGGCTTGCGCTCCCGATCCTCCACAATTGGCTGAGGGGGCTGGACGTTGATGACGTAAGCCCGCTTCGAAGGGACGTATCCGGTGGTCAAGCCCCGCTATTTTTGCGTGGTGGTGTGCTGAATACGGTTAAATGGCGATGTGTGTATGAGAGTGAGGGATCATATGAACCGTTTCCTACAGTGTACTCGGAATTCGCGAAAATCATTTCATGGTCCCTTTAAGTCCCGTGACACCGGATTTCGTCACAGCAGCCTGCACTCTTCAAATAGAAGGGAGAGGGCTAATCGCAGGATCGTCTCGTCGTTGTTGGCCACACAGAAGTAGGCGTCATCAGGACTATAGCAAAAGAGAGAGAGAGAGAGAGAGATGGAGGATGAAGGGTGGAGATGCGTAGAGGGCGCGGGAGTTCGTCGGGGAGTGGAAAGTGTTAGAAGGGTCGTTGAACAAGACCCGCCTCCTGCAGAAAGAGAAAAGGGAAAAGAAAGAGGCAAATTCGAAGGCCGTAAACGCCGGTTCACACTGTTGCGTTCCAATGCGCGCGAATGCGTGCGTTGCTCCGCGCATCATATGCCGTGCTCCAGGAGGAGGAAGAAGAATGTCAACGCATCCGCACGAACGCACTGGAACCCAATAGTGTCAACCGGCCTTACCCTCTACCAGCGGGACAACTTCTACTTTGCGACTGTGAAAATGATCTACAAAGACGATGGAGTGCATTCATAGGAAGGGCTCATCACCGTGGACGAGCCAGAGACGAGCAAAGGAATCGGAGATCGTGACGTTTTTATGTTAAAACACTACGGCTCGGACACGACTGAGCCCGCACTTTTTTTTTTTTTCGTTTACTAAACGATGGAGAGAAAGAGACAACGTAACGTCCAACGAACTGTTCTCCGAATTAATTATCGACCTCATTGCTTCAGTGAGCAAACGTCAGGTGCCACATGTTGGGTGCAGCAGGCAAAGCGTTGAAGTAACGAAGAACGTCACTAAAGTTTATTGTTCACAGTTTCACTTCACTTCAACTTTACTTTTCCATCAAAGGCTTGAACAGTGGCAGGTATGAACATGAGAAAACGCGCAACCTCAAAAAAAAAAGTCCAAATTGTGGCCTTTTGTCTGTTGGATGTGCCATTTCCGTGCTGTGAGAACTGCCATGATCTGGCACGGCACCCTCAGTCCTGGGGCGACACTCGTCCGCTCCGTCCCAAGGAAGACACAACTCAGTGTGTTCAACAGCAAACCATGCTTCTTTGCTCACCAAATGAGCAGTCCTTGCAACGAATGAGTACGCAGGTCACTCCAACTAGGCTTAGAGCGCACAGCTGATGGGCTGCTGAAGTGGACAGTCCATGTCGATAGCCACGGTGCCTTTCCGTGCAGTAGAGTGCTTCGCCCATCGTATGTCATGTGTGCATGTGTGTCCATCCACATCATTTTCACTCGATAAAAGATGAAAGTCACTGAAAAGGTTAGCCAGCTGTAGGACTCGAACCCACACCTTCTGGACTGCCAGTCCAGGGCTCTACCAATTGAGCTAAGCTAACACGCCTTCTCAGCGACTTCCTTAGGCAAATTTCTTAGGCAAATTGAGGCTTTGTATGTATTTGTCCCTTCTATGTTGTTCCAGCCTCAGAACATCACTTCTTTCATTTTCAATCCCACTTACATGGTAAGTCAAGGTACGAAGTGTGGTGCTGCGAGCCTTGTGATGAAGCACGTCTTCTCAACACCATCTGTGTGTTTGTTGGTTTTATCTACTGCACGTCTGCGTGAAGTTAACTATGGTGGTTGTCACGTCCCTTTTGCCGTGGTACGTATCCTCTCTGTATGCAAACTTTCAATGATGCGTGAATGTTCTAGTGCGAACCAATCTAGGCTTGTCGTTGTGAGCCCCAGTGGCTTTTAGATGACAGAGGAGATTGGGTGACTCATATTAGGTAACTAGAATGAACTTATTACTCTGCACCTATGTAACCGGGCGTTGTGAGCCACAAGTGCCGGATTTGACCTTCTTTGTTTCATTGCCTCAGCTATATGCTACATTATGTAACGTACTACATACGACATTAATTATAATCCCCATTTTGGATTTGGGAGAAAGGTGCAGCATGCTACGAGTGTCTTATTTGATAATGACAATTCCCTCAGTTCGAAGTTGCAACGCGCTCTATAGGTAGCAAATGGTATCAAATAGTTTGCTGCATTGTGCGTACGGTTGACTTCTGAAACTTGCCAGCTGACATTTTGCCATGCGTACTACTGTTCTTGCGCATCACTTCTAATGCATCATTTACACAGTACAAGTCTAGTTAGTTATTCAATCCCATGGAGTAGAACGAAGCACTGAGCAGCATTTTGTGGAATCCATGGATTCTGTTTTCCATATTGTTCTGCTGGACATCTACAGCGGTTTCATTAAGCACTAAGCACGGTTCGGATTCCTTTGTTGCCGGGCTCCAATATCTACAACTGGTACACAGCAGCTAAGCACAATGGTTTCGTGCGCAATTGACCCTCATTACTGAGCATATTCTGTCTGCTAATGTCATTGACAACGTCGATCGCATTTTATGACTATCAGTTACATGTTATTTTTATACAGACGGTGCTGTGACACTAAGCAAAGAAAACTGCATACCTACTCTTAGCAGAAATTGTAGAAATGGAACTTCAATTCATAAGACTTTCCACGCCGGCATCTCAAACACTCGTCTGGTATTCAGGACAACGTTTACCTGCTTCTGCTAAGAATATATTAATCAAAGGCGCTGTTATCACAATAATCTCCTTCCTATTGCTTGAGGCAGTGGAGCCTCACTGCGACAGCACAGCGAGACCGAAAAAAAAAAAAGTCTAAAAACGCCCAATGGATGAATACGTTGAGCATGACACTTCAATACTACGAATCTAAATTCCGAAGTTACATCACCGCGTACACCGTGTCTGCTATTCATGGAAACGTTGAACAACGTTCACATCATGCACTTCCCAACGTTCTCATCGTGCATCTATATTATTTCACTATCTTCATTTCAACACATTTTTTTCTATCTAGTAGCGCGCCATGATGTAATAGACATTTGCATGAAAAGTAAAGTGGCATACTCATCAGCTTTTCCTTTTGATACGTACGGCTGTGCTACACCATGTTCACTGCAGCAAAATACGAAAGGCGAGAACTCCTGAATAACAGCTTGGCTGTTCACCTACTATGTATTTTCGTCGAGATAACCCAGCGCGCACACCCGAGATGAACGCGCTGGCCATGACAGACACACATTTGCAGAGAAGCAGTTCGTTTGCCGCTTTAAAGCTAGAACCGCATGACGCATATCTGAGCGCGAGAAACGCGCCATAGTACGCTTGGTGCAAAGTTTCATCCGGAGAGCCGGTTTCCAGCGCGTACTCGAGCGGATCAGCAGACTCTTGATATTTCACGAGGACGCTAACGTGGCAATCACAGCGTGGCATGCACATCAAACCGGAATCGCATGGGGCGTATTTCAGGGCGTCGCGCTGGCGGTTTTACGCCCTGAAATACGCGTGCGAGAAGAAAATGTGGACTGTAATTTTCGATGTATAACACGTGTCATGTATAACACGCACCCGTTGATTTCAACGGGATTTTGACCCGTCATCAGCCCTGCATGTTATACAAGGTCACTGGCGGTCCATGCGGAAATGTATCAATGTATAGCACGCACGGGCTTTTTTTTTCAACTTTTTTTTTGTGTATAACACGCCTGTTATACACCGAAAATTAAGGTCCTATGGTGAGCTATGTAGCTCGTCATACGTGTATATCGGTGTTACTAATAAAGTATGTCTCACGTGATCCATAGTGTCGTGAAATCCAACCAGAGGCGATTTGATCGCTAACTGGTTAGTACTGGCGAGACACACTTGACGCCATCCATCGGCAGACACATCGGCCGATCAGCGGCCGATCAGCGCACCAGTCTTTCTGGCTCATCATAGTGTTAGCGTCGCGAAGCAACTGTGTCTATGAGCGGCGTACAGACGTGGACAGCAGCAACGAGCTGGAGATCGAGGAGTTGGTGTGCGTCGTCGGCCGACTTCAGGGGAAACTGTGCCGCCGGAAATCCCAGGTAAGTTTTCAGACGGCAGAGCGGGTGCCGGGATTCCAACCCGCGTCACCTCCCAGTCTCAACACTGAAAACGGTCATCGTAACAACTACGCGAGCTGGTGAACATAAAAGTAGGATGTAAGCAAGCTTGTGTAGAATCCGGAGAGGTAACACTTTCTTGAGACTGAGGGAAGAGAGAGACTCAAGACAGAACACGAAGCGCACATGCAAAATATGCATTGCCTAGTGTTGCACTCTCCACCCATTCTCAAGGAACAATCAACTGACTAGAATAGGTGGATGTTGTAGTGTTCGCGTGGGAGATAGATTGCTCAGGTAGCATACATCGTGCGAGAGAGTGTGGCATAGTCATCGGTTGTCCTCAATTCAACAATATCAGATTACGTACTTGCCAGCGTAAATTTTGTTTGAACACGCAATCAAATGAAAAATATTTTTCCTTACTACTTGTCATTGTCCTGAACCTACGATCTACAAAACGCAGCCCGCAAGTACACATACATATAAAAACGTGATGACAAAAATATCAACGGAACCAAACATAGGTTTCATCTGTTTTCTTTATAGCTGATTTTTACGCAAGTTTAAAGTTCTTCATTGAGAACTGCGTACAGAAAAACGAGTGATAAACGGGACTGTGAAGGCAAGCCCTGTTACACGGTCCCCGTTTAGTACACCTTACATACACTATCAATAAACAGCAATATAAAATACGCACAATACTTGCACACACTATCCAAACACATCTAGATCAATTGACATCAGTCTCTGTGGAGAAATGAATTACGCCAGCATTCTACGACTACGTTGACCGCATACGATTTAATTTCCAGCATAAATTACACAGTTTTATTGTTATCATATCGCCAATACGAATGGGATGAAAATAAGCACCATAGCAACATGTATGCTGCTTACAAGAAATGTATCTAGGTGTTTCTAAACAGAAAGACGGTTGAGAGCACCTAAATTTTAATGAGACGAGACTTTCGTGCTGAAGGCTGCTCTTCTTCAGGAGAAGTGAAGCCTGAAGAAGTGCAGCATTGTGCACCTGGCATCGCTCTGGCGTCTCATTAAAATTTAGATACTCTCAACAGTCTTCTTTCTGTTGTGAATGCATCGCCGGATACTTGCGTATTGCTCTTCTACGTGCTAGGTGTTTCTAGAAAATTTTTGTAACCTGATTAACAAGGAAACAACCAACATATTTTGACACAGGTTTATAATTACGCGAGAAATAATCATAAGTTTGCTTTTAAAGAATGCTTTCAGTGTCTTGAGGTACTGTGTTCCTGGCCCGAAGAGGATACCGTATAATTTTGTGCGACGCGCCTGTTGAGCGTTCTAACGTATAGCAGGGGAAAGATGCTGTCTGGCGAAAGATGGAGCATCAGCTCCATAATGAGAAACGATGAAGGGATGGTCGACACAGAAACAGCTCAAATGAAAAGCTCAAATAACTTCATTCTGGAGTTCAGCCACCAGCCTGCCCCCGTCTATGCCATTTTATCTGATTTACTATTAGGCACTCGTACGAGACATAGGCCATATACTCGCATAAACGCTCATTATTATTTAGTTCCCATACAGCCAGATGCTGTGCTGACAGTGACGGTGGTAGTAAAAGAGGGCATCGGTGACTGATTGCGCAGCTGCAATCCATCAGCGTCTCCCTGCCAGGAGGGCTTTACGTGTCGCAGTGTGTACCTTTCAAGGAATAAAGCACGCGAGAGAAGGGAAAAGCAATCAGACGCAGTGACGCCATTTTTCTTAGTGACATTAACCACATCATGCCCTGCCTGTCACCATTTTGTTCACCGTATACTTGTTTCATGTTTACGTTTAGTGATACAGACGTGTTGCACTGCTGTTTGGGGAGAACGAATCGCGGTCACAATTTGATTCGTATACTGCTCGTATGCGCAAGCACCACTAGGTGACAGTAAAAACGAATCAGCAAAGAATTTTTCAGCAGTGCTTCACTGCTCATTTCATGAGCAGCGATCGAAGAGAAATAAAAAATGAAGCGCTTCCAGTTTTGGCCACCTTGCGGAGTAATGTTTCAATAGTCCCCTTGCATGCTGACGCTACGTCAAATGAAGCATGGTCATAGTATTGTTCTATTCATTTACTACAATCAACCTTTACACAAACACATACAAAATCAGCAGTGTATTCCCAATTGGCTGCCGACGCCAATCAAGCTGCAGGGATTTTAGGACTGGCACTTGAATGTGTGGGAATCCAAAATCTTCGATAAGTGCGTCACGGGGCCCACGTTCCGAAAGCACAACCGATCGGTCATCTTAGTCGTCCCATGAACAAACCACACTGTGAGTGAATGTGGCTGCATCTCTACTGCACGACTGGAGCCCCCCCCCCCCCCCCCCCCCGTTAGGATACAGGGGCGATTTTCCTTGTGGCGGCCAAAGAACGAGTGGAAGGCATTATTCTGCCATTTGATTTAGGGGGTTCGTTCGTTCCACGAAGAATGCTTCATCCTACAGCGGGATATGAGCTGCGTCCACATGGTAAATCCACATGTCTGGATGTCCAGCTTGTGACATATGTCTGGAATCGACAGCTTGCGGTTTACCCTGTCTGAAATCTACAGGTGTTGCAAGAATGTTTCTTCCGACTAATAGACACGTTCGTTATGCTACCCAGTACGTATTTTTCAACGTGTTTATTAGTTGAAACAAACAATCTTGGAACGCCTCGAGATTCCAGGCCGGATAAAATGCAAGCTGTCGATTCCAGACAAGTATGTCGCAAGCTGTATGTTGATGTGTCGGTGGATCCACAACGCAGAAGCTGCAGCGACCGACCAGAGGCGCCCACCGCAATGCCATAAACGTGTGCGACATGCTTGAGAGTGCACGCAAACGGCCTAACAGTGAACAACTGTGGAGAAAGAGTGGGAGAGGTTTCATAACTTCCTGAGATAAAAAGAGCGGCCGTAATAGACAACAATGTTATATTTGTGATGATGAGCAACCTTAAAGGCTCAGACACATGTACGACAAAATGTGCGACCTGTCGTGCGACGAGTCGCAGCGCAGAGCACCCTGGGACGGAGTCTGGCAAAACAGGTCGTCGCAGCGCGACAAAACTGCTTAAATATCTCCGCTCCCGTCGGCGGGTTCTCGTGTGGATGTAGTGACTTCACGAACCAAGCAGCCAATGATGCTGCTGCCTCTCTGGTACATGCGGTGGGTCCGAGAAGAAATGGCGGAAAGTGTGCGTTCTAAATGCAAACAGTGGCTGATTTTGTCGTGTTCCGCTTTTAAACTCAAATGAAATAAGGAATGAATTGTTCTCTTTTACTGTGTTGTATTATGTGAGCACATTTCATTATGTTAAATAGAGTGTAAGCGAATGTATCTCTGGCCGTGCCCTTCTAGCAACACGGCAGTCCACAGCGACATGTCGTAAGGACGTCGTCGTCCATGTTTCTGGTGATGCAGCACGTGACAAGCCGTGACACGAAACTGTGCGACTCGTCGCACCACGAGTCGTGCATTTTGTCGTACATGTGTTTCGCCCTTAACGGGATAATTCGCCCCCTGACGACAGAACTGAAAAAGAAAGAAAGAAAAACAACGTGTTGGACGTGTGCAACATACAATGAACACCTCTCCGTCAACCCCTTCCGTTCGAAATCGACGTATTTTCCGAGTTTGCGGTATTTTCCTGTGGGCATCGGCAGCACGGCCGAGCGCCTGAGGAGGAGCGTATTACGGGAGGGGGCGGCTGGCAACGTTTCGTGACGTTTCTTCAGGGCTGGCGATAGGAAGCCGCAGCTCGATGCCGGGAAAACGGACCACCTTCTTGATGTCACGTCAGACAGACGTCGCGCGCGCACCTTTCTCTGCGGGAAAGCCTACTTGCGTGGATCTCGTTCCTTTCAGATGCCTACAATAAATCGGAAATCGTATTCCGAAACTCATCCGCAAACTCTGCGTTGGCCTGTGCAAACTCCGACGGACGCACACTCGTTTCAAGTACACGCGTTCGGGACCTTGGACTGGCCTTCGCGTTCCCTAACTTTCGGATCTTCTCGGCGTCATCTATCGCGACCGCTTGAGTTTTTAAGCTGTTGCCCCAGGTTGTCTTCGTGCAGCCAAAGCGCGATGGGCAGCTTACTCGCTCGATGTGCGACGCCGTTCGCGTACTCCAGCGGCGCGCCAAGTCCTGCACTCGAGCACAGTCTGCGAACGGCGTACGCACTCTCCGTGGCCGCTAATACACTCACGGCGCTCGCACCCTCCACGGCCGTCGTTTCTTTTTTCTTCATCTGCTCTCCGATTTGCTGCTCCATAAAATGTTGCGGGCCACGACGACGCGTTCTTGGCAAGAACTCCCTCATACAGCTATCGCTGTAAAACTGACGTAGTTTGGTGCGTCCTGAATTCCCCATTGTATTTAAAGATATAATTGTCTCGGTCAAACTTGAACGACACTTGCAGTAGGGAATGTATTTTGCGATGGAATGGGGTAAACCGGGTAAATTCAACATGAGGTTTATGTTTCCAGCCAAATAAACGTGACAACGGGCGCGTTCTGGATTATCGTGAAGGTATGTATGAGACCGGGAAGGTATGTATGAGACCGGGAAGGTATGTATGAGACCGATACGGTACCTTTCCATTCAATAAATATATCCCCCCCCCCCCCGATACGGTAATGTTCGTTACCGCTTCACAGTCAACTTGGCCAAGTTTATCTTCCGAAAACAGCTTACATATTAAATAAACGAGTTTTAAAGAACCGCACTCCCTCTGCAGCTGGCACCCTGATGACATAAGCCAGTCACACGAATGGGAGCGCAGCGCTGGCGACTGTCTCCGAGGTCGTCTGCTCAGCGTTCGCATCAAAATATACGTATTAAGTGAAAAGTCCTCGGTAAATACGCCGACTTTTGCTTACCAGTGTGAGTTCTGACGTGACCATGTTTCGTGGAACACGGTGTTACGCTCCTGGCTGTGCGAACACGTCCGACGCTAACCAGAAACAACATTCCGCAAGCCGATCACAGTGCACACGCCGTCCCCTAATATTCCGGCTCGCACGCCCGACTGTCGGTCGCCATGCCTACCAAGGTCCGCCCGGTAGCTCCCTAATTGGTCGATAAAAGAGATAGGGCGCAGACTAACTGGTGCATGATGATGAAGGAACGAATAACCGAGAGACACGGGACACGAAGACAAGCACAAGAGTTCTCAGGCATCTCAGGCAAAATCTGAGAACTCTTGTGCTTGTCTTCGTGTCCCGTGTCTCTCGGTTATTCGTTCCTTCATCCCTAATTGGTGTCGTGCGCGCTAAAGGGCGCTCACTGATTGGCCTTGTCCGAGTGACGTTTCCAGAGAGGGAATTTAGGAATACTCTGAACATGCGTCGTCTGCTCTTGTCATGTGTTACATCAAACTGCACAGGATTTTCGGCGTTATTATCAGTGATGAACGCAGAATAAAACGGCGCTATGGTTTCGGAATCGATTGGGACGGATGCGATATAGTAGCGGCTCCGGCTCTAAGCAGCAGCTTTAAGAAGCGGTTCCGGAGCGCATGCAGCGCGCTCCTTTTGACTGAACGGGACTAGAGTCACCAAATAAGCTACGCTTCAGGGTATCGACACTGGGTTCCAAGAGCGAGCATGCGCCATCTTGTTTCCGTGCCACGCTATCCACGCGCACGCGCACCTTAGCGCACGATGCCATCTAGCGTGCGCGGGTGAAATGTTCATTTCGTTTACAAGCACCAGTTGACGGCCTTGAGCTCACCTTGACATCCTCGGGACGCTCTGGTTGACAATACATGGATTATCGCACAACAATCATACACGAAAGGAAAATTAGGTAGCAAGCGAGCTGGTGGTGACGATCCATGACTTGAAAACCCGAGACGAGGTAGGGACGATAACAGACAAACAATATACACGCTTCTCTATCCCACAGGGAGCATTATGTTAGCCGTCTTTTATCATCAAATGGGGATGATGCCGGTGTGGTGGGGAAATAAGCTCGGAACCTGCTCTCGCTTGGACCTCAGTGTCGATACTCTGAAGTGAATCTTATTTAGTGACTCTAAACGGGACATCTCCTTTTGGGGAATGTGGCTCTCCCGCGCTCCTACACTCGAGAAGAAAAAAAATGTTGAGAAAGGGTAGAAGCGCAACGGTTCTCCCCGACCTATTTTCCCTCTACCGACTGCAGGTCGAGGTGGTGCTGTTTCTGCCCTCATACTCAACTCTCTCCCCCTTACGGTAGAACCACTGCGAGAATTATATCACGACTAGTGTTCAAGGGCGTGATTCAATGTCAACTCAGGCAAGGTGGTCCGGACACGTCAGTGATTTTTATTGAAAAAGTATAGACTGTAGCCTGATTCGAAATGAGAATGGATAGCAGGTGTTTTTTCTCTTGATTCCGTAGTTCCCGAGAAAAAAGAATGCGGAAGAATATGGCAGGTCCGAAGCACTTTCAGGCATAGCGATTTTGGCATCGAATGCATTTCCATCGAACGTGTTCACGGCTTCGAATTTTTTTCTTCATACTGTTAGCTATATTGGTTTCTAGTGCGTGGGTTCAGACTCGGCGGGAGTTTTGCTATTTTGCAGCTAACCATACGCGAAGTTGGCGGCGACGACGAAAATCGCTCATATCCTAGCGCGCATTGCAGCACTTGTGCGCATGCCGGTGAAACGAAAAAGGTATCGCCATGTAGCGGAGACTGAGCTCTATACTTTGGTATCAAATTTCGGTGTCTGGGCCACGTTGCTGTCATGCATGGAGGTCTACCACACGTGACATTTAAAAAAAAGTTTTTTTTGAGCGCCCATATCTAAAAAACCCCACCTCGAATATTCTTCAAACTCGGTAGGCACATGCTTTGATATATGATATTTGAGTGCACAGAAGTCGAATGTTGTTTTCCTTGCACAACAAAAGTTAGAGCGCACCAAAGTTTCAGTGTCTGACTGCGATGCGTGTAATGACCATGGAAGCGCTGCGAGAAGTTCACTGGTCGATATTCGCGTTTTCCTTGCGACAACCGGCCGTGCTGTTCGTGCTGCTATTTGAGGACACAGAGTCGAATATTTTCCCAAGGACGTCGAAAGCAGCACGACGGCTTCACAAGGACACTATAGAGAAATGTAGATTGAGTGTGTCTGCCACTGTTTGCGCGGTACGTGCATGACAATTCGATGGTCACATACTCTCTAGACAATGCCAGTAAAGATGAGTCACTATTTATTTACAACATCTGACTGATTACCTTAGCAGTTGTGGCAAAAAAATCAGACTCGCGCCTGTTACAATACTGCTCAGGCATCAGAACATTTCTCAGTAACGCATCGTCCTGCGAAAATACACGGGGGAAGTTCCTTTGAAATTGCGTCTTCTGTCTGTGCCTTGTTCATGTATAGTTCGCGCAGTGGACACGGTTTCTACTGAACCTCTTGTTCATGGCGAGGGTACAGACGGTTATGGCCCATAACTGTCTAAGATATGGGATCTAATTGCAATTGAAAATTTTAATTATACCCCAAGTTTAATTCTACGCGATAGCAGCTTCGACAGGTTTAACAGTGGGGACGAGAGTGCCTGTGAAACCTGATGAAGAGGTATGAAACGACAATTAAAGCTTTTTTCCTTAGAAACAAACAAACAAAACAAAGCTGTGAACATGTGAATAGTGGACTTCTGAATAGCAAACTTGCGAGTAGTGCACATGCGAGGTATTTTTTGGGGGTGGGGGAGGGTGCGAATTTATGTTAGGAGTAGCAGAACAAGTCGGGAGAAGAGTTCAATTTATCCTCTTCTTTTTTTTCTTGCAAACAAACAAAAAGGTGTAACCTGGCAGTCAACTATATACAGGGTGTCCCAGAAAACGTGTAATTGAATTTTAATTAAAAAAAACTACGCCACCTAGAGTCATGCGATATGCGATCCACGGTGGATATGCGATCCACCATGCGGTCAACGGCATTTGTTCTTACTGGGTTTTTGCCACCTCCTGATGTGAATGTATGTGTCGTAAGTTTAATTATGTAAATATTTTCGAACGGAACTCGGAAATTTGTCAAGTAAGGCTCACTTTTTTACTCGAACAATATGAAGAGCCTGCCGAATGTACTGAACTGTCAAGTCGATAACCTGCGATGAAGCTTGGACAGCCGTAGGAACTAGCAGCAGACCCTTGCTTGTTTATTCGCCACCTTGAAGTACAGTGTTTCCAACCCCCCGTTCTATAACACGCTAAGCATACACTACATTATCACCCTTGGATAAAGAAAAAGAATGTAAACTGGATGACATTCATTGATCAAAAATCACAGCAAGCTTCAGAGAAAGTCTTTCAAGTGGGCCGGTGGGTGGCGGTTTCGTAGCGGGTACTGTCGTGCTGCTGCAGTGGTCTCAAAAGGCGAAATTGGTCTCAACGGAGTGATGCCGGTACATCTCGCCGACGTGTCCCCTGGGGATGTGTGTGGTTGTCTGTCCCCCAAGCTCCTCGGCAAAGATGCTGTGGTGTCCTTAGTAAGCTGCTGCAGAAGTGGTTCCATGCAGTATCTCACTCACGTCTTTGAAGAAACGGGAGTTCCTTACTATGATTTCCCCCTTGCGTTGAGCCCTAATCCGTGACCCTCACACTTTTGTGATCACAAACGGTTTAGGACTATAGTACGAAGACAGCTTGTTGCTTTGTCGTTGTCTACATAAAACTTGCTGGCCCACTCGAATCTTGTGCGGGGTCGTGTGCCTTCGTTCATCTGCATACATCTTGTTGTTGTGCTTTGATTGCAGATCATTTGCTTTGCTGTTTCGGTGACAATCGTCGCTCTCCTCAGTTATTCTGGCCGTGGGGATGAGAGTGTGCATCTCTCGCCGAAACAGGCTTCTATAGGGGAAGAATCCGGTGGAGCAGTGAGGGGTGGATCGGTAGGCCATTAGGAAGCCTGGCATTTCAGTTTTTTCTCTCAATTACAGTTGCTGTGATGAACTTATACAGTGTTCGCATGAAGCCCTCCACTTCACCGTTGGCCTCAGGCCAAAGGGGAGTTACCCTGTGATGCACAATCCCACATTCTTCCATGGAGGTTGCAAACTGTATACTGTGAAAAGGGGGCCCATTGTCTGTTCTCAAGACGGTGGGTATACCAAACTGAGCGAAAACAGTCTTTAGTTTGCCTACGACAGTCTCTGAAGTGATGGTACGTAGCACCTGTACAACTGGATGCCGGGAGAAATCGTTCATCAGCACAATCACATAGCTACCATCAGGAAATGGCCCTGCAAAGTCAAGTGAGAGCTGGCTCCTTGGCTGCTTGGGTTGATCACTTACAGCCAGAGGGTCCCTATGGTATTCTGGGGTCGTTGCCTGGCAGGCTGGGCAGCCTTTTACTACCTTCTCAACCAACGCATCTATCCCTGGGAACCATATTTTCGCACGCAGTAGCTGTTTTGTTTTGATAATGCCCTGGTGGCCCCGATGGGCCAGTCTCACGGCTCTGTCGTACAGTGTGGCAGGGAGAACAATCCGCGATCCACATATAAGCAACAGCTCGGTTGCAACTTTTCCGAATGGTTTCAAACCATCTGTGTTCCATAGTGCATGTTTCTGCTGTAGTGCCTTTATGACAAGCTGCAGCCGCGGATCCGACTTCGTCTCCTCGGCTATCTGTTGTGCCGTTATAGCCTTGGGCAAGCTGTGGGAAGCAACGAAACAAACGTACTCTTCTGTGACATCCTCCAAGTTGTTAGTCTTGCTCTGAAGTGGATGTCGCGAGAGGTAGTCGGATGAATTGCTGAGTCCGCTGGTGTGGCCCACATCGAAGAAGTATTGCTGAATACGCAAAGATAGGCGCTCCAATCGTGCAGATGGGGAGGAACGAGGGTTTGATAAGATGCTAACGAGTGGTCTGTGGTCGGTGAGCAGACGAAAATGTGGACCAAAGAGGTACACATGAAAGTGTTCAATCCCCCACACGACCGCCAGCACTTCACGTTCAATCTGTGAGTACCTGGATTCAACGGGTGACAGGGTGCGGCTCCCGTAGGCGACGACCTGTGTCTTCCCAGCCGTGGTTTGTGTCAGTACGGCACCAAGACCATTTGGAGCGGCATCAACGACCAGCTCCGTAGGCTTTGTGGGGTCAAAGTAGGCCAGTGTAGCTGCACTTGCAATACTAGCTTCGAGGCTATCAAACACCTAGTCCTAGTCTAGACTAGTCCAGACCCATGTAGCATTTTTCTCTGTGAGCTTTCTCAGTGGTTGCGTCTTTTTGGCAAGATTCGGGACGAACCGCCCGCAGTAGTTGATGAGAGTAAGTAAGCTGCGTACTTCAGTGGCATTCTTTGACGGGTCCAACTTTTGAAAGGCGTCAACCTTGGCCGGGTCCGGTTTGATGCCAGTGCTGGAGAAGACATGCCCAAAGAACGTGATTTCCTTTCGGTGGAACTGGCACTTATTTTGGTTGAGGGTCAGTCCTGCTGCCTGAAGACATTTCAGCGTGGCGTGCAACGCAGTATGATGTTGTTCTTCTGTTTTTCCATACACCAAAATGCGTCACTAATATTTAGCACATTAGAGACGTTCCCCAGGACTTGCCTCACCGTGTTCTGGAAAATTTATGCTGCTGCATTTATTCCAAAGTTCAGACGTTCGTACCGGAAGAACCCTATGTGTGTGGAGAAGGTTGTTATGTCCTGAGAGTCCTCACTGAGTTGTAGCTGATGGTATCCATCCTTGAGGTCTAGTTTGGAGAATAATGTTGAGCCGTTCAAGGCTGTGATGATGTCATCGACTGTTGGTGTGACATGCCGTTCCCTCTGGATAGCTGTGTTCGCACATCGCATGTCCACACACATTCGTATGGCATCTGGGTTGTGCGGCTTTGGCACCAATACCACTGGAGATTCCCATGGTGTGGGACCAGAAGCTTTCTCGATAATATCCAGCGCTTGAAATCTCGCCAACTCGTCTTCCAATGGTTCTCTCAGTGAAACAGCAATTCGCCTGTGCGGCTGTGCAACAGGTTGCACTGTCTGGTCAATGTGGAGTTGAACTCCAAAGTCCTTGAGGCATCCAACTCCATGAAAAAGACTTGGGTAGAGGTGTTGAAAATCCTGTTTGGCTGTGGGTTGTTGCACCTGGTACGTTACTTGTATTAAGTCGAGGGAGGAAGCGGCTTGAAAACTCAGCAAGGGTGCATGCTTCCCAGAGACGACTATGAGTATCTCTTGACTAGTACGTCCCCTGTATGAAAGGCAGGCCGACACCTTCCGAACCACCGGCAACGGAGTTTGTGACGCGTAGGCGTAAACTTTGATGTATCTATGTTCGAGGTTTGCTTCAAGACCCAGGGTGTCGAGACACTGGGAACCTATTACACACACTGATGCACCGGTGTCGATGGCTGATTACCACTTTCGGAGACTTTGACGTTGGAGTTGGCGTTTGTGCCATGAAGATTTGTTCATCTGCTTCGGAGCCATCATCATGCTCCACTGCATTTACTGCGTTGGCGGGATCAAAACGGCAGACGCTTGAGAAGTGTCCTGCTTTTCCGCACGTCTTATGCGATGCAGGACAGCTCGATCGACCTCCTTTGTGCGGCCATGGCCCTCCACAGAAATAGCACTTCTCTCTGGAGTTGTTGTTGGAGGCATTAGGTTGAGGCGTTTGCTTTCGAGGTTTCCATCTGCGAATGGTATTTGCCGTCTCGTCCTTACATGCTGTGAGCTCTTGCTCCATAATAGTGGCCTCACGTTCGACGTCTTCGAAGATTCTTCCTTGTTTAAGAATGCCCGCTAAATTGACTTCATACTGCATGGCATAACGGCGCAACTTCGATGAGGTCGTTGCCAAGACTAGCTGATTCTTTATTTCCATGTCGACGTCTTGAAAACAGCAGTTTCGTGATAGCTGTCGAAGGCGTGCGTGAAATGCATCGAGTGATTCATCTTGAAGTTGCCGTGCTTGGCGAAATTTGTACACCTCGAATGTCGTATTCACACGTGGGGCGAAATGAGATTCCAATTTCTTGCTTGCCGCTTCGTATTCTGAGCTTGGTGCAGCTTGGTTCGTCACCTTCAGTTCGTCATCCTGGTCGTCGTTGCTTGCACTGTCGTCGTAAAATAATAACCCCGTGAGGAACTGAAGGTCACTAGGGCTCGATTGACAGCATCCTCGTCGCCAATGTACTGAACTGTCCGGTCGATGACCTGCGATGAAGCTTGGACAGCCGTAGGAACTAGCAACAGACCCTTGCTTGTTTATTCGCCATCTTGAAGTGCAGTGTTTCCAACCCCCCGTTCTATAACACGCTAAGCATACACTACACCGAATTCACTCAAATTCATCATAATTGACAATGATATCCATGAGCTATCCCATTGGAGAAAATACCCGAACATCATGCTTTTCGAAGCACCGGACCATAACGCGCTCCGAGTTTTTAAGCGCAATCGCTCTCAGTCCGACGAAAGGAGGTTCCAAACCCAGCCCACAGAGTGATAGTACAAAAAGTGACAGTTCCTGAAATGGAGAGAGGGAAGGCATGATCCCACCGAAAGTCAGACGCGATAAGCCATGCTTGTGTTATCTCTTTCTGGAATGCTGATGTGGGCTGCGTTTCCAACATGATTTCGTCGGACAGACAACGACTGCGCTGAAAAATTCGTCGCGCGCCATCCTCTGGGAGCGCCGTAGAGTATGATGTTGGTTATTTTTACCGATGGGATACCTCCTGAATATCTCTGTCAATTATCACTACTATGAGTAAATTAGACACGCTCTTCACGAAGGCGAGGTAAAAAGTGACCTTTACTTGGCAAATTTCCGACTTCAGTTCGCAAAAATTTACGTAATTAAACTTACGCTACACGCCATTCACATCAGGTGGCAAAAACCTAGTAAGAACAAATGCCGTTGCCCGCATGATTATAGGCGGTGTACTTTTTTTTTAAATTATAATTCAATGACACGTTTTCTAAGACACCCTGTAGATCCCGTAGATTTTGTGTCGTGTAATCCTATTATCGTATGCAGTGTTCTAACTTTTACGTGCAACCTTTTACAGATAACGCCTCCAAAAGTTGATGACTACACTTTAAGCACCTAGAGTGATTCTCAGCGTTGAGTCTTTTTGTCATCATTGATAATTACTCGTGGTCCGAAAGTGTTTTCCGTTTTATTATATTGCACGTGCGCGCAAACACAGGTCTATTACATATCTGACAGGAACATCCTTGTATTCTAGAGCGTACTCCAGAAATAACTGAGCAGTGTAGCTGAAATTCAAAATTTAGATTGTCAATATTCTAAATCTGTCTAAGACACATTTTACGTCCACTCACACGGAACACTTAAAGCAGACACACACCGGCTATTTCCCCCCCTTTGCGTAGTATATCCTACAGGACGGAATGTACGCGGGACGCTTCCAACTCTGAGATTCAATTTCCCGCTTGTTCGTACCCTGATCTAAAATGTATAAAGCCTTAGGAAAATCGCGAAAACGTATTAGTCTCGAATAGAGGAAGGAGGAAAGAAAAAAAACCTATTGTCTGTAAAGCACTGAAATTGAGTTGAGGCGCGCAATCGACATTTTAGATTCGTTAAAAGGAAAGGAGGAATCTCATTACGATAGGGTTCTTTGGTTGGGTGTCGTCTGCAACTTCGACCGAACTGAGACAATATTGAACGTTCTGGTGTCTTCAAATTCACATTCGAGAAGGGCGGCGCTCTCCTATATAATTGAGTTCCGTGTATGAAGGGTGTGCCTCTGAAAGTTTGGGATTAAACGGGAAGGCGTGTTGACTGAGACGGCTCTCCGGTGCAACCATAAGGTCTACGGCACTCGATTTTGAAAATATTTATACATACATATATGATTTTCACGAAGGAATTAAATATACACGTGGCTAAAAAATGGATGCCGAGCTAAGAGTGTGTATCAACAACACCTCATCAGTTGATAGGTTCAATAACGAGGATTGATACCTGGATTATTTCACTTGGCGCCTGGTTTAAAGCAGATAGCACGCGCATTAATTTTACTGCCGTATATAATTATATATATATATATATATATATATATATATATATATTATATATATGTATATATATATGATTTTCACGAAGGAATTAAATACGGCAGTCATCGAAAAAGTCAAACTGCGGCTTTCCATCATGGTGTTGAAGTCGTGGAACGAAAAACGCATTTTATTCCAAGTGCCACCTAAATTAATGCGAGTGCTGATTTAATCTGATTTAATCCAGATGCCATCTGAAATAATCCGGGTGTCAATCCTCGTTATTGAATCCATCAACTGATGAGGTGTTGTTGATACACACTCTTAAAGGAGCCGTAAACAGGCCACCAAACATTTCTGAAATAATGATACCACATGAAAGAACGCATCTCATAATACCCAAATATACATTTCATTCGGCTCGTGCCAGCTGATTAACCCGTATAACTGCTTTCAAAGATGAGTAACCAGCGAGCCTCTCTCCACAACGCATACGTCACATGGCTACGTAGCGTTTTACCGTCCAATCGGGCGGCCCAGCTGCGCACATGACGTTTCAAATTACCAGCCAATAACATACTTCGTTATCAGCTGTGAGTCGGAGCGCTCAGTTTGTTTGTGTGAAACGACGTTTTGCGCTCAGTGGTTCCGAAATTCAACGACATGACATCTTCAGCATCTCCGGCTGGCGCAAACGTCAACAGCTGGGCTGCTATCACATGACGCGATTCGAACCCGGGTTCCTCCCAGTCACGACGTGACATGGCCAGCACGCTATCCACTGTAACACGCGAGCTGGTGACGCGATGCCGCGTGGATCAAAGTACATCAAGTACGGCAGCCCAGTTGTCGGAACCATTCGAATATGACGAAGATGTTCCATCGCGCACCTGCCTAAGATTCCGGAACTGTAGTCCGGGATATTCATTCGCGCAGGTGGTGTGCTGCGTGCTACTGCCCAGAAAACGTAGTGCGCGTATGATACCTAAATTAAACGCATTTCTTTCTCAGTTTGAGGCTGTAACTGTTTAGATTTTGAATAGAAGAGGATTCACGCTCATCTAGTCCAATTCCGCATTTGAAATAAAATCATATGTGGAACACTCAATCGTAATTGGTGGGGAAAGCGCTACGTCAAAATGACGTAAAGTTAGAGCGCGGGGCGGAGCTAAAATGCGAAAGAGTGCAGTGAATATTTCATCCGTATGCAAGCGCCTTTTGTTTTTGAGCGTTAGTAATTGCAAGGAGTTTTCACTGACTAAGTTCCAATAATATAACACAAAGAAATGTGCACCTTTTGTACCTGTTTACGGCCCCTTTAACTCGGCACCCTTTATTGTACCTTTTAGCGACGTGTAACCTCTATATAGACGTAGATTTGAATATAGCGTAGAGGTTAGACGTGCGATACCTCTATTTAGAGGTAAAAAACGACTTGTAACCTGACACTGTAGTGGCGATAGAAGTTACGTTTGAGTTCTTATAAATGCATAATATAAATAAACTTATGAATGTACCCTTTATAGGGACGTTGTAACTTCTAAACAAATTCCGCGTGTGCACTTCCTTCGTTCGTTTTTCTTTCTTGTTTGCAAAATGACCTGAAAAAAAGTACTGCTCAAAAGTTACTGTGTTCTCTTTTAGCTGCACATTCAATACGAGAGTTTCGGATCGGTGTGCGTTACGTTGTGTCTCTGCTTCTGTATGAACTGCGGATCGTGTTCAGAATTATGAAGCAAGCACGAAATTGAAGTAATGGAACTTTATCAAGGTATTTGTACCGTATGTTCACTAGAAAGTTTCCATAGTTTCATTTTTGCTGGACAGTCTAGAAGCAACTAGCTCTAGCAACACTGATCACAGCGTCTGTTCTGGGCTATTCAACGCGGTTGCTACATCCTTCCTTTGCTTAATCCCCTCCCCCCCCATTGTCATCTTTGTGTTTTAGTTCTTCGTGTGCCTCTGATGTATCATAGTCGCGTCGCCGACGTGTTGTTCTCAGATATCGGAAAGGAATAGGACCCTTTTCGGCGTACTGAGAGGGAGTTGCAACAACGTGAGGACCGTTAAGAGTACCAGCAGTAAGTTACAAGGTTTGTCGTCATGCGTCTTGTCCACCAGCTTGCCTGCGTCACTGTGTGTATGCCGTTTCAGCTGTGAACATGATGAAAGGTGAATAAAAAAGTGCACTAGCACATGCACGGAGCACACAGTTGACACCTGTTCGAGAGATATTGCTTTTTTTTTCTTCTGGGTATTCTGAGGAACACAAAAGTTTTTTTTTTCTCGTGTCGTATTTCATTGCCAGAGTCTAAACTCTGCCACACTCTGTGTTTTAGGAACGCAGTGGATGTCATACTCGTACTTGTAAGCCAGTGTCATTCTGACAAAACAATGCCTGTGGTTAAGGTAAACAAATATATATATATATATATATATTGGGTCGGCGCTAACAGTGTGTCTTGCCAAAACACACTGTTAGCGCCGACCCAAGATCGTGCCACTTGCCTGCGCCGGGCTGAAGAGCTCCAAGTAGAACGAAACAGCTGGGAGTGCACGATCAAATTACAAACATATATATATATATATATATATATATATATATATATACGTTTATGTTGCAGTGTACACCTTCCACAATAGTCATGTGACGCTACAACCTTCTCTACAGTTTATCAGCCAGCAGTAAACCAAGGAAAACACACTTTTTTTTTCAGACAAGATCTTGCCTGAAACAACTTTGTGCATATATTATTATGGGAATTCTCTGTCTGTCTATCTGTGCCTGTATGTGCGTGCGTGCGCGCTACATACACCTTTTCAAGATGTACGTTGTGACACTTCGCCTTGCACTAATGCCATCGCTCGTATTTGGAGAGTGAACTCATGCTCGCTACTCTGACAAATTCCCTTTGCTGAATGATAATGCCCTATTGTGGTTCTATAGCCTTGATATTTTCTTGAAATAAATAAATGAAAGAATTAAAAAAAACTCAAAAGGGCCCATTTGCTGGGCACTTGCTATTTCTCTAAAACAGCAAGGCACATATATATCACATATCCAGAAAATCGCAGTTGGAAGTCCAAGTCCCTGTTTAAAGCTTCCGCGGCATGGTGGATGTAACTATCATGTAACACATGATTCTGGCATGAAATGTTTTGGTTGCAGTTTGCATCTCTGTACTAGCCACTAAGCCTGATCAAGTTGCCTGCCATGGTGCCAATTGGCAACTATACCGGCTGAATAATTCGTAAACAGATGGTGCTATCGAAATCCTTTCTTTTTAGTCATCATCCCTGAGACACCGGCCTGTAACTGAGCAGTGAGCGGTTCATTAATTAAATAAAACTCCTAACTTTTAAATTTTACCTCGGACGCTTTCGGAACCTCTGTTTTACCGATCGGGACATTCAGCGGAAGATATTCCAGGGAACAAAAATCTGTGCACTCTTTCGTGCACTGCCAAACGCGGACGAAATGCGATAACGTTGCAGCAGACGAAGGGCGGTCCGTCAGCTGTGACTGCACATGATTTGCGTGCGGCCCAACGGCAAGCAAGGAACTCCGCGGCGTTCGTGTTGCCAAACAACGTGAACGACATCACGTGAGACGCGCTGTGCAGACACTGAGGGACCAGCGGAATGGCTGAGCGGGTGAAAGTGTCCGCTCGTTGGTGGTAGCCAAGGTCGTACGGAAGTCTGGGAGGTGGCGGGTTCGAATCCTACCAACGGATGAGCTGTCTAAAGTTTTCCTTGGGTTTTCCAGCAGACTTTCCAGGTGGATGTGGGCACAGTTCCCCTCAAGTCTGCTCATGACGCATTCCAACTCCCCTGTCACCCTGCTGTCCTACTGTACTCTTTCCCTCTGTCCACGTCTGTACGACGCTCATGGCCACAGATGCTTCGTGGCGCTAACACGGAGTCAAAAGGGGCGCGCATTAGGGAGTTTTTTGGCCAGAGGTTGGCATTTTAGGGATCTCCGACTTGGCTGCGCTCCCTGAACAAGTTGAGGCGGTGCAGCACCTTCATATTCGTTTTACGAGTGTCGCGCGTGCCCTCCGCGCTCTCGTATTTGCTTTGTAATGGTGCAGCACTAGTTCTGCACGAGTGCACGGTCGGCCTACACTTGCTGGATAGCAAGTGGAATGCGAGTGCACGTGGAGCAGACGACACGGGTCCGTGTCGGTGGCATGGATGTGTAAACGCTGACGGTTCCTTCCTGCAGCAAGACAGTGGACATGTGTGCGATGCTGCAGTCAGTGAAGTTGCATGGTCACGACAAACGCGTGGGATAATGCATTTATATTTTGGACCTAGCCGAACGGTTTACTCGAATTCTTAGCAGCACGGGGAACATTAATTATTACGCTTCTCTTCACTGCGGCAAATGACGCAAGCTTTGGAGCGGCCGAGAATCATTCTTTAATAAAAAAAAATAGAGAGAGATGAAGGACCAAGTAGAAAAAACAGGAAGAACTCGTGTTCGTAGTATTTGCCATGATGTTCTGATGACAGCCGGGAACACGATAACGATCTTCCCTTCCTTTCGTGCAGACGTCGTCCACTCGCTGCTCATAGATACAGAGCCATAACAAACACTTATTCGAATGACTACTCAAGCGAATGAAGCACAACACACAAACAGTATACAGGGTGTTTCATCTAAAGTGATAAAAACAGGCGACGTACTCGTCGGAGGATTGTGGGACTTTCGGCAATTACCTTCTGGGAACTTTTGCCGCCATTTACGAAGGCTTTGGACAATTTTTAATTGAGGTAAATTTATTTTTGTCACTTGAACTTAAGGGATGATTACGTAAGGGATGATTGTTCTGCACACGTCCATAACAGAAAGGGAGCTTCGCGCATTGCGCAGAACCACCAACGCTATCCCTTACGTACGCAATGGCGATAGCGTACGATGTACGAGCACTAAAACTCTCCATTATGACTGATAGCACTTTCGCGATGACGATATCAAGAACCAAGAACACACGCAATATCGGTTACCGCATAATACTGCACTCACGAGATAATGTAAAAGGTAGCGAAACTGGGCACAGGTTGGGACAAAAGTTTACGGAACACGCGAGCAGTGTACTTTTTCTTCTGTGCGACACCCTAGCGGCCGCCGGAAGCGGGTGAGTTCACTGTTTCGCTGTTAGCGACACACAGCGGTAGCTTCCACTTTCCAGGCACGGCCAAGCATGCGCCCAAGCGACACCGGAACTACCACCGCGTGTCGCCACTAGCGCACCCTTCCATCCGAAACAGTGAACTCACCCGCTTCCGGCAGCCGCTAGGGTATCGCACCGAAGAAAAAGTACGTCAATCGCGTTTTTAGTGAACTTTTGTCCCAACCTGTACATATTCATTCGTGGTAATGTAGACGTTCACACCCGGAAATGTACAGCTTAGTTTCCTGATAACGAAGCTCGTTTGTAGCGACCTTGATCAAGACTGAATGTCATGCGGTTGTGGTGTTCGACTGGACATCTCTCTTCTTTATGCGTATGTTTGATGAAGGATGAATCACATATGGTTCCGAACCTCGATAAAGAGATTGGGAACGCAATAATTCTTTGTTTCGCTTGTTTCCGGAAAAGCCGTAATGCATGATGCCAATTATAGCCGCCCGAATACAAAGCGTGAGAGCGACAAGGAAAATAAAATTTTATGCATACTAATGCAATACTAATAACGCAATACTCGCTAGCGGATACACGAAAGGACGAAAGCACTGTTGAGCAATTAGAAATCTCTTTGCAGGCTAGGTCAGTAGCTAGGGCTTTTGGTTCTCAATATTTAGTGAAAAGCACCGAGAAACGGAAACGGCTAAATTCTTCGTGCGATCGATTAATATGATTTACACCTTTGATCACTGGAATGAGTGCATCAAATCAATCAATTTTATTTCCTTGGGTTCATGTTGAACTACAACAGACAGATGAGATGAAGCCATCCCCAGTAAAATAAGTAATCAAGCACTCTACCTCGCTTCTCACAGTGTCAAAGATACAGGGGGTATACTTTGGACCAGCCCAGGTTAAAATTAGGCATGCTTGATAAAGAAGCGGCCTAGCTGGACCCCGGTGCAGTTCCTTTGTTGTGTACATAAGCCATTAGTAGTAAAAGGGGGTGCCGAAATAAAACCCATGAGAGTTAGAATCCTGGACCCCTGGGCCCTGCCTGACTCCTCTGCATATCTTTTTCCCGCGTGGCGCGTGCGCGGAGGGTTGTCCGCGTGCTTATCAGCGGGGGGAGGGCTGCGTGCGCGTTTACCCTCTCACATTTTTCAGCCTGGGCCGACATCGTTCGCATATTTTTTTCCCGCGCCCGGCGGGCGGCGCTCGCGTGGAGGCTCTTACCGGTGGGCGGGGCGTGGCCGGAGGGCTGCGTGCGCGCTTACCCGCTCACATTTTTCATCCTGGGCCGACTTCTTTCGTCATTTTTCAATCTGTGCCGAATTCAATCGCAATTTTTTCCCAGCTACAACAGGTGTGCAGTAGGTTGTTTACATGTAAAGGATAGCCATACGCAAAAGTACAAGTGAAATATATTTATTAAAGTCAGTGTCAGGAATTATGGTTTGACTCTATGTGAAGGAGAAAAACCCGGCCAAAAACCTGAAGCAGAAGAAACACAATACAATACATGTAACAAAGATTATACTTATTACAGGTATATGCAATAGTATTGAAGGGGATCACACATCATACACAATATTTTTTATTAGTGGTAATCACGCGTTTTCAATTAAGCAGAAGGGATAGCACATTTAATCAAAGAATATGTTTTTAATCAATATGATTACAATCAAGATTACAAGTTTTATTATAAAAATTCTGAGACGTGAGAACCTGATAGATGTAAGTAATTTCAAGCACAATAGCTAAGTTTAATATTCCAACATGACACAAATAATCAGTTTCTTATGAAGTGAATAGCGCAGACATAAGGAAATAATTCGAATCAACACGATCAGCACATACCATTAATATAGAACCAATCCTCCAACATGTAGGGAAATAATAGCTACACAATGCCATATCAAAACGAGAAACGGCCACTACATTTAATCAAAGAAGATATTCTTAATCAATATGAATACAAACAAAATTACAATTTCTATTATAAAAAGTCAAATATTCCTATACGTGAGAACCATCAGTTCAATAGAGGGAAGTTCCGATAGTTGTATTAATTAACTGTGAACAGCAGAGACCCTGGAAGACCATGGGACACGAACACAAGAGGAAATAAAATCTATACCACTACAAAGAAGTTATTCTTAATCAAAACAACACAGGAGAATAATCTATCACTTTAACTATCATAAAATCATCATCATGACATAATCTAATCGAACACTATACAATTTTCATTCTAAGAGACACTACAAACATTACTTTGTTTTATGAATCCAACACAGAAAATAGATATGTTAAGAATGAACATCACCATATAGCACGCTCCTAGCCAACAACCAGCTCTGATGATATCTGCTATGATTTATTGAAGACGGGTGCCGATAGATGGGGGGTATGGAAGACCACGGAACACGAACGACACGAACACAACAAGAAATAAAATCTGTACCACTACAAATAAAGAGGGGGGGGGGGGAAAGCCATTAAAAAAATAGGTAAATGATGCTAGACGTGTTTGAAATTCAAACTTACAGTTAAGATGGCTTCTATGGCTACAAATGGCTAAGATGGCTACAAATAAGATATTCTTAATCAATATGATTACAATCAAATTACAAGTTGTATTATAAAAAGTCTCATACGTGAGAACCATCAGTTCAATAGAGGGAAGTTCCGATAGTTGTATGTAATTAACTGAGAACAGCAGAGACCCTGGAAGACCATGGGACAAGAACGACACGAACACAAGAGGAAATAAAATCTATACCACTACAAAGAAGATATTCTTAATCAATATGATTACAACCAAACTACAAGTTGTATTATAATATTCCAACACGTGAGAACCACCATTGCAATAGCCTCTGCCTAGATTGCTGAGCAATCTGTCATAACATTTCGAGCGCAATTCCAACATTACACAACTTTTAATTTCTTATTAAGTGAACAGCATAGACGTAAGGAAATAACGAGAAACAACACAATCAACAGCTACAATTAATAGACAGCCAAACCTGCGCACCATCCAACGCATAGAGAAATAATAGCTAATCAATCTATCAAAAGGAGAAATATTACAATATAGCACAGACTTAACGCTGAAGAACAGGGGAACACTCTAAGCGGCGACATGTAAATACCAACAGAGGAAAATAATCTATCATTGAACCATCATAAAATCGACCAACATACAATTTTCATTCGAGAAAACACTACGAACCTTGATGGAGGTATCCAAGACATAGAAAATATGCACTTTTTTCATCTCGGTTTACACTCTTTTTCTCAAAGCCGGGAGACTTTATGTCTATCTATATGACCAAGCTCCCATGCTTTATCACTCAAAGGGTTGGGGGCTATATTCCTTCGTCCAGCAAACAGGAGATTCTAGAGGTCAGATAAGATAGTTCAAAGGCGATATATTTTATTGTGCAGCGCAAATAGATGTCGATATTATTCGCGGGGATCACTATCAAGAGAGTATTAGATGAAAATCGTCCGGTGGTCCACCGCAATTGATATGTATGTTGAGTTTCAATAAGTGATGATACATCAGACCTTGCACGACAATATTGAACTTCTGTTCATTCGACATCACTGACTGGTAGAATAAAATAATTGTATTGCTGTGGTAGTGGAACATATCACGTGATAAGATTTTATGTACTTTCCATCTCAGATATGTGTAACTTCAACAAATCCGTTATGAACCGTGCGACATAGACCGCTTGTATATGATAATTTGATCTGACTGCTTTCTTGATTAACGCAATGTCCATTGCAATGATTACAATTTTATCTGGTCTAGTGTATTTCAATTCTTCATTAGCAAATCTCAAAAACTCTGCCATCAATCCCAGTGGCCCTTCCGACGCTGATGTGCAGATATTTTTATAAGTATTGTAGATTCGGCATATAAATTCTTGCATCTTCAGTTCTGTAGTTTGTACCATATCTCCGAATACGAACATGTCTAGGACGTATTGAAATGCAGCAATAATGGAATCGTTTCGCGGCTCTTCCTTTTCGAAGCAGTGTTTTATCACATCTTCCCATGACTAGCTAGTACAAAATCTGTCCATCGTTTCAATGTAGAACAATTGTCTCTTCTGTTTTCAAGTGCGCGTCCACAGTTAATTAAAAGCATATCTATGCTCATTTTATTGATTAAAATTTGTTAGAATGTTATTAATATCCACATGCCATGAGAATTGTGGAAATTGATTTACAAAAAGATGTGATGAGTAAGAACAAATGTGCGCTTTCAATATGTACAAGGCCATACTAGAGCCCGTCCCTCCCTAACCTGATGTTGGTGTTGGGGGTCGTCGGGTTTCATCACACTTTATCGCTTGAATCCACTAGATGATCATGTTTATTCATTGAAAATGGCAAGTTTCTGTACAGATTCTACGGTGTATTCACGCTGCTTGCTTAGAAATGGTTTGTCTGAATTAATTATTGTTTTGTTTCAGGTTCGACTGATATTCTATGAGTTGGACATTATGTATGCATGATGTATTAATTGTGTCGTATTTGTTTCAATTGTTCACTCGATTGAGATAAGTAAAAATAATCTCTGAGTGGGGAATGCCTCATATTTCTGAGTTGTGTTTCACATTTGATTTTTCTGTGTGGTTCATCTATATAGATTTTTCTGTTGCAAGATATTACAAAAATTGATGTAATTAAATTTGTTTCTCGTTTTTGATTGAGTATTGTTGCTACCATTTAATAATTTGGACTTTCTCTACATTTTCAATAACAATATCGCATCTATACAAACTTAGTCGACTTGTCAACCACTTTGACGAAAGATTTCCGTTTCAAGGAAAGGATACGAAAAGATAGTGATCCCCGCGAATAATATTGAGATCTGTTTGCGCTGCACAATAAAATATATCGCCTTTGAACTATCTTATCTGACCTCTAGAATCTCCTGTTTGCTGGACGAAGGAATATAGCCCCCAACCCTTTGAGTGATAAAGCATGGGAGCTTGGTCATATAGATAGAGACATAAAATCTCCCGGCTTTGAGAAAAAGAGTGTAAACCGAGATGAAAACAGTGCATATTTTCTATGTGTTGGATACCTCCATCAAGGTTCGTAGTGTTTGTTAGAATGAAAATTGTATGTTGGTTGATTTTATGATGGTTCAATGATAGATTATTTTCCTCTGTTGTTGTTTACATGTCGCCGCTTAGAGTGTTCCCCTGTTCTTCAGCGTTAAGTCTGTGCTATATTGTAATATTTCTCCTTTTGATAGATTGATTAGCTATTATTTCTCTATGTGTTGGACGGTGCGCAGGTTTGGCTCTCTATTAATTGTAACTGTTGATTGTGTTGTTTCTCGTTATTTCCTTACGTCTATGCTGTTCACTTAATAAGAAATTAAAAGTTGTGTAATGTTGGAATTGCGCTCGAAATGTTATGACTGATATTCACGCTATTGCAATGGTGGTTCTCACGTGTTGGAATATTATAATACAACTTGTAATTTGATTGTAATCATATTGATTAATAATATCTTCTTTGTAGTGGTATAGATTTTATTTCCTCTTGTGTTCGTGTCGTTCGTGTTCCGTGGTATTCCATACATCTATCGGCACCCATCTTCAACAAATCAGGGCAGATATAATCAGATCTGGTTGTTGGCTAGGGGCGTGCTATGTGGTGAAGTTCGTTTTTAACATATCTATTTTTGTGTTGGATTCATAAAACAAAGTAAAGCTTGTAGTGTCTTTTAGAATGAAAATTGTATAGTGTTCGATTAGATTATGTCACGATGATGATTTTATGATAGTTAAAGTGATAGATTATTCTCCTGTGTTGTTTTGATTAAAAATAACTTCTTTGTAGTGGTATAGATTTTATTTCCTCTTGTGTTTGTGTCCCATGGTCTTCCATGGTCTCTGCTGTTCACAGTTAATTACATACAACTATCGGAACTTCCCTCTATTGAACTGATGGTTCTCACGTATAGGAATATTAGACTTTTTATAATAGAACTTGTAATTTTGTTTGCATTCATATTGATTAAGAATATCTTCTTTGATTAAATGTAGTGGCCGTTTCTCGTTTTGATATGGCATTGTGTTGCTATTATTTCCCTACATGTTGGAGGATTGGTTCTATATTAATGGTATGTGTTGATCGTGTTGGTTCGAATTATTTCCTTTTGTCTGCGCTATTCACTTCATAAGAAACTGATTATTTGTGTCATGTTGGAATATTAAACTTAGCTATTGTGCTTGAAATTACTTACATCTATCAGGTTCTCACGTCTCAGAACTTTTATAATAAAACTTGTAATTTTGATTGTAATCATATTGATTAAAAATATATTCTTTGATTAAATGTGCTATCCCTTCTGCTTAATTGAAAACGCGTGATTACCACTAATAAAAAATATTGTGTATGATGTGTGATCCCCTTCAATGCCATTGCATCACACCTGTAATAAGTATAATCTTTGTTACATGTATTGTATTGTGCTTCAGGTTTTCGGCCGGGTTTTTCTCCTTCACATAGAGTCATAATATAATTCCTGACACTAATGACTTTAATAAATACATTTTCACTTGTGCTTTTGTGTATCGCTATCCTTTGCATGTAAACAGCCTACTGCACACCTGTTGTAGCTGGAAAAAAATTGCGATTGGATTCGGCACAGATTGAAAAATGACGAAAGAAGTCGGCCCAGGATGAAAAATGTGAGCGGGTAAGCGCGCACGCAGCCCTCCGGCCACGCTCCGCCCACCGGTAAGAGCCTCCACGCGAGCGCCGGGCGCGGGAAAAAAATATGCGAACGAAGTCGACCAAGGCTCAAAAATGTCGAAAGAAGTCGGCCCAGGCTGAAAAATGGGTTTTATTTCGGCACCCCTTTTACTACTAATGGCTTATGTACACAACAAAGGAACTGCACCGGGGTCCAGCTAGGCCGCTTCTTTATCAAGCATGCCTAATTTTAACCTGGGCTGGTCCTAAGTATACCCTCTGTATAGTTTGACACTGTGAGAAGCGAGGTAGAGTGCTTGATTACTTATTTTACTGGGGATGGCTTCATCTCATCTGTCTGTTGTAGTTCAACATGAACCCAAGGAAATAAAATTGATTGATTTGATGCACTCATTCCAGTGATCAAAGGTGTAAATCATATTAATCGATCGCACGAAGAATTTAGCCGTTTCCGTTTCTCGGTGCTTTTCACTAAATATTGAGAACCAAAAGCCCTAGCTACTGACCTAGCCTGCAAAGAGATTTCTAATTGCTCAACAGTGCTTTCGTCCTTTCGTGTATCCGCTAGCGAGTATTGCGTTATTAGTATTGCATTAGTATGCATAAAATTTTATTTTCCTTGTCGCTCTCACGCTTTGTATTCGGGCGGCTATAATTGGCATCATGCATTACGGCTTTTCCGGAAACAAGCGAAACAAAGAATTATTGCGTTCCCAATCTCTTTATCGAGGTTCGGAACCATATGTGATTCATCCTTCATCAAACATACGCATAAAGAAGAGAGATGTCCAGTCGAACACCACAACCGCATGACATTCAGTCTTGATCAAGGTCGCTACAAACGAGCTTCGTTATCAGGAAACTAAGCTGTACATTTCCGGGTGTGAACGTCTACATTACCACGAATGAATATGTACAGGTTGGGACAAAAGTTCACGGAAAACGCGATTGACGTACTTTTTCTTCGGTGCGACACCCTAGCGGCTGCCGGAAGCGGGTGAGTTCACTGTTTCGGATGGAAGGGTGCGCTAGTAGCGACACACGATGGTAGTTCCGGTGTCGCTTGGGCGCATGCTTGGGCGTGCCTGGAAAGTGGAAGCTACCGCTGTGTGTCGCTAACAGCGTACCGTTCCACCACTCCGAAACAGTGAACTCACCCGCTTCCGGCGGCCGCTAGGGTGTCGCACAGAAGAAAAAGTACGCCACTCGCGTGTTCCGTAAACTTTTGTCCCAACCTGTGCCAATTACCCAGCTTCGCTAGCTTTTACATTATCTCGTGAGTGCAGTATTATGCTGTAACCGATATTGCGTGTATTCTTGGTTCTTGATATCGTCATCGCGAAAGTGCGATCAGTCATAATGGAGAGTTTTAGTGCTCGTACATCGTACGCTATCGCCATTGCGTACGTAAGGGATAGCATTGGTGGTTCTGCGCAATGCGCGAAGCTCCCTTTCTGTTATGGGCATGTGCAGAACAATCAACGCTATCCTTTACGTACGCAAAGGCGATAGCGTACGATGTACTAAAACTCTCTAATCACTCGTCTGAGACTCATCTCGCGTCGTTGTTGTCAGCGATCACCAGTTATCGCCTCGAATCGTCTGATTATTTTAAGCTGCTCAAAATATTGCGATCATTAAGGCCGGTTCCGACATAAAGCGATTTGATATATAGCGCTAGAAAATAGCGCGATATTATCCTCCTCGCATTGCTCTAAACCGCTAAAAATTAGCGCTTGTCGGAGTTGAGCTCGTGTCAAGTTTTTCAGCGCCTAATATTGGCACTACATTCGTGTTGGCCAACGGTGAGGTCCCACAGTGATGTCGTCGCGGAAGTCTTTTGCTTCCGCATCTCACGGAACGGCGACCGCATTGGAGCCGGAGAGTCTGTCACCCAAAATATCTGGTAATTTTTCGTTGAGTCAGTTGACTGAACTTGTTCGTCTGCATGCTGTCGAACGCCGAAGACGCCATGATGGGAAAGGCCGGAAACGACCACCGAACTTCCGCTAAATTATAGAGCTAGCGCAGCTTTGCAAGTGTGTACCGTCCGATAACTGTGAGCGCTGTTTCTGCGCGCTGTTTTGTAGCGCTATAGTAGCGGGAGGATGCTATATGTCGGAACAGGCCTTTAGAGAGCGCATTTTTAGGTACTAACAGGTAGCGCTTGTCGTCGCACCCACTCCCCTCTTCATCATCAGAATATATCTGTTTTTGTTCGTCGTCGCACAAATCGATCTAGGCCAACCAACCTTCAGAATCGTATCGTTTCATCTTCCGATTGGAAGGAAAGTTGATACATAAAAAGGTGTCCGCCCCCTTTCTCAGCTTATCGGAAGACAGAGCGATATCATCCGCGATTATGATTGGCATACTGCGTGCTATGCGGTCAAGTGCGTGTCCCCTGTTAGCGCCTAAAACTCCGCTCTCGAGTGATCATAGGTACGAGATACAGGGCGCGATATCGGACTTCGCATGAGTTCATAGTCAGTGTGAGGACGATGCGCCTTACCAGATGATTGTGATCGTGAGTCAGAAGGTCTCTTCGATTTGGCCTGCACCTCCGGCACTATAGTTCAGGGGAGTGCCGATGTGGTGCAAGCGCGAGTGCAGCCGGCTGAGACAGTGCAAGTGTAGGTTCAGCACTAGCACTGCGAGGTCACTTCCAAAACGAAGAAGCGAGTGCAGGAGCAGGCTGGTCGCCTGCTGTCCGCACCGCGGCCACTATAAGGTTCTTTGTGCTTGCTTCTCCTTTCATATACAGGGTGTTTCACCTAACGTGATAAAAATATTCTAACTGGCGACGTACTCGCCGGAGGATTGTGGGACTTTCGGCAATTAGCTTCTGGAAGCTTTTGCCACCATTAAGGAAGGCTTTGGACAATTTTTAATTGCGGGAATTTTTTTCAATTAAACTTTGAAAATTGGCAAGCGAACCTCACTTTTTTTACAGGAATATGAAGTCATCTACTGATAACCACAGAGCCAACAAAAAGTATGCACGGTATCGTAACAGAAATAGTCGAAAAAAATTACTAAAATTTTCGCTTTAGCCCCGCCTGCTCGATTGTCGCAAAGTAGAGCACATGAGGGATGTCGGGAGAGGAGGATGTGCTCCCGCCTCTTGTTTTACGTTTCTTTCCCCTGCTTTGTCCTTGATGCTGGTGACAACCGTCTTATCACAAAGAAAACAAAACAACTGCCTTATCACAAAGAAGGCAGGGACACTTCCTCCTCTGGACGCACATTTGAAGCGCGCTTCTTTGCAAAAATCAAGCAGGCAGGGCTAAAGCGTAATTTTTACTAATTTTTTTCGTCTCTTTCTGGTGCAATACTGTGCATAGTTTTTGTTGGGTCTGCAGTTATCCGTGGAGAACCTCATATTTCTGTAAAAAAAGGTGAGGTTCGCTTGGCAATTTTCAAAGTTCAAGTGACAAAAATAAATTTCCCTCAATTAAAAATTGTCCAAAGCCTTCGTAAATGGCGGCAAAAGTTCCCAGAAGGTAATTGCCGAAAGTCCCACAATCCTCCGGCGAGTACGTCGCCAGTTTGATTTTTTTATCACTTTAGATGAAAGACCCTGTATACTGTTTGTGTGTTGTGCTTCATTCGCTTTAGTAGTCATTCGAATAAGTGTTTGTTATGGCTCTGTATCTGTGAGCAGCGAGTGGACGACGTCTGCACGAAAGGAAGGGAAGATCGTTATCGTGTTCCCGGCTGTCACCACTCACCAGGACATCATGGCAGATACTACGCGAACACGAGTTTTTCCTGTTTTTTCTACTTGGTCCTTCATCTCTCTCTATTTTTTTATTAAAGAATGATTCTCAGCCGCTCCAAAGCTTGCGTCATTTGCCGCAGTGAAGACAAGCGTAATAATTAATGCTCCCCGTGCTGCTAAGAATTCGAGTAATCCGTTCGGCTAGGTCCAAAATATAAATGCATTATCCCACGCGTTTGTCGTGACCATGCAACTTCAGTGACTGCAGCATCGCACACATGTCCACTGTCTTGCTGCATGGGTTTTATTTCGGCACCCTCTTGTACTACTGCCATTGCTGCTTGCTGCCAATGCTTTCCGCAGACGGTCTTCTAATTTAAAATGTGGCAATCAAAAGCCACCGATATAGGTGGTGGCCGAAAGAACCACCGATCAGAGTAGATTTCGCACGCCGAACGTGTGATAACTAAATGTCGAAAACCAGAAATCCTATCAGTAGCCTAAAAATCAGTACACACTCTGCTACATCTGATGTTGCAGCTAATTACGATCATGAATCCATTCAAGCCACGTGTTGTCCCGTGAGTTTTCGTCATTTGTGGCTCGCTCCACAGAGATTTGTGGGTCACAGACCACTCGTTGAGTTTCCATATACATCATCGTATGTGATGCTGCTAAAATAAATTTCTGCAACAACCAATCATTAAAACGAACTACACGGGTGACATGAGTAATTTCAGAAAATCAATACGTATACCTACGAGTGCCTGCTCAAATTCCCCTAGTCAAATACTGAAATAAAGTTTCTGGAAAAGAGTGAGTAAGTGGCAGGCGCGGTCATAGGTACAGTGCTGGACAAAAGTTTACGGAACGCGCGAGCGGCGTATTTTCTCTGGGCAGAGACACCCTAGCGGCGGAGGAAGCGGGCGAGTCCACCCGTTCAGAGGGATGGAAGAGTGCGCTTGTGGCGACCCACCGTGGTAGTAGTGGTAACTTTGCTTTTGAGTGTAACGAACGCCAAAATGGTTTCGTTTTCGGTCTACTGCACCGAGCGCGAGTGTCTATTGCGGGAAGGAAATCTCCCCGCTATCGGAGAGATAACAGGGCGCTAAGATGAATTGAGGTGACAACGGGCTCGCAGTGCCTAGCTTTTTTCTTTTTTATTAGACAAACAGAAGAAAAGAGCGTATACCCTTGAACACACACACACAAAAAAGAGGCAGGGGGAGACGATACTGTCTCAATACTTTGTCGGCCCCCTTTCGCAGCAATAACTGGGGCCATACGCACAGGAAGGGAAGCGTATAGCCGACGGATAAGGTCCACGTCTTCATGTAGCAAGGACCACTCTGCTTCTATAAATTCCCAGAGTGCGTCATCGCTCCTTGTAGGCGTCCGTCTCTTGCTCATCCTATTCTTCAGGCTGCCCCAAACGTTTTCGATTATGTTTAAGTCCGGGCTCTGCGCAGGCCATGTCAGCTGCATTACGCTGAGGCGTAAAAAAAGAAAAAAGCTAGGCACTGCAGCCCGTTGTCACCTCAATTCATCTTAGCGCCCTGTTATCTCTCCGATAGCGGAGCGACTTCCACTCGCGCTCGGTGCAGCAGACCGAAAACGAAGCCATTTTGGCGTTCGTTACACTCAAAAGCAAAGTTACCACTACTACCACGGTGGGTCGCCACAAGCGCACTCTTTCATCCCTCTGAACGCGTGGACTCGCCCGCTTCCGCTCGCCGCTAGGGTGTCTCTGGCCAGAGAAAATACGCCGCTCGCGCGTTCCGTAAACTTTTGTCGAGCACTGTACAACATAGACACACAGGTGCGGTATTGGGTAGCTTTACAGCATGCTCTCTTGCCTCTGGCAGGCAAAAATGGAAATAAATGTGTCCTTGCGCAAAACGATCCAACATGCAAGTGCGAGTGTGCTGCAGCAGTTTGAGCATCAACATCAAACCGCCGCAGCGAAAGACAGCGACCTCGCAGCGACAAGATGAGCGTGGACTCACATGATAATGGCGTTGCAGCTAACGATTTCGTTCGGGGCCGCACACAGTTGTCCCATGCAATTAGTACCGCCGTGAGACGCCACAGCATGTGTGCACTAAGCTGAGCTCACGATACCTGGGTGCCAGCGTAAGTGCGATCACAATAATCGTGTTGCCACCTCAACGTGATGGCAGATTAGGTGCTGCCACGCTGTGTGAAAATCCGCGGACTCGCGCAATAGATACAATCGGCGTTCGTGATTGTGCGTATCGTGAGTTATCTCGCTCATGAGTTTGCCGAGCTCTGGTTTTGGCACATCGGAAACGCCATATACGAGGAAGGAAGCGGTCAAATGCTAGATCGCAGCATCGTGATGTCAGCCACTTCAAAGGAAGCAGGTGCTTGGCTAATCATGTTTTCAGAATCGCTGCTGTAAGGACCTTCAAATCTGCTAGATCTCTTCTAACCCTTCCACTCCTTCCAAACCTCCCTACTGAACCGCGATAAAGAAACCTTCTCCAAGCAGTGTGCACGTGACACCGAGGCTCCAAAAGTGCGTTAAAGAAATTCTATCGCGTTTAAAACTCCCGTTGCCGGGAATGATTTTTTCTAGCCATTATGGTTTCCGTTTACATATTTCTTGCGCGGAGTAGCCTACTAATGCGCTCTTTCACTCAGCTATCCGGCTGCCAATCGTGTGTTCATCCGCCTGAATCACACGCGGGGGTGACGGAAGATAAGTAACCGACGGAAGGGACGCTTCCGTGCATTGGTCATGATCATGATAAAGACTGGGTGGTTTGCAACTTCCTGTCAAAATGACGTTCGAGAAGTTGCAATGTCACGTGGATTTACGCTTCCGGTCCGAACTTCTGCTGGAGCCGTATAGTGTTACCGTGTTTTCAACGCAAAAGTCAGCGGATGTTCAGCGCTTAACTGCACTAATTCTGCGGAAAAAGGACATAAAACGTATCGCGTACCCTTAGATCCTGCGCCTTTGGAAAAATGTTATCAGCGTCAACGAAAATTGAACTACGGGTGTAGGCACTTGTCACCAAATGTCGTAATGTGTACTTATCATGTTGAATTGTGCGTAGCTGTGATAACATTATCAACTCCCCCCCCCCCCCCACCATAATGTGAAAAGAATATCACTAAAGTCACAGCTTCGTCCCAAACTAAAAGGAAACGACTACATGCGTATTATCCTCAGAGTGCAGAAAATTGCTGCGTAAAATACTTCCTGTACATTTTGTTGTGTCATATCTGAAATGTTAATTGTTATCTTTGTTACAAGAAGCGCCTAATTGACCACCGTTGTAACAGAACATTTCCCCCAGCAAAAGGTCACGATTTCAGAGCGCACGCCAAACGAAACCGAAACATGCACGATCTGTCACGAAATCTTATCTTTGTCAGAAGAAAAGTACGTGTGAAGTAGTTGTTAAGGTACCTTACTTCTTTGGGGCCAGGCCTTCCCAGCCGAACTCATCGTGGTTGTCGTTTAAGCCAGAGTTTATAATGTTTCGCTTTGCTCCAGTTGAGCGAAATTTCGGACCGGAAGCTCGAAGACCCAGCATGCGTAGCGGCATCTCTCAACTTGAAAACCACCCATTCTTTATCTCTCGTCACCCCCGTTTGTGAACCAGACGGATGGACACGTAGTTGGCAGCCGTAGCTGAGCAAAGCAGCGCATTGGTATGCTGCTCCATGCAAGAAATTCGTAAACCGATGCCAATTAATTTGCTCTAAGAATCACTGAGTGTTGATGCGGTTTTCGTCCTTAGTTAACATTTTTCGGTGAAGGATCGGGTCAGTAAAACAGAGGTTCCGAAAGCGTCCGAAGTAACATTTAAAACTTCCGAGTTTTATTGATTCGATGAGCATATGCAAACGAACCGCTCATTGCTCAACAGTTGGCCGATGGATCAGGGATGCTCACTGAAAAGGAAGCTTTTCGATAGTGCCAACCGTTTACGAATTATTCAGCCGGGGAACATTCGTGAAACAGCCGGTATAGTGGCACTGCAAAAGTAGGAAAAAAGTGACAACAGTAAATTAAATGTCAACAAATCCAAACGTGAAATGCTGCTACTGTAGAGCTACTTCATGGTGGGGTGCCTTAAGACTGGCAATGCTGTTCTTAGGCTGAACATAACATCGGGGAAGGAGTCTAAAAACGCATGCGTGCAGTAGGTTGCACATTCATGACACGCTGAATGCAAAAGACTACACGTATATACAGGGTGTTTGCTCTAAATATAATTAATGATTAATATAAATAATATTGAAGATAATAATGATTAATAATGATAAAAATATATTTGATTACTAAATATAATAATTAATTTAATTATAATTTCTGGACACGTTAGAGCAAACACCCTGTATACCCACTCGTAGAATGCACAGTCACAGTCACATCGGGGTAAAGTCGCATTCACCTCCGCTCGTTGGATTAAGGGCGCGTTTGTCGTAGTGGCTTATGGGCATGCTGGCCAAAAATGGATGGAGGAACATGTTTCATTACAAAGCATATTGGATGTAATGTCTCGTGTTTGGATGTAATGATTGATTTATGTAATGACATGGAATCGGCTCTCAGTCGGGTACTATCTAATCAAATCTGACAGCCGTTTGTGGAAACAAGTTGTGACTGCGTAACATCTACTTTTCAGCTTTCGGTTGTCCTAGCAAAAACAAACGTGTAATTACGTTCATTATCGCTTTGAGTCTTTTCCCGGCTATTAACATGGAGCTAGTTGGCGGCGACGCTGTCCCATATCGGTCAGATCATAACTCAGATTGCTGTTGAAAATGCCTTTTGTCTGCTTCATCTGAATGCATGAATGATGTATCAAAAACAAGGATTTCCGCAATGTTATGAGCCCTGTACACCATTTACTTGGCAGCATATCGCTGTACAGTAAGCAGAGATATATGCCCTTGAAGGAAGCAGATACAAAAACTGTTCGCAAACCACGCATATTAACATAAACTCATAGATTGTTCGAATGTTCATCGCTGTTGAGTGGTCTCTCGTGGTTGCAACACAGATCTTCATTGAAATGCAGATGGATAAGGCATGCTCTGAAATAGAAGTGCTTGGTTTTAGTTGTCTTAATATTTCGGACAACAAAAACAATGTTGACAGTGAGTATTCTTCTGAAATGAGCAACTCCAGAAGCAAAGCAAAAGACGTAACTGCCCGTATGTCAACATTCAACTAAAGCATGATGCACACGTGTGTGACTGATCGCAATAGCAGCGCTAGAAACGTTGTGCCACACTAGGTGTCGATTAATAGTGTATGCAATAGTATCAAAAGTTCTAAGGTACACAGTGCATTCAATACAGAGCGGGGACGTGTGAAACCAATATGACCGAGAGTTACCCTTCAAAACTACCTGCAAGAATTCAATCCAGGTCTCAGATCCTTGACAGACTCGACACTAAGCCACAAAGAACACTGTGGATTGTGCTGGTGTGGTGTAGCGGTTAGCATGTCTGACCTGAGATCAGAAGACCCAGGTTCGATTCCTGGCGTCAGCACTTCTTTTCTCTGAGTTGTGAATTTGTTGCGAAGTTCTGAGTTGTGAATTTTAAGTCTTGCTGTCAAGGTGAAGCGCTACTTTAGGCATGTAGCAAAGACTGTGATAAAACTGAAAATTGAAAGACGATTAATGTAACTAATGCCGCGGAAATGCGTTAGCATTTGGACGACCCACCCACTACCACTATCCACCCCCTAACTATCACTAACTAGAAAGCCACAGCAGCGGCGAAAGCCTTCGGCGGCGTATTTTGAAACGTTGCTTTCGCTCTTCCTCCGTCTCGTTCGCCCACTTTCGGCGCCGAGCAGCAGCATCCGCTTCATGACGTTACTTACGTTGTTCCTCAGTTTCGGAAGCTCGTCACCTTCGCTCAGAATCCGTCTTCTTGTGGCGCCTACGTGGCTCGGCACTCGTACTTGTTTCACACTCCATTGTATACTTGAATAGACGACTTCAGAAAATCCCAGAGAGCTTAGCGTCGCTTTGAACTATGGGAACTTGCTGATAACAAAGGAGGAGAAGGTCTCCAATCTGTTTCGGTTCCCCCTCTCTCGGCCGATTGTCCACGAGGAGTCAAGGTCAGCGAAAACGAAACGTGAAGGACAGTTCATTCCAGTAATCTCCCAGGATGCAACATGTACGCAATGAGCACTGGGATTTTCGGAAATCGTCTATTCAGCCCATAGGCGCTTTACCCCCCAGACTCGTACGCGTATATGGCGCGTCGACAAGACGCTAAGACCGCTGCCGCTGCGTGACCTATTTTCCCTTACTCTCAACTCTCCACCTGCCTCCTCCTCTCTCACGCGGCATACTTCCCTCTTCACGTTTTGCACACTGATCGACACCGATGCTTTTCCTCGAAACGCCGCTTGTAACGCTAACGCGTTAATAAAGGAACCGTAGCACGCATATCTAATTTGGTCCCTCATTTCGCCGCATGTGCAGTGTTTATGAAGTGAAGGCATCAGGTATTCAGCTTGAGTTACCGGCTGTACAACAATTCATACGTGGATAAGACTGAAAGCGCAGGCTCTCTGGGTAAACATGACAAAAAGTAACTCCGGGACAGAGGATCACAGACACAACGAAACGAGAATTTTCTGTGGTTGCCTGTGCGTCCTTCTGTCGCAGGGTTACTTTTCGTCACAATTAATACGTCTCACACAACCACTACGAATATCACTTTGGTCGTACAATGCAGCCCTAAATTGTGTGCACAAAAATGATCAGATAGACTTGCGTGGTTACCAGCGGATAGTCTTGGAGCTGAAAAAATATACTAACCTTGTTAAATCCACTTTTAAGGCCACACGTGTTTGCACCTGGATTCTTTGTGCGAAGGTTCCAAGAACTCAACAGCAAGCTTTGCACTCTGTCATCAAGTCCTGATGCTCTTGAAATGCTGCTCACAAAACTTCGCTGAGGCGAGTAATTGCAACTGCTGTTGCGGTTCGTCGCATTCGCAACTGATTAAGAGCAGTACGCTTTCATGATTCGGTCGAACGTTCAAAACAATGGTGAAAAACAAGCTCGAAAATCCTTGCGACAACTCCAACCACAACCAAGTGCCCTGCTAAAGGCAGGCTGAACCGGCAATCACACAAGTTCAACATATGACAGTTCACCGGATACGGAACGTGATATTGACAGCCACGTGACGCCTTTGCGCAGTGTCAGTAGTCCCCTAGTTGAAGTCATTTTGTTAATGCGTCGTGATGAATTCTCTGCATGAAGGTATAGTTTTGCCGGTTTGACGCTAGGCTCGCTGTACTCCAATGAAGTCGAATGTTTAAAGTTCGAATCTAGGGAGTTGTTTTTATTTATTCCGTGTTAGCGTCGCGGAGCAACTGTGCCGTATCAGCGGCGTACAGATGTGGACAGATGGAGAAAGGACAGCAGGAAGAAGTGGGGGACAGGGGGGCGGTTAGTATGCGTCCTGGACACACTTCAGGAAGAACTGTGCCGACATTCGCCTGGAAAGTCTTCGGAAAACGCAGGGGAAACCTCAGACAGCACAGCCAGGGGTGGGATTCGAATTCACCACCTCCCAGTCCTCAGCACGACCTTGGGTAACTCCAACGAGCGTGACGCCTCAACCCGCTCGGCCATGCCGCTGGTGAATTTAGAGAAACCGTGTGGTTTTGATGCATAGATTATTGTGCACGGCGCGCTTTTCGGGTGCTCTATCGACTGCAATTACAAAAGAGCTCCCATATAGCTTCTGGTCAGTACCCGTGGTGCCACGAAAGTTCGAACGCTTGCTCGTTAACATTTCTCTTTTTACGATGATTTAGTGGAAGTCTAGACCAAGCTCAGCCTAAATTAACGAGACGCAGAACGCCTGATTCAGCTTTGACCCTACTCAACAGTTAGCCATGCGACCGAACCCAACATTAATGACATTCTTTCTCCACAGCTATTTCCAACACTGCAGTTCCCCTTGGGTGTCGTTTTGTTTCCCAATCAATAGCCTTCCCGTTCTGAGATTTGTCTTTATGCAGCAACCAACTGTACTGTGATCGGTAGACAAAGGACAGCTTAGTGACTGCTGTCATGCTGATAGGTGAAACTTAACTACGAATATGACTTTTTTCCCTGCTCGCTTCAATACGAAATTACCCTTTAGAGTTTAGACAGCCTTGTATTTGCTCCGAGTCATACTGAAGTATCCTCACGAAGTATTCACCAAGTCGCATTAGAGTCATATCTAACATATGAATCTCAAACCACGCAGATTAGACATAAGAGTTCCATGTGATCCCGGTGTTCTTGTGAGGAGATGATACTGTTCACGTGTCTCGTTTCTCACCGTGACTTTGCACATTCGCAGCCGACATACCGCGTCAGCGTTTAATGACTAAAGAACACATGCATGTATTACAAGTAGAGTTACAAGTAGAGTTCTGACTTTTCGGGGTTTTCTTTTGGCAAATATCGGGGGACATTTATTGGAATTTTAAAAAATTTGAATATCCTGGGCTTTACGAACTTTTCAATGATTGGAGCAGCACGAGGAATTGATTGCCGGAGCTTATCGGGGAAATCAGAAGCGAGCGTTGGAAAACAAAGAAACGTAGCTGAATATGTTGTTTCGAAGTGAGATGCTCAGAAATTCTGCAGAATGCTTTTCCACTGCTAACGTTGAAAGTCACCCAGCCAAACATACAAATCACTAGGTTTTCTCTGGCACTTGAAGACACCTCGAATCCCCAGTGTTGCCTGGCTTAGGCAATTGCCAATGACTCAAATGGCCTTGAAATGAAATAGTGGTCCTGCGTGGTGATGGTGGTGGGTGGGGTGATGTAGGGGGAAGGTGCGGTCAGCCTGCTCTGGAGTGGCGACTCGGTGCACCGAGGCGAGGAAGAAAAGGGGAGGGGAGGGTGAAAGAAGGAGGGGAGAGACGATGATATAGTGGCCCTGCAATAGAGGCTAGATGGAGGCTACCACGCATTGATCTATTTGCGATGGGGAGCTATACTTGGCTGTCTCTATTAATTGGGCTCAGTCGGAATTCTCGTGTGGGGCATTCTCTTCATTTCTGAAACAGGAAACAGCCAGACCATGCGAGACCCGGGCCGTTTAAGAGAATCGCAGTTCGCCGGATAAATCCGAAAATAGTAAACAAAAAAATACCAGAGGATGTTTATCGGAGCTTATCGAAAAAAACACGAAAAGTCGGAACCCTTATTACGAGTTGTACCCAAGAAATTGCCGATTGCCGACCATCGGCCGGTGATCAGTTTTTGATCGGCAAACGACTTTGTCGGACATTGCATCGTGGACCAACGTCGGCCTAATGTCACTCACGATGGTGGTTGGCAAACAGTGTTGGGCCGAGAACGTTGTGCAATGTCCTATCGAAAGCTAGGCATAATAAAGGCGAGCCAATGTGGGTCCTCCACTGAAAACAAACTCTGAAACAACGCACCTGCTACTCGAAATAGAAAAGAAAGAACGACGTTAGGTTTTTGTAGTTCTACGAATTCAACGCATCCGAGTCAGTTTCTGCATTTTTCTTCAGCTTGCAAAATTACTTTGAGAGGAGATGAATAAGATTAATTCTCGATCCAGATGGATCTTAAATTTAATTCTCGAATGCATGGTGCCGTACTGACGCGGACTAATTTTGCTAAGCATATTTGCTCGTCGTCACATAGCATTCAGATAACTGATATTTCTAAATACGGCTGCACTTGCAAGTGCTTCTCTTTTCCCCCGTGATTCATGGACCGAGTTAGAGAGCGCTTCAGGCTACCCTGTGTCTTTCCCCCTTTTTTTTAGTGTTGCACGTTCGTGAACGCCTTTGTGTCCCTCACCGTACTGCTGCTTCTTCTCGAAGTTTTTCAAAAGAGTGAACAAAGGGTCTGCAGATTTTTGAAGCGTGTATATTATATCGTTCAATAAAGTTCTCGAGCTGTGATTTGATGCCTCTATGACAGTACTCCTTCAAAACACACCCGCCAGATATAGTGGTACACTTGCGTAAACTTGACCGAACACCCTGCGTGTTGTGCTGCGGTCTTTGGGACGCGCATATAGAGGGACGGGCTCTCCGAGTGGGAAAAACGAAACGAAGACACCGCGGTATATGGACTACACTGCCGAGCCGAATTCTCGAAAGCCACATTCTACACTCTTAAAAATGAACTTTACCACATAGCACGCCGAAGGCCAACCATTGCAGAGAGTGATACCTCTATCAGTCTTGATTTGTGGAAAGCGTGGGGCGTACGCCTTTTTGTGACAATTAACATTTCTGCATAAGTGTCACAAAAAGGCGTACGCCTCCCGTTTTCAACAAATCAGGACAGTGAACGATGTCACTCGTGATCATTGTTGGCTAGGAGCATGCTATGCGGTGAAGTTCATTTTTAAGAGGGGGGGGGGATATATATGTATTGAAAGGAAAGGTGTACTGTGTACAGCTCATTCAGCTATACAACTTCGGAGGCTATACTACACCGACGTTCACAATCGGGGGCCCGCCTTCCTCAGAGAAGCCTCTGCCCTCCCCCAAACTTTCACGCGCTTGTCCCTGTGGACAACATGCTCTCCAAAGTTAATCACTGTCCAATTCCTTAATTGCCTCAAGCGCCTTTAAGGGGCACTAAAGTCCAAAAATTTCTCCTTCGCGGAAAATGCCATTACTTCGACGGCAGCGATACAAAACGAACGGGTTTCATCCGTTGCGTCAAAGAAGAAAACCGTAATTTACGCTTTCCCTCTTCCTCTCCTACTCAAGAAGGCCGACAGTGCGCAGCGGGCTCTCACTGGTCTATCTTCAAACGATTTCTCCAATCATTGTGGCAAATCGTTTGAGAAGACGAATCAGAGCCCTCTGCACATTGTAACGCTTCTTGGTAAGGAGATGGATAGGGAAAGCGTCCCCGTTCCTTTTATGTTGATGTCAAGGTAACGGCATCCTTCATTCCACTAGGACAAATAGTTTCACGCGGAGTAGTTTCACGGCATGATACCACTTGATTTGCAGCGTAAATAAATGCCATGTTTTTAAACTTCAAACATTTGTAAACGTACATGCGGAAGTACCTAAACAAAGCATTTAAATTTGAACCGTCTTAAAATGAGGCGCACATTACAAATATATTAATTAACCTATAACTGGCCCCCATGTGCATGGAACCGGGCAATGATACAATACAGCTCGTTACTGTCCCGATAATGGACAATCGCCGCGCTTCCCGAGAATATCCTTCGTTCACCATATCCCAACCATACAATGTGCTCGACTTCCTCGCTGGGAAGTCGGGAACACCCACTGAAGTGTGCTCCCAGCTGCTACACAAGCTGCGCTCCTTTTTAGCCAGCGAATGCACAGCCGGCCGTGCGCCGTCCACAATGCAGGCACAAGCACAACGCAAGTGCGGGTATCTATGTATGGAGAGCCTGCACGGGATAGGTGGCTCGGCATCTGCTTCTTCACCGATGAGACCGACACGATGGGTGACTGCGTGAATACGTGAACAGGGCACTCTATGCGTTTCCATGGCAGGACACATTCGTTCCTGCGTTTCGGCTACACTCTAAAGAGAGGTGGCGGTAGTGTTGACGAAAACCGGCTTGCCGTTGCTGGCCTCACTTATGTGGGCAGGACATCTTTCTCTCTCCTGATTTGCTGCAAATGGGAGGCATACGCCGCTTTGCGACAGTTTGCATTTGCGTTAATTGTCCCAGAATGACATCGGCCCGCCCTTCTCGATATTCACTTAGAAACAGGGTTCCGGGTTTTTGGTGTTTGTTTCTTTGCGTATTCAGAATGGTGTTTTTCGGCGTTTATTATTTTCTGATAATTATGAGTTTTCGTCGTTTATCTTTTTCTTTTCCTTTTTTTTTTTACGATGAGTTAATACCGAAAATTCAAGCGACGGCTCTGAAACGACACACTCACAGCAAGAAGCAGAAACTGCTTTGCAAAAATGCTTAGCAGAAATTTCAGAGAATGACGTCTCATGTTACTAATAATTAATCAGAACTACATTTACACGCAAGGTGAGTCCGCCCACGCTCAGCGCACTAGCACGCTACCGAGACCTGCAAATCCGAACAACAACAACCAGCTTATTGTAATGATGATGATTGAGGAGTTTCATCGCAGGGGCGGTACTCTACCCAATTGCTGGCGGTAATGTGGCGAAACATAAAAATCACTGTGCTCTTTGACGCACTGCCAAACGCGTACCAAATGCGACAGCATTGCAGCAGATGAAGGGCGCTCCCTCCGCTGTAACCGCATTTATGACAAACAACGCATTTCTTGCCACACCGCATCTGGCACTTGCGCACGTGCCGGAAATGTGGTTAGAAGTAATAATCAAGCACAAGGTCGAGACGGTCACATCAATACCCAAGAGCATTATCTGTCGGAATCCATAACAACATGAGGCCTTATATTAGGGGTCACCCGAGGCTAGGCCATGCATACGATTGCTAGGAAGATCTGTGAGCATATACCCCCCTCCCCCCCCCTTTCATTAGGCAGGCTCGACCACAACGCTGAGACGGGCACGTGGGACATTCCCTGTTTATCAAGTTTCTTCCCATAGTGACCGGCGTCGGAAAGAAACGTTAAGACTGCGTGTAACGTAAGACGTCAAGGAAATCCACTGCCGGTGCGCGAAAAAAAAAATCGATGGTCATGTTACGGGTAATCGTCTACAATGTGGCGAACGCGATTTTTGCCACTAATGACTGACCAACACAGACGGCCTTTCACGGAAATATTAAGAAAGGGGATTTTTTTTCATGAATATTTGCTGTCGCTCATTTCGCGACCTCGTGCTTTCTGGCACAAAACCTTTCTTTCTTTATTTATTTGGTTGACGTTTTAGTAGAATACAGAATCAGCTATGGGACTGTTAGGGCGGACCCTGTTATACAGTCCCTGAAAAATGAAAAGAAAAAAACATGGCAGCATGCTGTCCCGAGAGGACAAAGGTATTCGATACCACGGATTGCATAAACAGGCACTTTTGGGCACTGTGAAAGAAATTACTTCAATTACTTCAAAAAATTACCTCCAATTGACCTTCGTGGGAAAAGAGGGCGACCTCTTCATGAGCAACACAGATCAAGCACGCTTTACAGGAAACGAATAGTCCAAGCATTTAAAGAGGCCCTCAAGTGCAAAAAATTTCTTCTCGCGAAATAAAGGATGACAGCGATACAAAAGGAAAAGGGATCCTACTCTTGCGTCGTTCGCCACCTACGAGGGCGCGCTGAAAAGTTGTCGGCCGACCAACTTCCGGATATACGAAAGCGGTCTCGCCATCGTAGACACAAAGGGCGAGATGAAGAAGAGAAATTGCAGGTTTGTAACGCGAAGCTTTCGTTTTTGGTGGGGTATCAACAGAACCTTGTACTCTACAAACGTGATATTTTCAAAGGTCGAACTTCGGGTTGTCATGAAGTTCCTGTTCGTGCAGAAGACAACTCAAGGGAAATCTATGAGTGCATCATGTAAACATCGAGTGACGAGTGTCCATCATGCTCAACCGTGAAGATGTGGTGTGCCAACTTTCGGGGGATCTTGATGCCGAACACGCCGGACGATCAGGGGGACCTCCAACGGTGTCCACACTGGAAATTGTTGATTGTGTCGATGACCTCATTTTGGCAGATCAGCGAATCTCGGTTCAAAACGATTGCCGATACTTTAGGCATATCCGGAGAACGCATTCGGTGTGTGATTCATGAAGATTTGGGTTCGCGGACGCTGTCAGCTAAATGGGTGAAGAAATGTTCGACTGCGGGTAAGAAACAACGCTGAATGGATGTCTCCAACTTGATTTTGCAGCATTTTGAGCGTTCTATATAACGACCCTTTTCTTGTGCGACTTTTTACAGTTCATTAAACATGATTGCATCACTATGGTCCTGAAACAAAAGAACAGTCTATAGAACGGCGGTACTCGGGTTCTCCGAGGCCGTAGAAATTCAAGACTGGACGTTCAGCGGGAAAGGTCATGGCCACGGTTTTCTGGGACAAGGAAGGTGTTTTGGATGACTGACTATCTCCACTAGGGTGAAACAGTTAATGCAGCATACTACTCTAGTGAACTTTTACAGAGGAGTTTTCACTTATGGTATCTTCGACTGGTTGTTTCTGATCGCTCTAGAGTGCTCTGGAGCGACGCTTTATCTTCGACTGGTCGAAATAGAGAGCTCTCGCTGCATTCGACTGGTTCATTTGGATCTCTTTCTCCAACTCGGAGTGCTCCAGAGTGCTAGCAACGCCGTCGAAGCGGTTGCGAAATCTGGGTTGGGTTCCGGTCACATGACTGCTCCAGCTTCCCCTGAGTAGTGATTCTGTTCCGCCATGCCTGCCACGTTCTGCATTTTGCGTCGTCGTCGCGTTGATCACGAGGGAAACACCGGAAGCCACGTGAGTTAAAGGTACTGTAAAGCAGCACCGATCAAATGTCATTTAGTGTGTCTATTCGATAGCCCAAGCCACCAGGACAAAAACTGCGCAAGTTTCATTCCAATGGACGGTGCAATTAATTAGAAAATTGCAATTAAAGATTACGGGCAGCACTGTACTAGGTATTCGAAATGAATCCGTACTCCTGACACATACGGCGGCAACCACATTGCATGCGTATAACACTGGGCCCGACATAACAATTCATCACAATCCATCATAAAATCCGCCCCTGCAATCCACACAACGATCCACATCTGAGGATAAACGGATAAGCGAACTGAAATGAAATGCTGAGCCGTTGAAGAAAATGTGGCAGACGCTCAAGAAGCCAGACAGCGTCGGGACTTGTTTGTTCACAGGGGAGTTTGTTCGTTCGAAAGAGGCCGCGAACAGAAGGAGCGCGCAGGCGCAGCAGAGAAGTAGGGAGAGCCTCCATCGAACAGCGGCCAGCGCAGGGTTACTTCGCAAACACAGAGGTTAACAGGTTAAAGTGTTAACAGGGGCTTCAGAATGCACAGGTAAACAGGAAAACTAATAAGATGGTTACTAAAATAACGAAGTTCCGATGTAATAGTGTGTAATACCAATTTTCAGTGTTGCCCGCTGTACAGGGGGTTGTTTGACACCAGGCGTCGCACCGCTCCACTACGCCGCATCTTTCATGGCAAACTAAAAATATTTATAGCGCGTTGTCGGTCGTATGGTACCGCATATGGTATTTAGAAGCAACAAAGTCTCTAGTCACATCACCGGCATATCATGCTTGTCTACTGCTTTACAGTACCTTTAACATTCCCTCTCCGCTCTCCTGTTCGAGCCTGCAGCGTTCGGCTTCTGCACGATTACTCCGGCTTGAAGTCGGAGTAAGATGCGGTCTGAAGTCGAATACACCATTAGTGAATTGCGGTGCGAACTGGAAGCAGACGAGCTCGGAGACAATCGCCTGCGCAGCGCTCCCATTGGTGTGCCAGGCCTACGCCATCATGATGTTAGTAACGCTGGGGCTTCCTTAGGTGCAGAGGCAGTGTGAATCTTTAAAACTGGTTTATTTGATACGTAATCTGTTTTCGGAACAGAAATTTTGCCAAGTAGACTTCGCTTTTCACTTGTGTGTGTGTGTGTGATTGTGAAGCGGTGCTATACATTACTATATCGGTCTCATACACATCTTTCCTGATGCGATGGTCCATTTGATGCACCATATTAGCTAGTGATGATGAAACTCCCAAATCATAATCATTCAAATAAAGTTGTTCTAGCTTGCTCCGCCGGGTACAGGAAGCTTTGAAAGAAAAAAAAAACGACACGGGAAGATACAGAAAGGCGTTCTCCTCATGCAGGACAATGCACCGGCTCTCAAATCAGGTGAGATAATACAGGTTATAAAGGACTTGCGATTTGAATCAATTGAACATCCGCCGTACTCGCCGGATATGGTCCCATCGGACTATGTTTTTGTTTCCAAACCTGTGAAAATGTTTGAAAGGAATGAGATTCTCGGAAGACTCGGAGGTGATAGGAGCAACCGAAGCATAGATTTCGGAAAGCACACGTCCGATTTCTTTTTCCGAGGGCTAAAGAAGCTCCAGGAACGATGTGCGAAGTGCTTTGAACATCGACGTGAATATGTCGAATTGTACAAGTTCTGCGCTGTGACTGTACACGATTTGCGTTCGGTGCAACACGACCATTGGCTGCCATGCGCCTCGCGCACAGAAACAGGGGCCTGCAAACGCTTTCACTTCATGTTGTAGTCACTGTACTCTATGGTGCGCTTTTCTGAACATCAGGCCGAGTGTAATTGCGGCACGCTTTGTCCCACGACGCTTGCGTTCCTCATTTTCGTTCACCGCGTAGCAACATCTCCCGCAGCAGCATCTCCAGCACATCTGCGAACTCTCTGCTTGCGCGAATGCGTCGCAGTACACCGCCTACGCTGTAACTCCGCGTACGTTCGTGTTGCCAAACGACGTGGACGACATCACGTGAGACGTACTGTGCAGAAACTGAGCGACCAGCGGCGCATGTTCGAGTGGGTAAAAGCGTGCGCTCGTTGGTGGTAGCCATGCTCTTGCGGGAGGTTAAGAGGTGCTGGGTCCGAACCCGACCACCCAGTGGCGTAGCCAGAGGGGGGTTTCGTGGTTAAATCCCGCCGAAACCCACGCACTATACTACAAAGGAAGGTTTCAAATCCAAGACCAGCAACGTGATGTCAGCCACTTCAAAGGAATCAGGTGCTTGGCGTATCATATTTTCGGAACGGTTATCGTAAATATATTACAATCTACTAAATTCTCGTCTAACCCTGCCAATCCGTCTAAATCTGCCTACTGAAGCGGCGTGCCAATAAAGACACAAACGACGGAGAGCAGCGTGACGCGACGCGGACACCGCGGTCTCAGAAATAGGTTTTAAAAAATGCTATCGCATTTAATAAAGGTTTAAGACTGTGGGCCGCGTTCTTGCTTGTCAGGCCGAGAACTTCTCAGCACCCCCTCGTTGGTGCGATCAAAACCGCAATTTACGCTTCCCCACATGCCTCTTTCTGAAGAGGCATGGCAAAATGGAGCGCCATGTCATTGACGTATCCTCGAACGATCTCCAGCGATGAGTGGGTAAATCATTCGAGGTAACCAATGACAAGCCTCTCCACGTTGACGCGCTTCTGGAGAAGGAATGAAGACACAGGAGAGTAGAAATTGCGGTTCAGTTCGCTCATAGATCACGAATGACGCAGCCAAATGAATCCCGTCCCTTTTTCATTCCTTTCTTGGTAACAGCCCATGACTTGAAACAGACACCACAACACGGTCTCAAACTCACCTCTGAGCTGAGTTTGAGACCGTGTTGTGTTGTCTGTTATCGTCCTCTACCTTGTCTCGGGTTTTCAAGTCATGAATCGTCACCACCAGCTCGCTTGCTACCTGACCTTTCTTTCGTTAAGGTAACGACGTCTTTCATTCAGGGAGGAGCCTTGCATCGTTAATCCGTCTAATATTGCGCCAAGCGCTTCAGTGAAGCGTCTCAACGTTCTCGAAGATATTCTGTAAGGTATCGTTAATGAGTCAGCTGTGTTTATACGAGAGCACTCGAAATATAATAGTGCTGCGCCAAACAGGCACAGTGTCGGACCTTTCTCGCCCCGAACTGGGATATCCCCCAGCCAGACGCCATCAGCTGATGGATCAGAAAGCGTCGGCGGGCATGTACACGATGTCCGTGTTCCTTTCGAAGTATTTTGACTCTCGTTCTTTCAATGTGTCGTGAACAATGACGCCTCTGATGTGCGTCTGCAAGGATAACCGCATATAGGCCATCGTACTCGTTGAACAGGGGCATTCGGGAAGATAGATTACTGCTGACAAAGTCTAAGGAAGATGGCCCTGCTGGGTTGGGTGAAGAAACATCAATTCTGGACCTTCGAACAGACGCACATAGTCGGTTTTAGTGACGTTCACTTCTATATTGGCTGCGATCAATGAAACAAGTACATGGGCAAACAAGTGCGTGCAGAATTCCGTCCCGAGTGTCTATAGCCTGGTTCCCACTTGCCGGAGAGGGATCGCGAGCCCGCCCATGTGTTTTTGTCGTGAAACGTGAACGCACGGGATATCGAGCGTCTTTGGCTATGGCTATGCAGAGCCGTCGACGCTGTGGCAAAGGTGCCCAGCTACTATGGGCAACATTGGTCGTGCTTTTCTGGAATCGACGCTCATTTATTATTATTCTTTTTTTTTTCAATTTGTTGTTTGTTGAAGTGCTGCCCCTGATGTACAGGTAACTCTTGCGCAGAGTAATAAGAATTCACGAACACGTTCAGCAACGTATTCCTGTCACCGCAACCCGCCACGGTGACACCACGCTGCAATATATTAGACCACTGCATTGCGCTTGCCATGCTGCAGGAAACACATGCAATACGACGTCACATCCTCTTCTGTTCTCATTGGCCATCCACCACGCCTGGACGCGAAGTCGCGCATAGCACGATTGCCTCTGCAGGAGGGAGATATACCCGCGCGGGGAGTTCAAGGACGCCATTGACGCCGTCGCTGGGCGCCGCGGGTCAGCTCCCCCTCAAGTAGTGCTGTGAATATCATGACCATGGCCTGGTCTGGTCCGTTCCATGACTGTAATAATTGTGGTCTGGGAATGCATGACAGCCGCAGGTTAGACGCGTTCGAATTGTGATAGGAACGATGAACGAGGTGAAATAGATCACAACGGTGGAAACTGGAATGCTTTCTTCCACGAAAGAAACGCTTCTGGACGAACATTTTGTCTTTCAAGATGACTGTACACCATGTCATATAACAAAATCGCAATTAACCGGCATTGCTTAACCTCTGAACAGGTTGCTGAATTGACCTGGAGAGCCCATGTTGTGAACACAATCGATTTTTTTGTTTCGGAAAGTTGGGCACGGGATCGTAAAGAAGCCCACCAACACAAATGGAGCTAATTGAGCTCCTATCGCAGCCTGGTCTTAATTGGATGCGGCCCGCTCCTATCGCGGAAATTAATCCTATATTGACAAAAGGAGGTGTTTCTGAGAGGAAACATACAATTACTTAAGAACTTTTTGCGTTACTCTCGCTTTCAGATGAAACTGATAATAAGTTTAAGCCGTATTTTCCATCTGTGTAATGTCTCAAAAGACGAAATTTGATCTGTACAGCTAGTTCAATTACCTCCAGGTACCACTGTAGTATAGTGGGGAAAATGAAACTCAGAAACAGGAACACAGCACGATTGAAAAAGGTAGAGAGGGTGAATATATGCACCCCTCGTGTGCGTCTGAACGAATATGGGGCTGTTGGTGAGAGGGTCGTCAGCGTGATGTGGCTAGTATCAGCTTCGAGCGTATCGGAGGGGTGTTCTTTCGAATGGGAGTGTTGGCAACTCATCAACACTGACTTTTTCGACAGTCGCCGTATTTGAATCATCAACCCTATACTAACTATATTCACTCCATACATTTGTCGTTCTATACGGGCGTTCGAGCCGCTGCAACCGAACCGTTCAATCGACTTACTCGGCGTCACCCTAAATACGCGTAGTTTAACTGGCGTCTTGATCTGTTCCGTGTTAGAACATGTTGCCGCCTATAAATACCGCGATCTTCTAGCACTATGTCATGGTCAGTCACGTATCACATATCGTAGCCGATGCGAATCTGACATTAGGATGCTTGCGAAGACAACTTAAAAAAATTATATGCATACTGCATTTGTCAAGCCAAAATTTGGAATACACATCTGTTATTTGGGACACGTTTCAAAAATACCTACCACAAAACAATTCAATCAGTACAAAGCCGAGTAGTCCGTTCGGTCCTTAGTGATCATTCCCCGCACGGTAGCCTTTCTTTTGTGCATGTGAGAGAGAGCCGGCCTTCCTCCCTTGTCTCATCGTCATAAGGTCGCTTCCCTCACTCTTTTCCACAGAATATATCATAACAGTGACTTGCATAAAGAGTTTTTATGTAGTGCTGCCTCGATCATGCTTACAAAGTAATGCGACCATTGGGTTAAACATGACTATTTTACATAATAATTCGTCTGGAATGGCCATCCCTGTGGCATTGCTGCCATAAGAGATCCTCACTCGGTTAAACCAAACAACACCTCCTAGAAAGCAGAAGGCCTGCGCCCTACGTCACGCACGGAGGCCTACAGTTGCAGCTCTTGATGCTGCTATGACGTCAATGAAAGAGCGAACAAGATAAAAGCTTGAAGCAGCTCGCAGAGCTCACGCAGGCCTCCGTGCGTCACGTATGGGGCCCAGGCCTTGTGCTATCTAGGAGGTGTTGGTTAAACACGGAATAACTGATCTTCGGGTCACTGTCTCCCTTTCTGCCCTCGTGATCATTTGGATGACGTGTATGGATAGTTTGTAGTTCTGCTTTCTTATTTGTCATATTATTATTAGTAGTATACTTCTTGCTTAATGTCTAGTATTTCCACACTTCTAGCATGCACTGCCAAAAAAAGAAAAAAGTACTGTAAAAACTAACTTAGTACATCGCCATTTAATGCTCATGGAGGGGTCTTTGACGTATTATAAAGGAATAAATAATAACTAATTTAAAGACACGTGCCACTGGTATTTGTCAGCATCCACGCATCTTGTCTTCACTATTTCGGAAACCTGTTACTTTTTTATGCATCTACAAACGATGGTTAAAATTAGTGAACGACGCTTCAAAACAAGGTACTGCAAAATGGCAGTCCTGCGGTCGAACAGCTAGACTGCAGTCCTGTAGCGTGTAATGACCGAGCGTTTACTCACCACAAGCTCCGGAAGCTGCACCAACATTTTTCAATGCGACACTCCCAGGTGAGAATTCACAATCGCAATTAACGCGCCAATATAGTAATTTGATCTCGCCCAGTGGAAGAACAGTTTCTGTTCAAACTATCAGCGACTCCCATCCTGAGGCTTTTACTTCAATTTACCCGCACCTGATGACTGGATTATTGGCCTTTATCGTAATTTAAGGCAGGTGACAGAAAACAACACGCGGTATCTGTGCGAACTATTAGCGTCAGGGAAATTTTTGTTGTTCACACTTACCCACTGTTTGTAGCCGCACAGTTGCCGATCTGGATTTTGCTGACACGAAACGGACTTCGCACTGGTATATGCCAGAATCCTCCGGCTGAGCATCTCGTAGCGAAAGCGCCGCTCTGGCTACCGAAAAATGCAACCTGCAGCGAGGATAAGTGGAGACGTCACACACTGAGAAAATGTCTGACTAAATGTGCACTATAGTGAAAAAACAAATATAATAAGTAATAAAAAGTATTAATCAGAAATAGGAAATGAGCTAATATCGCCCATCAGCAATAAAAGACGTTCTTGCTGCGGAGGGGAGTGCATGGTTTGGGTGCTAAAATGTAAATTGTATTTTGGTAGTGTGCGATCGGGAAGAGATGGAGAAACACCGGATTCATTGCGACTTGTCACTAGGACCAAGTCCCCGGTGGTTTTATAGGAAATCGCGCGTAACAGACTCTAAACCTGTGACATTTTAAAATATGAAAAAAATACCTATCCTTTGAGGCCCTTTGTTTTCACCCTCTGCACGGCTGAGATTCCGTTGGACGTTGCATAGATTCTGCAGGAGTTACCTAAGGTGACGTGGCGTTCAAAATAAGGAGCACACTACGGCGATGGAATATACAAATGTCCTCGTCATTATCAATCAGTGTACAAGGTTTTGTTAGCCTTGGAAAATGCGTGTCACCAGCTTCGACAAGTTTTGCAGAGAATGGTAGCTCGCTGAGTAAAATTTTAGGAGCATTGGAGAAAAATGGTTTTGGAGTTTGTGATGAGTTTGTGATGAGTTTTTAATGAATCATCAAAAATGCAACAGGAATGCAAGGTCTATTGACATCACATTATCATCAACAACCTTACAGAATTTTTAAATTAACTTTTTTAATGAGTGATGTACGCACTATTTTTGTTGTGTCCGTGATGCGTGAAATCATTAGGCTCAATGCAGGACGTCCTGAATTTCACTAGTTCCTTACGTGCTGAATTACACGAAGTGAATTTTACCACAAAGAGCAGCGACCGTGGTTAAAATGTCAAATTTATAATAAAGCAGCTGAGGCTATAAAATGTCTGTGGTGAGGAAAAGGGTGTGCTGAGCGAAACGTCAAAAATACACCTCAACAGCGACGAAAACCAAGTTAAATAATTAGAAGGAAGAAAACGAAAAAGCAAAGAAAAGGGAAAGGTAACTGCAGACGCTGATGCAATGCAGAACCATGAAGGCGCCACGACGGCTACAAATTCAAACATTCAAACGGCGAGAGCCGAGAGAGCGAGAGGGTGAGAGGCGAGAGTGACAGTTGGGAGTTCGACCATTGGACGCGTTGCAGCAAGTTCGTATTGTCTTCGGTTGACGTAGCAAGGATCGTGTAACTTCTGTGCCAGGTCCCCCAAACTCACCTCGGAAAAGCGTGCAACGAAGAAGGCCGCCACTAGATACCCAACTGTTGCCGTTCCGGATCACTTCAGCGCGCTAAGTTCAGCGGCAAAATGTTTTTGTTGTTTCTGCGAATGAATCTAGTCTTTATATGTCCAAATAAAACGCGTATAACAACTTTCTGTGTCGTGTTTCACTTATTGGTCCCGTTTTTAAACGTGTTGAGCGATCGGAAGGATCTAGTGCACGGCTGCGTGCATCACATAGCGTACCTGTCGTACCAGGCGCCGCAGGCGCAGTCGTTCTGTGCAGTATTTGCGTGTGTTTTAGTGCGCTCTCTAAGACAGTGCGATGACAATGGTCCCCGTGCAACACATTGTCGATTACACGGAACAGTTTTCACGCTAAGAGGACATACACTGTGTACGCGGAAGACACGGACATTGAAACGCCAACCCGACTGCACATAGTGCTGCTCCTGATGTTCGCAGGTATGAGTGATGACCGTGATGTTTTGATTACTATTAATTAGAGGGTTCATTTTTGAGACTTAGGAGGCACTTGAAGAGAAACAGGATAAGAAGGTTGCGAACGTATCGTGAAGAGGAAGGGGATATATGTCGCAACCTGCATGGAACACAAGTGTCATGTGTCATCTTCTCTGAGAAAATACAAGATTGGATGTGGCCAACAAAACATAAAGCTCCCTGTGGTCCGTGAGTATAGCCACCTCACAGTGAGGCGTGCGCCTTGTCTAGACACAGTGAGTGATCAGACTTATACAACGTTGTACGTACATATAGAGATCTATTGATTATTTCTTCCTCGACAGTGTATGCTTATATATGCCATAACCGACGTTGCCGTTAGTTTCCTGCTAATGATAGAAACAAACGCCATCGACAGACTGCATGGGAAGCGCATCAGCGTCAAATGAAGAGAAAACAGACCACTGGCCCTCGCTGAGCTTCTCGACTGCGGTACGTACGAGGAGGTGCATATTGTAGTGTAATCATTTAGCAACGTAAATTTTATGTGCTTGGCATTTTCATGTAGGCTCCATGGGGCACCGAAGATCGCGTCTTGCTAAGGCATCAAAGCGTAGTGCCTCGAGTAGCGACGCTGACCCAGGATCAGCGGAGGAGCTGGCGCCTCCAGACGTTTCCACGGTTAGTGTTCACGTTACTGTTATCATAGCTGAACGTTGTGAAAGCTTTTTCGTTGTGACTACACCAATTGTAAAGTGTGAAAGGTCAATCGGAGCTTGAACAGCAGTAGCGGCCGCGGCGTTCTTCTTGGTAAGGCTGCTGTTGTGCCGTTTTCGCAGTTTTTCTGATTATGCTAACCTAGTGAGTGTCAAAAACGCTTGTTATAATGAACCGACATATATCAGTGCTCTATACTGTTTTGCAGGATACTGGACACAGTAGATTTTTACGTACTGTTCTAGAGCTCAACAGCAGCCATGTATGAATAAAGAAATAAATAGTACACAACTGCAATCAAGTCTCGTGAGTATATCATACATTTGGCACATTGCGTGTGAGCAATTTGCAGTGTATTTCGGATTGCCTGTGACATGTTTCCTGTGCTGTTACTGATGCGTTGACATCAGGAGCTACACAGAAGACATGTCACATGTCATGGACACATGCAGTGTAGGCAATATCGCCACACAACATAAAGTCATCAGAAATGCACGTAGACTAATCAGAAACCTATACTAATTAGGAAATCACTGAAAACTTACCAGAAAAGCATCATAAACCAATGAGAAACTCACTCATCAAGTATGCATCAGAAAAGACCGGCCAATTTTAAACACAAATTCATCAGAAATTCGTCACAAGATTCACCAGAAATTATGATGGCTCTGATGCCAAAAGTCATTGACTTTTCAACAAAAAATCATGAAACATTTTTGCAAGGGCTTGGTACCAAGTTCCGTGGCCCTATGTCAAGCAGCAGGCCAGAAGTGAGTTTATCACGTTTGTATTTTTCAATTGTGCATAATAGTGATGATGGTGCTGCTGCTGCTGATGATGATTTGTGTCCTATTAGCACATAATAGTGCGCCGTGCAAACATTATGCACGCGTGAACGCATTCCGAAACCTAACGAAGCGTATCCGAAAACTACGTTAAAGTGTTCTACTAAACGCACACTGTTACGATCTGCGTTGCGATCTATGTCTGATTTATTTATTTATTATTATTACTTATTATTTAGTCTGACTCGTTCTTTCTAGCGACTAGAAATAATGAGTAACTAACTGGCTGGTAGTAGCGCGTGGCTAAATCAGACCAAATTTCATAGGCTGTACTAACAAGGTCGTACTACTATTGGCACACGACGGATCACTGCGCAGAGGAAGTGATGTCCCTGAAGATGCATACGGCTTGCGCACGATGATGGAAATCCCTAGGGGACCGGATGCTCCAGGAACAATCCACATGTCACATAGCCTCCGTGAAAATAACACAGTGAGATGTTGATGAAGCTGCTGGACAGATAAAATTACTATAGCATTGAAAATCCTCGAAAATACTCCGTCTGAATCGCCATAGACGCTGGCTGGTCAGGACAGTCTTCAACGCCTCCTGCTCTTCACCTTCTACAGACAATGGCTGCAAGTTTATCTCAAGCAGGTATCCGCTGATATGCAGCGACAACTTCCTAATCTCATGAAATACACATACTCTTTAGTATACCCCTTGCTGGTGCTAGTCTCTGCACTACATGCTTGCTCAAATGGCGCTTAACTAACATTATACAGGGCGTTTCGCAAAACGTGTCACAAAATATAACAAGAAATCGACTTGCTCGAAAATTATGTGGTCAACGGTGTTTTTTTTTTTTTCGCGAAATTTTGCCATGACATCGAAGCTCTTTTACCAATTTTCTACATCCAGAAATTGAATTTATTGAATTGAACTCCGAAATTCGCCAAGGGAACGTAATATTTTTTCGCCAGAAACATGAAGGCGTATCTGATTTATCCCACTCGATCACAAAATACATTCCTACTACACTGGTAGTAGCTGAATAAAATAGCGAAAATCGTTGTTGCGATACGCGCAATATGTCGCCCCTGTCAATTTTCCGTCAAGTTAATGCAAGAAGCGGCGAAAGAAGGTCGTGGGCCTCTCCCCACTGTGTCCATTTCGGTGCTTCGGCAAATAACAACCGCGAAGTTGCACGCCAGTTATCTGAAGTAACAGAGAGAAGGGTGTGGGGAGGGGTCATAGTTTTTTTCCACCGCTTCGTGCCTTAAATTGAAACTGAGAGCGGTCGACAAGTCGCGCGTCTGAAAACAGCGGTTCTCTAAATTTTCCGGAAGAACGCCGTATGTATCCCCAAAACGTAACCCTGAAACCGCTTATCTCTCCCAAACTAACATGGCGGCCGCCTGCAGGTGGTTGCGCATACGCGTATATATACGCTTACGCGGAGAAGGTCCGTTGTATCAGCGTCCCTTCTGTTTCTATTCATCCGGTCTTCAGACACCTTCTGTGACTTCTTACTTCACTTAACCTTGGTCCTTCTCTAAGGTCCTTCCTCACATACGCCATGAGCAGCGAATGTAGGGGCGCCACATGCGCTTCCCCTATCGGGAGAGGGGCACAGTTCTTCCGGGGCTCCTTGCCTCCTTCTGTGCCTGCTCCGAACTCGCCACAATCTGTACACCGTAGACGGGACGAATATTAATGGCGCTTACCGTTGAGAACATTAACTTACCCTGCGTAAGTTTATCGTCGGTGACAGTAACAACAAAGGGTTAAAACTGTACAAGAGCGGTCACGTGAGTGACGTTACTGCAAACTGGGACGGCACATGGCATGTAAACGGAAAATGCCTCCCTCAGACGCCCGTATCGACGAAACTGCCCTACGATGTATTTGTCGAGGTAAGTCGAACTTCCTTCATTTTCGACCTGTTAGTCGGTGTCGTGTAACTTGTCTTCCCCAGCACCGTGTGTCGGAGATTTCCGGCGCACGTCGTCCCAGGTCATCCCAGGTCGTCCAAATTATCCGCAGTCCTACCCTGCGGCACGTGCAACATGTCGCCACACTGCGCAGACAAACCTTACGTGTAACATCACGGTAGCATTACCATTATGTAGTTACAAGAAGGAAGCTACATTGTGGAGAGGTCGGAACGCGGTTGCCGCACGGGAGACGCGGGCACATGCAGACACGTCACTGCGCTCGTCCATTTCATCAACAACGGGCGACCGAACTCCTGTACGTCACGTGCAAAGGCCTGGGGCAAGCCATCGGCTAGGAGCATGGGGGTGTACGCTAAAGGTTGCCGACTGGAACTCTTCCTAGGAAAAGACATCGAGAACACCTCTTTGTGTGCAGCACCGTGTGTTTCTGAACAGAACGAGCCTCGAAATGTGGCGAAAGAAATGTGCGAGCTGCTGCACATGGACAGCGCACTGGCTAATATTATAAACATGGAGCAAGCAGTTCCACATGTGCTCGAGGTGAAGAAAGGGAAGACAGATGCGTGGAATGCACAACTATTACACATGCGGACAGACAACCTTTTTCATTGCTACAGGACAGAGGAAACTGAGAAAGGGACTCTGGTGTTAAGAGGGCACAGCTGCGTGGGTAACCTAGATGAGGAAACTAAATTCTTCGACCTGACTGACACAGCTGTATTTGAATGTGAACTACATGACATCGAGGCCAAAACAAGGGAGCCGGGAAGACACCAGAAATTTTGGAAAGACATACGCAGAGTTCGTCTGTCAGTAAGTATATGAGGCCTCACAAGGTACTAACAACTCGCAAAGATGGTGATCAACTGGCTGTATCATTTCTCAACGAAGCAGATTTCTATTCCAAGCAAGTTGACTATGGTCGGCGCATGGAATGATGTGCCTTGATCACATTTGAAACGGTTAATGAGTGTGCTGTGGAGGTACACGGGACATATGTTTTGCTGTGTCGGCCGTGGCTATCTTGCACACCGGATGGGATTGTTGTCAGAGATGGCGAAGCGTTCCCAAGCAGCACAATGTACTGAAAGTCGAGTGCAATAGGGGTGGATGAGTAGGTGGAAGAAATTGAAGAGACTCGTGAAACTAAGAACATTGGTAAGACGCATACCGTCCACCCCTGCTACACTCTACCCAAGCAGCACAATGTACTGGAAGTCGAGTGCAATAGGGGTGGACGGTATATGTCTTATCAATGTTCTTTAGTTTCAAGGGTCTGTTCAAGGCCTTCCACCTACCCGTCCACCCCTATTGCACTCGACTTTCAGTACAGTGTGCTGCTTGGGTCCCTCCTAGAAGTTAAGTGTCCATATTCTAGGGCAAATAAGGAGATAGTGGATCTCGATAATAAGAGATCTTATGTCCCTTATCTCATATTTCAAGGAGCACAGCATTTGACACTGAGGAAGACCACTCCGTACTAAACCCAGGTTCAGCTATCCCTGTATGTACTCTGTCTTAATAAGTGCTATTTCTATGTGTATTCAAGCAGAGAACAAGTATGTGCTGAAGTCTGGAGGGACGACATGTATCTTTCAGAAGCAGTTCCTCACCTTGAACAGTTTTATTTCACACATTTTTGTGCCTGCTCTTTATCGTGAGCACTGTCAGACGACCCATAATGTGCTATAGCATACACTTTGATTTTGGCTGAAGATCTGTGATACAAGCAACAATGCAATACAAGTACAATAAATGTTTTCAACACACTTAGCAGAACACTGTCTGCATCGGATCGTTGCCTGCTCGGTGCATCTATATCGAGTTACATTATTGACGTAATTGCATCCACAGTGTAGGAAATGAACAGCACTTTCATATTATGGGAGCACCACAATTCTGTGCACTTCCTTGAGTGTCTGTCATAGGGCTTGCTTTGCTCGTAATTATGGGCTTCTGCAAGTTCACAAACACAGCGCACATGTCAATAATTTTCCCAGCCTTGGGAAGCATGTCAGCAGTTAGCTTCTCCGACAATATTTTATACAGTTTGATTCTCTGTATACACCGTTCAACATGAATGCGTGCACTGCCTACGTGGTAGTTGTCTTGAACTTCTTGTGCCGTAAAAAGCTCATTGGGCTTTGCAAAGTGAGGCATCTCAAGGTTCACGCCTCGCGCTCCTAGTTCATTCCGAATTTGCGGGAACCCCTTGTCCGTCATCACAGTGTCACCAGGACTAAGTTGATTCAAAACTCCACTGTCCACCGTTATGTAAGAGACAGAGACTGTTGCTCGTCGTGTGTTGTCGTTGCTTGGCTTTGACACAAAGCTTTGACAAAGCCCAATTGGCGTAATTCCAACAAACTTCACGGTGTACCTCCCTTTGTACATAGAGTACATTAATATACATTAATACCCTTTAATGAACAGAGGGAGGGGGCGCACAGTACACTTCAGTGCAGTCCAGGATAACACGCCAGCTTTTGTACATCGGCCGGAAACAGTCTGGCACTGTCCTCTGAACCGTACGCTTACTTGACCGATAAATCAACATCCTTTTTCTGGAGTGGAGTGGAGCACGTCCAGTACCTCTATGAAATATCTTGAACATGTAGTTCGGTGCACGGCAAAGAGCACTGCTAGGGCTGAATACGTCAGGCTCAAACGAAGTTTCATGAGGAAAATTAGCAGCTTACTGGAGCATAGTGTTACTGCATCGTAATTTTCGCTCACGCCTCCGAGAAGGGCTGAAATCTGTTAAATGTTTCCACGGAGACTCCAGCGATGCTTTTTAGTGTATCTTCAGCTCTTCCACTGCTCAGATCCTTTATGCTGTTGTATCCGTGAAACCCTTCCCTCTTCTCTTCCAATGTCACACAGATGGGGTCACAAGCAGCATCCAAATTTCCATGTGATGTGCCACAGCTTGCATCACGATAAATCCTTGGGCTGCTGAGATTTGCCTGCAAAGGCAAATCGTACCATTTGATGCGAACGTTTACATAGAGTCACAGTGCATGAAAATGGGTAATATTCAGCTGTTTTGTGCTGTGTAACTTGATATACCTGCAGCAAGGGAGCGTACCGACAATCGTGTAGCTTGGTTGCTCTTATAGTAAGGTGAAATATGAAACGAATTGAGTGCCTATACCCGAGTTTCTGCTTTCCTTCCAGTAAGAAGCAGGTGACTATATCTGGCTCAGAGTAAGGATGAGAAGACTCCTTACTTTCTGTTTGCATTGACACCTGAAAATAAAAATAATAAAACAAACAGTGAAGGTTGCAGCATGATTTTGAAATGGTGCGCATTCTTCAAGATTAATGAAGCTAATGATATTCCACCACAAGAACGTGACTCACGGAGCAGCTAGTAGTCATGCCATACAATTGATCACTGAGATCACTGCGCACGTCCATCACGTCATCATCAGCTGCATCATCTGCCGTTGACGGCAAACTGCTAGGATGCTCCCTTTGTACAAGCCTACAAGCAATTCTAACTGATTATCTAAGTGACACTTTTCTCACGCTCACTAATTTACGGCACAAATGTCACAACATGAAGGCGCCAGAAGAATTATTTCTGTGGACAAACCTCTTGTAACGTGCGCTTGAAGGGGTCGAGGTACGCGTATACACTGAAGGGAGGATCGAGGTGCTGTATGAGGGGCTCCTCGAGTCGTTTGACCTGGCACCGTCCACAAAGTGGTGGTTGGACATGACGCTTTTGATTGTGGGTACCCACGGCGAGCCGTTCTTCCTGAAAACGACAGCAGAGTCAGCACTGCATGTCGTCAACCGTAACTAATAAAGTCAGGTTCTTCGGGTACACTTACTGGACACGGTTCACAGCAGTTATCCACTTCAACCTCCGTTCCTTTTCGTACGGCTTTCCAGCGAACGAGTAAAACACGGTCCCCTGAGGAGCATTTTTCTTAGTGAACGCGCTCCCCATGACACAACAAATGTTTTTGGATGTTCGCAACGCCACTGGAATGGAACTTTCCATGCGACTGCCCGCCGGTCGACAGCGCGAGTCCCGGAAGAACTTACCGCTCCCGCCACTCGGCGGCGCGGTCGGCACGCTGCATATGGCGTACGTTTTTTTGCTCCTTGTTTTCCCGGACTTGCGTATATATTGTGATTGTCTGTTGAGAAAATTACATGTTGCTGATTTTGAGCTAGAGTCACTAAGTAAGTTCAAGTGACTCTAGTTTGAGCCGCTGTATCCTGTTT